>NC_084828.1:161544177-161847207 GCF_033115175.1 Lepus europaeus | reverse complement strand
GAGAAACAGCTGGGACTAAAATCTATGCTGCAATATGGGATGCCAGTATTGTAAGCAGTGACTTCACACTCTGCACCACACTATCAACCCCTATATAACTTTTTAAGAAGCTTCTTAAACTGCTTTTTCGTTAATTTCTTTATTATTTGAGAGACAGACAGCTGTCATCCTTTGGTTCACTTTCCAAATGCCACAGCAGCCAGGCTGAAGCCAAGAGCCAGGAGCTCAATTCAGGAATCCAAAGTGGGCTGCAAAAACTCCACACGCCTGAACCGTTACCTGCATCATCCCAGGTGCATTCCTGGGATCATGAGTGGAGCCAGTACTCAAATGCAGGCGCTCCAAAGTGGAATTGAGGCATCCCAAGCAGTGATTTTCCATTACACTAAATTCTTGCCCCCCAAGAAGTTTTTTAAGTCCTTTATCAGAATTATGCTTTGCGAAAATTTTTCTCCCTCTATAGTTTATCTTTCATGTACTTAATGAATGAAGAAAAAAATACCAATGAATTCAGTTCGTCAGTTTGTTCTTTTATAGGTTATACTTTTTGATGTTGTATGGAAGAGATATTTGCCTAGCCCATGGCAACACTGATTTTATCCTAAGTTTTCTTTTAGAAGTTTTATCTATTTAGGTCTGTGTTCCATTTTCAGTTCATTTTATATATGGTACAAGGTATGGATTGAAGATAATTTTCAACATATGAGTAATGAATTATTATAGCACCATTTATTGAAAAGATCCTTTCTTCATTGAATTATCTTTGCACCTTGGTCAAAACTTAGTTTTTTTTTTTTTTTTTTTTTTTTTTTTTTAAGATTTCACTTATTTATTTGAGAGGCAGACTTATAGACAGAGAGAGGGAGAGAGAGAAAGGTCTTCCATCCGCTGGTTCACTCCCCAAAGAGCCGCAATAGCTGGAGCTGGACCAATCTAAAGCCAGAATCCAGGAGCTTCTTCTGGGTCTCCCACGCGGGTGCACTTCCACTGCTTTCCCAGGCCATAAGCGGAGAGCTGAATTGGAAGAGGAGCAGCTGAGACATGAACTGGCACCCATGTGGGACACCAGCATCTACTACACCATAGTGACAGCCCTGTAATTCAAATTTAATACAATAAAAAGCTTTTGTCTGTTGAATTTTACCCTGGAATAAGTTTTGTATGTAAGTTAACCTAGTACTTTGAAAATGTCGTATTTTAAAACATATTGTTTCTTGAAAGGGTACCTGTTGGAAAATGAATATAAAGTGTATTCTCGGTGGCAGGCACTTGACCTAGCAGTTAAGATACTGGCATCCCATAGTGGATTGTGTGAGTTCAATACCCATCTCTAACTTCTGACCCATCTTCCTGGTAATGTGAACTCTGGGAGGCTCATAGAACTTGTTCTCTACCACCCCTGTAGGAGACGTGGATTGAGTTCCTAGCTCCCAGCTCTAGCTCCTGGTCCCAGGCCGTCTCAGGCATTTGGGAAATGAATCAGTGGATTAGAACTCACACTCACCCACTCTCTCTTTGCCTTTCTGCCTCTCAAATGGATGAATAAATAAATGAATAAATATCATATTCTCTTTCACAAGTTTAAAATTTTAAGCAAAACGCAGCGTTTTTTAAGTTGTGTTTAAAATTACACACATTCCTGCCATTTAACAAATAATGACTGATGGCTATAATCTTATTAAATATTTGTGTTATGTAATTTGTTTCAGGTAGTTGATGTCACTTGGCGATATTCTTGTAAACATGCAGAGGTAATCTCCAGAAGAAATAAGATCACAGAAGACTTACTTCGAGAAACTATCAATAGCCTTAATAAGCAGGTATATGATGGATAACTGTCATTTGTGCTCGGACATTTGACATTTTTTAAGTAATTAAGAATACACAGTTTTCAGCCCATTGACAGACTTAATTGTAGCATTATTTTTTAAGTGAGAATATATTAAGATGTTAAGTATTCTTTTTTGTTTATTGAAAATTTTGAGGATTCATTTTAAATATCATGGATTTCTAGATTAAATTGTCAAAACTCTTCTCAAAATTCAGTGAAACAAAATTTGAATATATATATTACTCAACATAAAAATGTTGTTTACTGGCCGGCTCCGTGGCTTAACAGGCTAATCCTCCACCTTGCGGCGCCGGCACACCAGGTTCTAGTCCCGGTTGAGGCGCCGGATTCTATCCCGGTTGCCCCTCTTCCAGGCCAGCTCTCTGCTATGGCACGGGAAGGCAGTGGAGGATGGCCCAAGTCCTTGGGCCCTGCACCCGCATGGGAGACCAGGAGAAGCGCCTGGCTCCTGGCTTCGGATCAGCGCAGTGCGCCGGCCGCAGCAGCCATTGGAGGGTGAACCAATGGCAAAAAGGAAGACCTTTCTCTCTATCTCTCTCTCTCACTATCCACTCTGCCTGTGGGAAAAACAAAAAATGTTGTTTACTAAAGTCTTTAATATATATGTACATATGTATGTGCATACACCTGTCCATGTATTGAAATTTCTTTTTTTTATTATTATTATTAAACTTTTATTTAATGAATATAAATTTCCAAAGTACAGCTTATGGGTTACAATGGCTTCCCCCCTCCCAAAACTTCCCTCCCACCCACAACCCTCCCCTTTCCCACTCCCTCTCCCCTTCCAATCACATCAAGATTCATTTTCAATTCTCTTTATATACAGAAGATCAGTTTAGTATATGTTAGGTAAAGATTTCAACAGTTTGCCCCCATATAGCAACACAAAGTGAAAAAAAATACTGTTGGAGTACAGTTATAGCATTAAATAACAGTGTAAAGCACATTAAAGACAGAGATCCTACATAATATATTTTTTTAAAAAAATTAATTAATTTTCTATGCCATTTCCAATTTAACACGAGGTTTTTTTTTTTTTCATTTCCAATTATCTTTATATACAGAAGATCGATTCAGTATATAATTAGTAAAGATCTCATCAGTTTGTACCCACGAAGAAACACAAAGTGTAAAAATACTGTTTCAGTACTAGTTATAGCATCACTGCACATTAGACAACACATTAAGGACAGATCCCACATGGGATGTAAGTACACAGTGACTTCTGTTGCTGACTTAACAATTTGACACTCCTGTTCATGGCGTCAGTAATCTCCTTAGGCTCTAGTCATGAGTTGCCAGGGCTATGGAAGCCTTTAGAGTTCGCTGACTTTGATCTTATTCTGATAGGGTCATAGTCAAAGTGGAAGTTCTCCCCTCCCTTCAGAGAAAGGTACCTCCTTCTTTGATGGCCCCGTTCTTTCCACTGGGATCTCACTCACAGAGATCTTTCATTTAGGTCGTCTTCTTTTTTTTTTTTTTTTTCTTTTCCATGGTATCTTGGCTTTCCATGCCTACAATACTCTCATGGGCTCTTCAGCCAGATCCAAATGCCTTAAGGGCTGATTCTGAGGCCAGAGTGTTGTTTAGGACATCTGCCATTCTATGAGTCTGCTGTGTATCCCACTTCCCATGTTGGATCTTTCTCTCCCTTTTTGATGCTATCAGTATTAGCAGACACTTGTCTTGTTTGTGTGATCCCCTTTACTCTTAGACCTATCAGAGCCATCAATTGTGAACTGAAATTGATCACTTGGACTAGTGAGATGGCATTGGTACATGCCACCTTGATGGGATTGTATTGGAATCCCCTGGCACATTTCTAACTCCACCATTTGGGGCAAGTCCGATTGAGCATGTCCCAAATTGTTAAAAAAAAAAAAAACATGTTGTTTACTAAAGTCTTTATTATATATGTACATATGTATGCGCATACACCTGTCCATGTATTGAAATTTCTGACAGGAAATTATTAACAAGGGTGACTTCTGAGAAGAGGAACTGAATGTCCAAGATGGAAAATTTTACTATCCATGTAGACTTTTTTCATAATTAAAAACTAGTTTTCCAGCGCCAGCGCCATGGTGCAGTAGGTTAGTCCTCTGCCTGTGGCACCAGCATCCCATATGGGCGCCAGTTCTAGTCCCGGCTGCTCCTCTTCTGATCCGGCTCTCTGCTATGGCCTGGGAAGGCAGTGGAGGATGGCCCAAGTCCTTGGGCCCCTGCACCTGCGTGGGAGACCCTGAGGAGGCTCCTGGCTCCTGGCCATAGCGGCCGTTTGGGGAGTGAACCAGCAGATGGAAGACCTCTCTCTCTCTCTCTCTCTCTCTGTCTCTTCCTTTCACTGACTGTAACTCTACCTCTCAAATAAATAAATAAAATCTTAAAAAAAAACTAGTTTTCCTTTTGACAGTTAACATAAGGCAGACCACCTTAGTCCAGTTAGTAGTTGAGGTTCAAGGTAAGGTTTCAGTCCGTCCTGAATTTGTTCTTTCTTCTGGTGTAAACTCTTCTGAGATCCCATCCAGAAAATTTAGATAATTTGTCTTTCTCCTTTCCAATTTGTATACCTTTGATTTCTTTTCCTTGCTTAATGGCTCTGGCTAAAGCTTCTAAAACTGTTACTGATGGCAGTGGTGGAAGTGGGCTTCCTTGTCTTGTTACAGATCTTAGTGGAAATGCTTCTAGTTTTTCCACATTCAACGTGATGCTAGCTGTGGATTTGTTGTATATGTCGCCCTGATTGTGTTAAGGAATGTTCCTTCTATACCCAGTTTGCTTAAGGTGTTCATCATGAAGTGTTGTATTTTATCAAATGCTTTCTCTGTATCTGTTGAGATAATCATATGGTTTTATTCTTCAGTTTGTTAATGTGATGTATCACCTTTATTGATTCATGTATGTTGAATCATCCCTGCATACCAGGAATAAATATCACTTAGTCCAGGTGAATGATCTTTCTGATGTGTTGAATTCTATCAGCTAGTATTTTGTTGAGGATTTTTACATCTACATTCACCAGTGATATTGGTCTGCAGTTTTCTTTCTTTATTTTATCTTTTTCAAGTTTTGGAATTAAGGTGATGCTGACTTCATAGGAGGAGTTTGGGATGATTCTCTTCCTTTTAATTGTTTTGAATAGCATGAGAAAAAAATGAAATTAGTCTTTTTTTAATCCATTCAGTCAGTCTGTATCTTTTATTTGGAGAATTAATAAATAATTAATATTCCTATTGTTTGTTTTGGATTTCCTTTGTACTTTATTGGGAGATTTTCTGCCTTCATATTCTTTGTGTTTCTGTGTGTAGCACATCCTAAGCATTTATAAGACTGAACAAGTGGTGACAAATTTTTTCAATATCTATTTATATGGAAGGTCTTTATTTCACCTTCATTCGTAAATGAGAGCGTCAAAGAGTCGAGTATTCTGGGTTGACAGGGTTCTGTGTTTGTTTTATTTTAGGACTTAGATTATGTTTCTCAGTTCTCTTCTAGACTGTAGGGTTTCTGATGAGAAATCAGTTATCAGCCTAGTTGGAGATCTTCTGAAGGTAATCTTGTATTTCTCTGATGCACATCATAGAATCTTTTCTCTATGTTTCAGTGTTGAAAGTTTGACTATAATGTGTTATGATGAAGATCTCTTCTGGTCAGATTTAGTTCTATGTGCTTGCTGTATTTAGATGCCCCTTTATTTTTCCAAATTAGGAAAGTTTTCTGCTATTATTTCACCAAATAGACCTTCTAATCAATTCTCTCCACAGCTTCAGGCCACATATGTTAGGTCATTTAATGGTATTCCATAAGTCTCTAACATTTTTTCAGTTTTTCTCTTTTTTGATCTGAGATATTTCCGAAGATTTGTCTTCTATCTTGATGTTCTTTCTTGTGCCTCACTAAGTCTGTTGTTAAAGCTTTCCAACTATATCTTTTATTAAACATATTGAATTTTTCATTTCTTTTTTTAAAGATTTATTTATTTGTTTGAAAGAGTTACACAGAGAGAGAAGAAGAGGTTCAGAGAGAGAGAGAGAAGTCTTCCATCTGCTGGTTCACTCCCTTATTGGCCACAATAGCCAGAGCTATGCCGTTCCGAAGCCAGGAGCAAGGGGCTTCCTCTGGGTCTCCCACGGTGCAGGGACCCAAGGCCTTGGGCCATCTTCTACTGCGCTCCCAGGCCCTAGCAGAGAGCTGGATCAGAAGTGGAGCAGCTGGGTCTCAAACCAACGCTCATACGGGATGCCAGCACTTCAGGCAGTGGCTTTACCCTCAATGCCACAGCGCCGGTTCCTGAATTCTTCATTTCTGATTTTCAGTTTGATTTCTCTCCAGAATCTCTATCTCATAGGAAAATGTTTAATCCATGTCATGTATAGATTTCTTTACCTCCTAAATGTGCTTCTCATTGTTTTTCAGTAATCTTATGATCAATCTTTTGAATTCCTTTTCAGGGGTTTCACTGATCTCCTCTTCACATTCTGTTGTTGTGTTCCTTTGGAAGAGTCGTATTGTCTTCCTTGTTCATGTTTCTCTTGTTTCTATATTTATTTTTAGGCATTTGTGGAACCACTTGTTGGTTTTTTCCTCTAATGGCTTTAGGTTTGAAATATGCCCCTTGGTGTAGTGGAGTGTCTGCTCCTTTAGTGGATATTCAAAGGCATCTGCTGGATGGGTCAGGGAGCTCCACTCAGTGCTCTGAGTGTGGTCCAGGAGGCCAGGGTGCCACCCAAGTTGGGCATAGTAGATTGGGCATAGTAGATTGCCCATACCTTCATACTCAGCAGGTGGTATGATCATGTCAGCTGGTGTGATCTCTACCTCACCCGCCTCCTTTCTACCAAGGTGATCGATGCCCAGGGTGAGCTCATAGTGGTGGGTACACAGCTTACCCACTCAATCGCATTAACCATGCAGAGGATGTGTGTGGTCCTCAGTATGAGCAGTGACCCACTCCAAGCAGTCAGGAAACGCTGAGCCTCTGAACCCAGACACAGTGATTGCCTAGAGACTCAGAGCTCCACGCCCTCCCATGCAGTCAGCATTCCCACAGTCACATGGAGTAGGGATCTACCCTCAAGCGCTGCAAGGCTGCTCCTTCCACAGAGAGAGCCACGGCATTCCCAGTGCTAGCTGCCTGTCAGTATTCTGCCTTGGCAGTTTGAGTACAGGCACCAGTAATACAGCAGGGAGGAGAGTACCTCACAGGCTTAAGTGGGTGCCCAGCCCCATGCCAACCCTCTAGGCCAGACTCACAATCAGCAGGGACCATGGATTTATCCCACAGATAAAATTCCTTAGTCATACATGGGGAAGCCATAGCAGCCTATACTCCCCTGTTACGATGGCGCTCCCTCCCTGCTATTTGCCAGGAGACCTTGTGGAGGGGATCAGAAACAGGCAGTGTGCTCTTGCTTCACGGGGTTAGATGGGCACCCTACCCCACCGCTAGCACTCGAGGCTGGACTCAGAGTCTGCGTGGTCTGCAAGGTTCTCCCTTAGGAAATATCAGTGACACGGCTGCGGCAGTCTCTTCTCATTTCTCTAAGAAGATGGCATCTCTTGACACTGATTCTCATAGCGTAGGAGCAGAACAGAGGAGCACTGTGCAACTTCACCACTGACTATGATGCTTAGAGTTTGGAGGGGAAAGAAGCAAGCAGCCTAGCTTCCCTGCTCCAAACCTGGCAGTTGTCAGGCCCTAGTCAGCTCCCGAGGCTGAAGAAAAGTGGGTGACTATGGAATCCTGCCCAGCTAAAGCTGTGCGCCGGGAGACACACAGCAGTTTCTTCTACCTTGTCATGATACAATGGTGGCTCGCAGCCTTTAGCCGGCTGCACCACACAGCTGGCTGCACTGGCGTCTGTCTGCTCTCCTCTTGTCCCACAGTGTCTGTCTTGTTTTTTTTTCACTTCTTTGCCAAAAATTTCTGTCAGTTAGCCCTCTGGAAATATGTTCTTCCCTTGTTCTTTCCATATCCCAGGGCAGCTGAAGTTAGCGTGGCTACCCCCTGTTCAGCCCTCTTAGATCTCCAGCTCTTCTTGGTGGGACAGTTGGTCTGACCAGTATGGCAGGAGGAGAACGTGCTATCTCCATTTGTAATCAGGATAGTTGGTTTCATGGAGAGTTGGAAATGGGTGTCCTTAAATGATTTCTCAAGATGAAAGTTGTAAAGTTACTAATTTTCTTAAGATTTTATTTATTTATTTATTTGAGAGGTAGAGTTACAAAGAGAAAGGAAGGGAGAGACAGAGAGAAAGGTCTTCCATCCGCTGGTTCACTCCCCAGATGGCCACAACGGCCAGAGCTGGACCAATTTGAAGCCAGGAGCCAGGAGTTTCTTCCAGGTCTCCAAGGTGGGTGCAGGGCCCCAAGCACTTGGGACATCTTCTACTGCTTTCCCAGGCCATAAGAGAGAGCTATATCAGAAGAGGAGCAGCCAGGGCTAGATTTGGCGCCCATTTGGGATGTTGGCTCTGCAGACGGAATCTTAGCCCACTAAGTCACGGCGCCGGCCCTGTAAAGTTATTTTAAGTTTTGCACAATGTGCTTTTTCTTTTCCAAATAATACATTTGTGAAAATAAAATTAGTTACTTCCTTTAATATCTATTAAAATACAAATCTCTATTGTATATCCTTTATAGTGAACCTCTCCAGTCCCCTAAACCTAACTTTCCAAAATATGAATTACAGAGGCAACTATCTTTATCAGAAAACAGAAGAAAAGAACTTCTCCAGAGAATAATTGTGGAACTTGTGGAATTTATATCTCCCAAATCCCCTAAAGCTGGAGAACTGGGTGGAAGAGTATCTGGGTCAGTGGCTTGGAGAGTAGCCCGAGGTGAAATGGGACTACAGGTATTTAATTTTTTCTAGCATTATAATCTTTTTACTTTCTTGCATAATATGCTATGATCTGTCTCCAGAAAAATGCATTAACTGTGACGTTTCACGGTTGATGTCCAGTTGGGTTTTTTTCTAGATTTGGGCTGTTAAAAATTGTGTGTAAATATTTATCTGCATGTTTTCAGTGAATATATTTATGCATTTCTGTTGAATATATACCTACAAGTGAACAGAGTATGTAACAGAATATGACTATGTTCAGCTTTAATAAATACTCTCAAACAATTTTTCCAAAGTGATTGTGTCAGTTACACTCTGGCCAACAGCATATCAGATTCTTCTACATCTTTGCCTTCTCTTGGTGTCATCTGTCGTTTTCATTTTAGCAGTTTGAGTGGTATATTGTGATTTTAATTTGCATTTTGGTGATGACTAATGAAGCTGAGTGTGTCTCTTTAAATTTTTGGATATCCTCTTTTCAGAAATGTCTGTTCAGGTCTTTCAAAATAAGACTTTAATGCATTTTTTTAAACCATATTTGACTTTTTTTTCTGCATATGAGAACTATACAGTGGAAAAAATAGGAATTTGGATCATTCAGCTGTTTTATTTCTTGGGATATGCTCGCATACATTTGATATTGGCAAGAAATGATTGCTGATGTGATTTACTGATATATTTTCAAACTAATTTTAAGATATCAGTTGATTAGTGTCTCGATATTTAGTCATTAAGACTGGAAATATAATTTATATAGTTAAGTGGTATGGTTAAGGGGCCTGGTAAAAATCAGTGTGATAGGTTCAGTAATGGACATTAAGAAGGTACAGGCCAGCACTGCGGCTCAATAGGCTAATCCTCCACCTTGTGGCACCGGCACACCAGGTTCTAGTCCTCGTCGGGGCGCCGGATTCTGTCCCAGTTGCCCCTCTTCCAGGCCAGCTCTCTGCTGTGGCCCAGGAGTGCAATGGAGGATGGCTCAAGTGCTTGGGCCCTGCACCCCATGGGAGACCAGGAGAAGCCCCTGGCTCCTGGCTTCAGATCAGTGTGGTGCGCCGGCCGCAGCGCGCCGGCCGCAGCAGCCATTGGAGGATGAACCAACAGCAAAGGAAGACCTTTCTCTCTGTCTCTCTCTCTCTCTCTCACTGTCCACTCTGCCTGTCAAAAACTAAAAAAAAAAAAAAAAAAAAAAAAAAAGGTACACTGTCCCTTGCCTTTAGGGAGCTTAAAATTAAATCATTGAAAAGTATTAAACGTAAATGTTTAGGAAGACATTAATGAAAAATGCTTGAAAGGAAAATAACTTATCTCACTATTGATATCAGTTCTAACTACTTTTGCTAGATTTGCCCATTGTTGCAACTCATTTCTCTAGTAAAGGAATATGGCCAAAACTAGTGAATTATCAATAAATTTAATGTTTGCTTTTTAATTTATCCCATCATTTGTAGCAGGCAGTAAGAAGTGTTAGTTGAGCCATAGAATTACAAGATCTGAATTCAACAAATAATTAAAATCATTGCTGATGCAGTGCAGTTTACAAGTGTGAATCTAAATGAAGCCAAATAAAAAGAGCTAATTTAATTCACAGCTGTTGTCAGTTGAAAACATGGATATTATTTAGGTTTTTATTTCGTTTTGTGGATAGATGTGCTTCCACTGGGATGGCATGTAAGTTGCTTAAAGTTTAAAAATATGAAACAGGCAACAGACCTGCACTATTTTCCCTCATGAAAATCATGAAAATTTTTTTAATTTCTCACTTGCAGGAGGCCATTTTAGGGTCACAGATGCAAAAGGAAAAAAATTTCCCCTTTAGCAATGGATATTTGTTTTTAAAAAAGAAAAATCTATTGCTAACGAACATCTAAAGTAAATAGAGGGGTGGGCATTTGGTGCTGTGGTTAAAAAACTGTGGGATACCCACATACTCTATAATAGAGTGCCTGGGTTTGAGTCCTGGCTCTACATCCAGTTAGTCTCCTGCATGGCTGAAGTAGTGGGTCTCTGCCACCTCTGTGGAATTTCCAGATGAAGTTCTGGACTCCTGACTTCAGCCTGGCCTAACCCCAGCTGTGGTAGGCATTTGAGAAGTGAACCAGTAAATGGGAAATCTCTGTCTCTCTGCCTTTCAGGTGAATAAAAATAATGAATAATTTTAAGTAAACATAAAATGTTAATCCTAAAAATTTTTGGAACTAAATTTTTTAGTCAGTAGAGAAAGTAAAAAAGCCCTTGTATTATTTCCAGAAACCTTTTATTTAATGAATACAAACTTCATGCATTTCATAAATACAACTTTAGTAACAGTGATTCTTCCTACCCTACCTGCCCTCCCATATACACTATCACCCTTCTTCCTCCTCCCTCTCCTATTCCCATTCTTATTTTTTAATCAGATCTGTTTTCAGTTACATTTATATACATAAGATGAACACTATTCTAAGTAACAAGTGCAACAGATAATATTGAAGAAAAAAAAAAACTGTTCCTCAACAGAGGAGACAAGGGCTGTTCAGTAATTGCATCAATTTCACTTCTAGAGATTATCTTTTAGGTACTTTATTAGTTATCACAGGTCAGGGAGAGCATATGTATTTGTCCTTTTAAAACTAGCTTATTTCACTAAGTATGATGTTTTCCACGTTCATCCATTTTGTTGCAAATGACAGGACTTCATTTTTTTTAAACACTTTGTAGTATTCCATGGTGTGTATATCCCATAATTTGTCCAGTCTTCAGCTGATGGACATTTTGCTGTTGTGAAGTGAGCTGCAGTAAACAAGGGGATACAGATAACTGTTTCAGATACTGCTTTCATTTCCCTTGGGTAAATTCCCAGGTGTGGGATGGCTGAGTCACATGGTGGGTCTAGATTCAGATTTCTGAGGTAACTCCATACTGTCTTCCACAGTGACTATACCAGTTTACGTTCCCACCAACAGTGGATTAGGATACTTTTTTCCCCACATCTTCACCAGCATTTGTTGATTGTTGATTTCTGTATGAATTAAGGTGATTCTGGCTTCACAGAAGGAGTTTGGGAGGATTCCTTCCCTTTCAGTTGTTTTGAATAGTTTGAGAAGAATTGGAGTTAATTCTTCTTTAAATGTCTGGTAGAATTCAGCAGTGAAGCCATCCGGTCCTGGGCTTTTCTTTGTTGGGAGGGCCCTTATTACTGATTGTTTCTTTCTTGGTTATTTGTTTGTTTAGGTTTTCTGTCTTCCTTGCTCAATTTAGGTGTGTTGTGTGTCCAGGAATCTATCCATTTCTTCTAGGTTTCCCAATTTCTTAGCATACAGCTCTTTGTAGTGATTTCTGATAATTCTTTTTATTTCTGTGATATCTGTTGTTACCTGTCCTTTTTCATCTCAAATTTTATTGATTTGGATCTTCTCCCCCCCCCCCCTTTTTTTTTTCTTAGTTTGGCCAGTGGTGTGTCAATTTTGTTGATTTTTTTTTTTCCAAAAAACCAGCACTTCATTTCACTGATCTTTTGTATTTTTAAGCACCAATTGCTATAAACTTTCCTCTTAACACTGCTTTTGTTGTATCCCCGTAAGTTTTGATATGTTGAATTGTTGTCTTCATTTATTTTCAGAAAATTTTTTAATTTCTCCAGTGACCCCACTGTTCATTCTAGAGCATGTTGTTCAGTCTTCATGTATTTGCATATGTTCTAAAGATTCTTGAGTTGTTCATTTCCAGCTTCATTCCATTGTGGTCAGAGGAGATGCATGGTATGATTATGATTGTTTTGCTGAGGCTTGCTTTAGGGCCTAGCATGTGGTCTGTCCTAGAGTAAGTTCCATGCAGTGGTGAGATGATTGTGTATCCTGCAGCTGTAGGATGAAAAGTTCTGTAGGTATCTGTTGGGTTCATTTGGTCTGTAGTGTTGATGAACGCTGTTGTTTCCTTGCTGATTTTCTGTCTGGTTAATCTGTCCATTGCTGAGAGTGCAGTATTGAAGTGCCTCATTACTATTGTATTAGAATCTATATCTCCCTTTAGATCCTCTAACATTTCTTTTAAATAGCCAGGTGTCCTGTAATTATGTTTATAATATATGCATATTTGTTTATAATAGTCACATCTTCCTGTTGAATTGATCCCTTAATATCTATTACCCTTTGTCTCTTTCAACAGTTTTTGTGTTAAAGTCTATTTTGTCTGATATTAGGATGGACACAACAGCTCTTTTGGTTTCTATTAGCATGGAATATTTTTTTCCATCCTTTGACTTTCAGTCTTTATGTATCTTGTTGGTGAGAAGTGTTTCTTTTAGGTGGCAAATTGATCGGTTTTGTTTTTTTAATCCATTCAACCAGCTTGTATTTTTTTTTACATTTTATTTATGTATTTAGAGTTTACACATATGCCATAACTCTGATGCAGAAAAGTGAGCCCTTAACATTTAAAACAGCTCCAAGACACTTATTCTCTTCTGTGTCCCAGGCAAGTCCTGAGATCGAGGTAGAGCACACATTCCTACTCCCAAGGTGACCGAGGACCAGAAACCACACTGACAGACATGGAGAGCACCGAGGAGATGCCACAGGAGAAAAACTCCACGTCGATCTGAAAATCTTTATTTTAACACTTAAAAGAAATCACATATTCATTCCAACAGCTTTGGCAGCCTTGACCACCCAATAAGTTACACAGACACTCAGGTACTTGCAAGGCTCCTGTACAGCTATGTAGCCAATCAAGTCAGGGCAAGTGGTCACCTGCCCACAAGCAGACACCAAATTTGTCTCCCACAGGGACCCCTTGTCCAGCACAGACAAACCTTGCCTCCAGGTGGTGAAATCGGTAGAGGTCGCACGACTCTCGTGGCTGCTTTCCCTCCAGAGTGCCAAGTCTACTGAAGCAGCGCTGGAGGAGGCGGCAGAGGCGGAGGCACTGCTCGCTCGCCCAGCAAGGCAGGCGTTCCCTGTAGTACTCCGCAGGACAAACTCCATAGCGTGTTCCTGGCAGATGGGTTATGCAGCAGCCCTGGCTCGAGGATTCCGCCCCTGCATGATTAAGACTGTTCGCTGGCGGGCTCTTTGGGCAGCTGGAGGGTTTCGATGACTTCGCTTTGACCCATGGGTGCTCAAGTACTTCTGCCAGAGTGGGCCTGTGACTGGGGTTGTGCTTCAGCAGCCTTGAAATGAAGTCCTTGGCTCCCTCTGTTACAAAGTCAGGGAATGTGAATTCAACCCGTGATATTCTTCTGTAGGTCTCTTGGTATGTGTTTGCCTCAAAAGGAGGCTTCTCAACTAAAAACTCGTAGCAAAGGACTCCCAGGCTCCAGAGGTCCACCTTCTCGTCATGCATGCGGCCCTCAATCATCTCGGGGGGCAGGTAGTCCAGCGTGCCACACAGAGTGGTCCTCCTGGAGGATGGAGCGTGTACCGTCCACCCAAAGTCTGCAATCTTCAGCTCCCCAGCTGATCCAAGAAGCAGGTTCTCGGGTTTAATATCTCTATGAATAACTCTCTTTGAATGACAGTACAACAGGGCATTTGCCAACTCGGTGATATAGGTAGCAGTTCTCTGCTCATCGAACTTGGAAAGTTTCTGAAGCTCTCTGTAGACGGTTCCCAGCGGTGCACATCCAGGATCAGGTACACTCGGGTGGCATCATGGAATAGCCATAGAGTCTGAGAACATTAGGGTGCCGCAGGTGGGACTGTATTTCCACTTCCCTCCGGAGCTGATGCTCCACGCCTGCTTTCTCCAGCTGAGCTTTAAACAACACTTTGAGGGCCAGGATAAGCTTGCTTTGTTTCTCTCTTGCCAAGTAAACATGATCAAACTTTCCTTTACCCAGTGGACAACCAATGTCAAAATCTTCCAAAGTCCACTGCCTTTTTTTAGATTCTTCATTTTTCTGGTTTGATGTCAGTTCCTTTTCAGGATTATTTCCGGATGCTGATGGTGGGGGCTGTTCGCTCTTCGAGGTGTTATTTGGTCCAGCCTGTATTTTTTAACTGCATAGTTGAGGCCATTTACATTCAGGGTGAATATTGATAAGTAATGACTTGGCCCTGTCATTTTTCCATAGATATTCCTGTTGTTGACTTTGGATTTCCTTTGTACTTTTAAAAAAGATTTATTTAAATGAAAGGCAGAGCTGCAGAGAGAGGGAGAGGTCTTCATCTCCTGGTTCACTCCCCAAATGGCTGCAACAGCAGGAGCTAAGCTGATCTGGAGCCAGGAGCCAGGAGCTTCTTCTGGGTCTGCAATGTGGTTGCATGGGCCCAAGGACTTGGGCCATCTTCTGCTTTCCCAGGCCACAGCAGAGAACTAGATGAGAAGTAGAGCAGTCAGGTCTTGAACCGGCGCCCATATGGGATTCCAGCATGGCAGGTGGCAGCTTTATGCACTATGCCACAGCACCAACCCCTCCTTTGTACTTTTACTGGGAGATTTTCTACCTTCACCTTCTTTCATAGTGATGACCATGTTCTGTGTATACACATCCTTAAGCATCTTTTGTAAGGCTGGACAAGTGGTAACAAATTCTTTCAATTTCTGTTTGTTATGAAAGGTCTTTATTTCACCATCATTCACTAATGAGAGCTTTGCAGGGTAAGGTATTCTGGGTTGACAGTTTTTTTCTCTTAAAACTTGAAATATATCTCACCATTCTCACCTAGTTGTAGAGTTTCTGAAGAGAAGTCCACTGTGAGTCTAACTGGAGATCCTCTGGATTGGAAGAAGAGCAGCCGGGACTAGAACTGGTGCCCATATGGGATGCCAGCGCCACAGGCAGAGGATTAACCTGCTGCACCACAGCTCCGGCCCCTCAGATACTCTTTGTTCTGCCTCACCAAGTCTGTTTTCCACCACATTTTTTACTTGTTCTATTAAATTTCTCTTTTCTAATATTTTGTTTTGATTTATCTTTAAAATCTCAATTTCATGGGAAAAAATTTCATTCATGTCATGTATGGATTTCTTTAATTTGTAGATATGCTACTGATTACTTCTAAGTAATCCTGCAATCAATATTTTTTTAATTCTGTTTCTGGTATTTCTTCAGTTACTTCATCTTCACTTTCTAGCATTGAAGTGGTGTTGTGTTCTTTTGTGGGCCTCATGTTGTCTTCCTTGTTCTTGTTTCTTGAATTTCAGCATTTATTTTTAGCCATTTGTGGAGATATTTGTCATGTTTTTGGTCCCCACCCCACCCCCCCACCCCCGTGATGGCTTTTATCTTTGGTCTATGCCTCTGTGGTTTTGTGGGTTGTCTGTTCTTTCAGTGAATACCCCCTGGTGTGTGCTGGGTGTGGACAGGGAGCTCTGTTCAGTGCTCCAGGGTATGGAGAGTGTCCAAGGTGACACCCAAGTTCTGTATGGTAAATCTCTCTCTCTTTTTTTTAGTCAGAGGGGAGGTTTATTCAGCTCCGTTGGCATAGTCTCACGCTCACCTCCTCTCCTCCAAGGAGACCAATGCCTGGTCACTAGCCCCTGTAGGTACCGTACGTCTGTGCAGCCACAGGAACCACACAAAGGATGCGTGCAGTCCTCAGTGTGAGCACAGATCCCGCAGCAGTGACCCTCACCAGGGAGTCAGGGAGCCCTGAGCATGTGGAGCCATCCACAGTGACTGCCCGAAGACCTAGCCATGCCCTGTGTCCTCCCATGCAGCCACACTGTTTTCACAGTCCCAGCACACAAGCCTCCCACAGTCACGAGCCCCCAGCCTCCTGTCACTTCTCCCAGCCTGACTCAGGCATCTCCTCTCAGCTCATTGCTGGGTGCGTGGACACAAGCTGGCACAGATGTTACTTATGTACAAAGTGACACCAGCCCTCTCTCAGCTAGTTACTGGAAGCCAGTGCCAGTGGTCAGGGAGAGAGAAACCTGCCCCTCTTTTCCTCTAGATTGGCAGGTACACTGTCTCCCCCTCCCCAGAGCTCCAAGTCAGACTCATGCCCAGCTCTTCACACAGCTTTATCGCCAGTGGCTTAGGCTGCTGCAGGCTGGTCTCACCTCACTCTCCAGAGCTGGTGCTGAGGCTCTCAGCTGCTGGGGTCCTGAGTTGCGTGCGACCACACCCTCCATGGAGGTCCACAGTGTCCCTCCAGTTTGCATGGAGTTTCCTCTGCCATTTTCTCCCTAACTCCTTCCTGAGATTGCACTCTCTCCACTGTTTTTTTAACTCTTCCCCTAGACTAGAGCAGCAAGATTCCACCTTTATGGAAACCTCTCCAGAAAGAAAATGTCTGTCTTAACCATCGATTTAAAACATGTTTATGAAACACTAATGTTGTTTTTACTCTACATTACTTTGTTCATGTGCTCTCATGTTTTGCTCAGTGCCTGTACATTTTTTCTTTTCCTTTTGGTGATTATTTACCCATAATAAAATAGAAGATATTTATTTCTATTTTGTTTCTGAAACATCTTTATTAAGAATAGAAGAAAAGAACTGGGTCAGCCATTGCAGCCATTTGGGAAGTGAACCAGTAGATGGAAGACCTCTCTTTCTGTTTCTCCCTTTCTCTCTCTGTAACTCTGCCTCTCAAATAAATAAATAAATAAAATAGAATTGAGGAATGTTGTTGCATGCTTATTGTGAAGTAAAGTATCTTAATTCACAATTCTAAAACTAGTTTCTAAAAATAATGACCTTTTTATCTTTTTGGCAGCAATATTCATAGATTCTACCAGACAGTTTTCTTCTTGTTCATTCATTGAATGTTAGTGTTTTAAAATTCTGACAGGACACACACACACATAAACACACATAAAAACTTTTCTCTTCCTGTATTTAAGATATTTTACATTGTGCTCATTCGTTCTTGCACATTTGAAGTTCTTTTAAAAAATATCTTTTAATACCTAGTGCTCAGTGTTTTAGCAAAAGAGCATTGCCTGCTGTCCTGGTCAATTCATAAATTTATGGTGAGGCATTGGTATAGCCTTTTTAAGGAACTAAAGGAAAAGTAATGTGGTGGGAGCATGGAGATACAAGGAAAGAGTTATGTGACATCTGGTTAGAGAAGCAGGCAGAGGGTATAGGGCCTGGGTGCAGTGAGAAGTCAGTGAAGTGAGTAAGTAAAAAATGGCATCTCCCAATTTACATTTTTTTAAATTTTCAAAAGTCGCTTGGGTGTCACTGTGTGGAGCATGAACAGGAGAGGGAGGGGTTGAAGCTGAGCATCTCCTTGAGACTGTTGGGGCTGTCTGAGTAAGAGGTCGTGGTGTGGGAAATGAGCAGTGAATGGATTCGGGTTGAAGGCACAATTCCAAAACTGTAAGTCAGCTCGTGTTAACATTTGGTGTTACACAAGTAGCACACTCATTATATTTAACTTCTAAAATATTGTTCTGAACTTCCCAGCGTCACCAGTTTTTCCTTTTCAAGTGGAAAGAGTCTTTTACCACTGTTTGTAGTTGTTTTTTTTTAATAACATCTTCAATAATGTTGAAATGTTATTTCTTCCTTTTTAAGAGAAAAGAAGTCCTTTTCATCCCTTCTGAAAATGAGAAGATTTCTAAACAGCTCCACCTTTGTTATAATATTGTGAAAGATAGTTATGTCCGAGTTTCAAATAATAATCAGACCATTTCTGGATGGGAAAATGGTGTGTGGAAAATGGAGTCCATATTCAGAAAAGTTGAAACAGACTGGAACATGGTAAGTTAGTGTTTGGAACTGTTTAGTCTTTATCATTGGTCAAACAAATACAGATTGGCTTTATTGTGCATAATGTGAAAACTGATGTATCAAGATTATTCATAGTACCCCTTTATCCTGGGAAAGAAAACTCTGCACCCAATGCATAATCTAAAGCCCAACAGAAATTCTTGCCTTCATGTCAAGGAAGTAACTGTTTTCATCAAAGAATCTGAATTTAATTGTTTCATGGGAAAAAAATAAGTGTGTAACCAATCCATATGGAGTTTTTTGCATAAATATGTAAAGCATATTACTGTTGAGTTTCTTCACAGATATGTAGTGATTGCCCACTTACTTCAGTCTCTTGGAGAGCTTAATAGATTTAGTTCAGACTCCCTAGATGCTAACCATGTAACAGGCTTTCATTTCATAGGAATCTGAATGATTGAGCAACAATATGGTTATTTCTTTGCTGTGTCCTAAAAAATTAAATAAAAAATAGAATATAAGGCCATAGCAGTTCCCTTATATGGAGTTGCACACTGGTGTCTCCTGTTATCAGTACCAAGTACAAAAGACTCTAAACTGCCCTGCTTCTTAAAAACATCCCAGCAGTAAACTCAAAGCTATTACTATGACCTCAGTAGATCTGATCATATTAGTGATGGATTTTCATAGGAGTTCATTCACTTATAGGGAGCTGTATAGTTAGCTTGCCAAGATATTTGAGTGGGGATATTGTTCACTTTTAAGTTATACTGGACAGATTAAAATATATACTGGACAGAGAGAACCATAGATTAACACCTGCTGATGTGTCTAAGAATCTAATCTATGCTGTCACTGTCCTAGATTCACAAAAGGTACACAAAGTCATTGCTTTTTTTTTTTTGTAAGTTTTTGTTCCTAAACTTATCTTGATGCTTAAGCACATAAATATCCAGTTTAAATCACATTATTTAATAAGAAAAATTGGAATCTTTTTTATATTAAGCCAAGGATAATTTATAGAATTATTAAAATTATAAATTTTGGAATTTTCTTCTAGCTAAAGAAGTACATTAAAAGAATAGAACAAGGTGAAATTTAAAATGTCAAGATGAATAAATAAGTAATTCATTATATAATTGATAAAAGAAAATATGGTCTTCTGGAAGACAATACTTAGCCTAAAAATTTCCCCAAACAGAAAATGGGATAGAAATACTATTTATCCAAGGACTGGTGTATCCTTGCTGAACCAAAGAAACATCACGTATTGCTTTCTAACCAGCAGCATCGTTAGAGAAGTTGATGTTAGAGAAAATAATGCTGTGTTGCAGAAGACGTGATGTGCTGAGAAACAAGGCTCTTCTGTGACAGATTTCTTCTTTGTCTAGTGTACTCATTTGTTCATCAACATTCATTGAGTGCCTTTTGTGCCAGACATTGTTCTCAGCTAGGTGGATAAAAAGATGAAGGTATGGTTCCTGCTCTCACAGTCTGACAGAGAAATCAAGACATAAACAGCTATCCTAGCCCCGATGCAGAGTGCTGTAATAAGGATATCAACACATTGCCATGGAAACACCGAAATGGGAGTAATTAGCTGTGGCTGTGGGAGTTCAGCAGAACTCCACAGAGCAGGTGACATTTGAGCTGGATGGTAAAGCATGAGTTGGTGCTCATCAGGCAAGGAAAGAACAGGAAAAATACACGGAGTACATGGCACGTTGGGAGATCTCTAAATAGACCATTGTGGCCAGAGACGGTGGGTTGTATAAGAAGGATTTAAATAATGTAAATGAGATGCAAAGGCCATTAAATAGAAAATAGACCCCTATTCAAAAAAAGTGTGTGCCTTGCTATACTTTTATGAAGGACGTCATTCATTAAAAGTTGAATGAATCCGTTTCTAGCTACAAAGCCTAGTACAAAATGAAAACCAAAAAAAAAAAAAGAACCTTAACTGTACTTAAAGAGAGTGACAACTCAGAAGTAACAGTTGTCCTTAAAAATTGTAATTCCATCAAATTAGTATATCTGGTTCCATACCAGCTCCCAATTAGGGATTCCATAGCTTTGTTCAAACAGTAGATATGTTTCCAACTATACCTTTTCTCAGTAATTGCCAACCTGGAGTCATGACAGATCTAATACAGCCTGCTCTCAGACACTTGGACCGGATTCTTAACCCTCTGGGGGTGTCCTCTGAGTAGCTAAACGTTTTGCTGCTTAGCGGATACTTGTTCAGTAAAATCTGAATTGAAAAGACATTTTATTCAACAAGTATGTATAAGAACACATTATTTCTTCCACTAGATTGTAAACATTCCTCGGGCTCTTTCTCTGCTTACTGTGTGCTCTCTGTATTCATATATCTAGTATAGTGCCTGATACATATGTGTTAAGTAAAGATTGTCAGTTGTAAGAAAAATGATTGAATCTGCACCACCCTGGGGCTGCGTAGAGCACTATAGGTACTCTTTTTCTTTTCTTTTTTTTTTTTTTTTTTTTTTTTTGACAGGCAGAGTGGATAGTAAGAGACAGAGAGAGAGAAAGGTCTTCCTTTTTGCCGTTGGTTCACCTCCAATGGCTGCTGCGGCCGGCGCATCTCGCTGATCCAAAGCCAGGAGCCAGGTGCTTCTCCTGGTCTCCCATGGGGTGCAGGGCCCAAGGACTTGGGCCATCCTCCACTGCCTTCCCGGGCCATAGCAGAGAGCTGGCCTGGAAGAGGGGCAACTGGGATAGAATCCGGCGCCCCAACCGGGACTAGACCCGGGTGTGCCGGCGCCGCAAGGTGGAGGATCAGCCTGTTAAGCTACAGCGCCGGCCCTTTTTTTTTTTAGAAGTGTCTCTTGGATGCTCTTAGATATGTTTCACTTTTGAGCAGTTTTATCATTCTTTCTGTTACTAGAGTCATTTTAGCACTTTTTGTGTGCATGGCATTGTTTCAGTTTATTCATTTAGTTCTTCAGCAAACATGTCATGGCACGGTCAGACATTATGCTTGGTACTCAGGATGTAATGGTGAGTTGAGAGGCAAGCTTCAGGGTGAATATTAATCAGTGTAGAAGACAGACACATGTGGGCCAACTCTCAGACGAGTGGGGTAAGTACCTGCTGGAAGAACGTGAGTCTGTATATAATGCTGAGGGAGGGATGACAAGAGTCACAGACGGGGTAGCTGAATAGTCTTGGAAGGGGAGGACAGAGTGTGGAAAAGGAGGGTATTTTTGAGACATGAGAAATAGCATGTGCAGACAGCGCTGAACTCACGGAAGTGAGGAACTTCTGTCTATTCAGAGAAGGGCAATGGTATGGAATATGTTGGAAAACAGTAGAAAATGAAACTAGAGAGGTAGAATCAGTTCTCAGATCCCAGGCCTTTGATGACCTTGCAGATACGTACAGGAAACCAAGAAAGGTTCAGGCAGGGACAGGACATGATCACACTGATGTTCCAGAGACGATCCCAGAGGCTACACGTAGAATAAATCAGAAGTGTAGCAGAGAAAGATTTAAATACAATGAGAACTGACAGCAGGCTCATGTTCAGTTTCAGTGATAAAATGGAGAAACCAAAAGTAAGATTCATGAGCAATACCAGTTTATCAGTGTTGAATTAAAATCCCTTGAAATACAGCTGCTCTGCTGGATGTCTGTAGGAATGATTGCCTGCAGGGTGCCTGCTGTATGGTGAACTTAATTAGAGTGAATCTTAGCAGCCTAAGCAGAAGAATAATTTTAAGAGCATACTAAAGAACAGCTTCAAACAGAGCAGTAAAAACCAAACCTCCAGGAAAGCGTAGCAGGCTGACATGTAGTAATAAAAAAATCCTTAAGCAAAGGTCTTCTGTAGACTGTGAAATGCATAAAGGAGCTGACATGCAAATTGTTCTCAGTCCTGAAAATAGTGACTGCAAGGGCAACCCGTGTGAGTAGTGCAGCTTAGACCGTATGATCTATTGCTCACTCCCTGGTGTGTGTGCCTGTATGTGCTTATAGCCGACAGGAGCAAGGGTGAAACACTGATGGGAGAGGATGGAACGGCATATAGAATTCAGTCTACAGGAGAAAGACTCCATGATTTCTGGCTTTTCTATCCTTCCTGGCAAAGTGGGATAGCAACACTCACCTCTTAGTAAATCCCCAAATTGCAAAGCCAAGCACGTAGAGCTGCACACAGTAAAATAACTTTTGACTTAATAAAGCTAACAGGCAAAAATCTATCAAATAATTCAAAATGTTAATAAGTAGTTATAAAAATTACTTCTTTTCCCTCTAGGCTAAACAAGCAAATTTTTGAGAGCTTAGGAAGTATGTTTTTTCCTTATAAATAAATTATAGTTACTGGTTCTGTTGGTATCATACATATATTGGATAATAATTGCAGGTTTATGTAAATCCTATTGTTTGGGTGCATTTGTAAAATTTTTTCTTATTTATTTGAGATGCAGAGAGAGAGAGAGACGGAGCTCCCAGGGCCAGTGTTGTGGTACGACAGATTAAGCTGCCACTTGGCAATGCTGGCATCCCATATCAGAGTGCCGGTTTGAGTCCTAGCTGCTCTGCTTCCAATCCATCTTCCTTCAGTGCACCTGGGAGGGCAGCTGAAGATGGTCCAAATACTTGGGCCCTTGCCAACCATGTAGGAAACTAGTTTAGAATTTGTGGCTCTTGTTTTCAGGCTGGCCCAGAACTGGTTAGTGTGATCATTTGGAGAGTCAACCAGTGAACAGTAGAAAAGAGCTCTCTTGCTCACTCACTCACTTGCTCATATTCTCTCCCTCCCTCCCACGAACCCTCCCTCCCTCCCCCCCTTCCCTCCCTCCCCCCCTTCCCTCCTTCCTTCCCTCTCTCCCTTCCTCCTTCCCTCCTTCCCTCTCCCTGACACTGCCTTTCAAATAAATAAATCTTTTTTTTTTTTTTTAAAGAAGAAAACAGCGAGCTCCTTTCTGCTGGTTCACTTCCCAAATGCCCACAACAGCTGATGCTGAACCAAGGAGCCAGAAACTCAATCTAGGTCTCTCATGTGCATAGCCAGAGCCCAACTACTGAGTTGGCAGGAAACTCAAATGAGTAGCCAGAGCCAGATATCAAACCCAGCTACTCCAGTGTGAGATATGGATGTCTTAATCGCTAGGCAAAATGCCACCCATGTTTTAGTGCATTTCAAATTGCCAAATTGAATATATATATATATTTTCTTGGAAAACTCTTATCACCTCTAAAAATTATCTTTGAGTTGGTTAAAGTGCTGTAGACAGAACATTTTGTGGAAAAGATGTGACTTTTCAATATAAACAAACTGGCACTGTTTTAACTCTATATTCTGTTTCTTTAGCATAAAAAATCTCTTATTTGCTTATAGTATGTTTGAATATTGACTTCAATATTTAAGAATTCAATCAAGGATTCTATCTTATCCTTTAACTTTCAAAGGTCTTAGAAGCCGATGCCTTTAGGACTGAAAATTTTAAGTCTTTAAATAAACAGTTCCCTCAGGCATGTTCAACAGTTTCTGTAAAACCTTCTGT
This sequence comes from Lepus europaeus, assembly GCF_033115175.1. NCBI lineage: Eukaryota > Metazoa > Chordata > Mammalia > Lagomorpha > Leporidae > Lepus > Lepus europaeus. Next base: position 161,823,370 of record NC_084828.1, on the reverse strand, counting down.
TACAGTTAGACCACAGTTCTGACACAGACCCACATGGTATCATTAAGGCAGTTCTTAGAGTAAGCTAGAAATCTGAAGTTAACCTGACTTTGACCTATCATATTTTATACCCACACTTTGGAGGACATTTGAAACTATTGAGCTCTGAAAATACAAAAGACATAGAAGCATATATAGAGACATAAACTAGAATGTTATCAATTTCTGTCTTTAAGATTGCTTTCCCCAAGTCTTTTAGTTCCTTCCAATTGTCTTTCTTCCACCAACCTCTCTGTTTGGCTGATCTCTCTCAGATAACCCCCTTTATTAGCCATTACTTTCCAAAAGTAAATAAACTATGGATAATCTTTAGATGCCAAGTGCTTGAGGGAGCACTGGTGTAATCCTGAGCCCAGGCTGTCCTTACAAACAACTGTACAGGGACCACACAGTAGAAGCATGTGAACATCAGAGGTTGTTACAGGGTGAGGTTGCCCTGGACTTGAGCAGACCATTTGACAGGTCCACGTATCTAGGTGTGTCAGCAAACAACAGTTGGCTATGCATGCGCAGTACTGAGGAGTTCAAGATCATTTTCATTAGAGAGTGATTATTCAGTTATAGAATCTCCAACTCACTGATTCTAAAAACTTTGAACTTAAATTAACAGGCATATTGAACATGGAAGAAAAAGAGCTGTCAGTTGCCAAATAGTGACTAGAATGCTAGCAATAATTGCTGTTTTGCTTGCAGCATAAAGATTAGCATATGGAATAGTCCATGTAGTAGGACCTTTTCATTGCAGGTGTATTTTACAAAACACTTTCAACTGCTTGCCCCTGAGAACTGGGAGTCTGTGTTTCTAAAAGAATCAACTCTAAATTGAGTGAACACATTTGCATGCAAACTTTTCATACTTAATTAATACATTTATGAAACCCCATTATGGAACAAGAGCCTCTATGATTTGGTTAAGTTAGATCAGACAAATGCATGTGAATATTCATAAAATAGTTAGATTTAGGTAAGAGCACATTGGTAGTTCAAGGTGGGATGGATTGTGGAGGACTTTGAAAGCTAAGAACTTACAATTAATGTAAGAACCAGGTACTTTCTCTCCATTCTGGACCAGGCAGATTTTGAAAACATTGACTGGGGCAGTGTTGTGACACAGAGGGTTAAGTTGCTGCTTGTCACACAAGCATCCCATATCCCGTCTTCCTATCCAAGTTCCTGTTAGTATTCCTGGGAAAGCAGCAGAAGATGGCTCAAGTACTTGGGCCCCTGCCACCCATGTAGGAGAAAGACCAGGGTGGAGTTCCAGGCTCCTGTCTTTGGCCTGGCTTAGCCCTGACTGTTGCAGAGAGAGAGAGAGAGAGAGAGAGAGAGAGAGAGAGAGAGAGAGAGAGAATATATATATATAGAGAGAGAGATCCTCTCTCTTTGTCCATCTGCCTTTCAGATGAATATGCAAATAAATCTAAAAAATAAAAAACATCCACCATAGTGATTGGAATTGAGCAGTGTTAGGCAGTTACAGAAAGACAAATGTAAAGTCTTAAAACTGTAGTAACGAATGCAGTGTAACTGAAGAAGATGTTTTTCCAAGACTAACTTCAAAGAAATACATGGATGTTTATAGGAGTTTGAACATGAGGGGTAAATGTTTTAAGAGTCAGTAACTAGGGGGTCTAAACCTGAGTGAGTGGGGCTGCCTGTGTACGACCAAGGCTGTAGGTACCAGCTTTCATGCCAACATCCTGAGCAAGATGAAACTGGGAAGGGGGAGCTGGAAGCACCCAGTGGCCTTGGATGCCTTAGATGGTGTCCTGTGGAGGCAAGGTGATGAAGGAAAAGGAACGTACAAGGAGCAAGGAACGCAGTGTGGATGTTAGCTTTTATCATTAGTTGGTAATGATTAGGTACTTTCTTCACTTAGAGGCTATGCCTGTCTCGCTCTAGGAAAGCTTAAGAGTCCAGACTTCAAAAAGAAGAGAGTGGCTGCATTCCTCACTTTTAACAGAATTTATCATAAAGTTCATTTAAAATAACTGAGTTTGTTAATTTGAAGGAATATGATTGACCAACTTTGGTTAGCGTACAGTCCTTTAGAGCTGCATGCTTTGGGACATCGGCATTCAAAGAACACCTGGGGGCAGTTTTGTGGCATAGCGGGTACAGCCACTGCCTGTGATGCAGGCATCCCATATGGGCTCCAGTTCATGTCCCATCTGTTTCATGTCTGACCCATTGCCCTGCTAACGCACTTGGGAATACAGTGGAAGATGGCCCAAGTCCTTGGGCCCCTGCCACCTACATGGGAGACCTGGAAGAAGCTCATGGTTCCTGGCTTCAGCCGGGCCCAGACCTGGCCATTACGACCATTTGAGGAGTGAACTAGTGGATATAAGATACTTGTACCCACTCCCCTCTCTGTCTCTCTCTGTCTCTGTCTCTCCCTCTCTGCAACTCTTTCAAGTAAATAAATTAAAAATTAAAAAGATGCGACAGAAAAACTTACTCATGAAATGAAAGACTAGCAGTAAAGATCTTTTTTTGTTGGTGGTGAAGATTAATTTATTTGAAAGGCAGAGTTACACACAAAGAGAGACAGATCTTCCATCCTCTGGTTCGATCCCCCAGTGGCTACAGTGGATAGGACTGGGCCAGCCAGGAGCTTCATCCAGGTCTCCCATGTGGGTGACGGGCCCAAGTACCTGAGCCACCTTCCGCTGCCTCCCCAGGTGGATTAGCAAGTACCTGAATTGGAAGTAGAGCAGCCAGGACTCAAACTGGCACCCATGGGATGCCACCATCACAGGCTGCTCCTCAACTTGCTATGCCACAATGCTGGCCCCAGCAAGAATCTGTGTCCCTGGGGAAAAACTGGTTTTCAACTTGGACATGATACAGTATAGCAGAAAGACTTTTCACCGATGATTCCTTTCTCCTCCGTCTTCTTCATAGGTGTATTTAGCCCGAAAGGAAGGATCATCCTCTGCATATATTTCCTGGAAGTTTGAGTCAGGGTCAGTTGGCCTGAAAGTAGATAGTGTATCCGTCAGAGCAAGTAGTGAAACCTTCCAGACTGGAACAGTTCAGTGGAAACTGCGATCTGATGCCACGCGGGTAGACCTGACCGGCGGTAAGCATCTGGCTGGAAAATTAGTCATGATGTGCGTGTTGTCACTCTGAAAACTGCTTTTGCTCATTTGAGATGTCGCCCTGACGTTTTCATAACAAAAGGTTATTCATACTGTCATTGAAAAAGAAATAAATAATAAAAACCTGTTTAACCTCATTGTAACAGAAAAGCTGATGGTTTTTGTATTGAAATACACATGCAAGGAGAAAAATTATTTCTTAGTTTCAAAAGATATATTTTCTCCATAAAGAATAATGTTTTAAGGTTGATTTTAACTTACAAAGTAGCCTATATAAACTGTGGACTAAAACTGTCTCTTAAATTACTGAAAAGTGTTAATTTTTCTCCCAACAGATAAAAATCTTCGTTCCTATCATGATTTTTCTGGTGCCACTGAAGTTATTTTGGAAGCAGAATTAAGCGGAGGAGAGGGTGATGTTGCTTGGCAACATACCCAGCTGTTTAGACAAAGCTCAGATGACCATGAAGAAAATTGTTTGGAGATAATTATAAAATTCAATGACCTTTAAGAACCTGAATATTTTAAAAGAGCTGGCAGTAATCAAGAACTTCCGGTGGTCCACAGAAGTCCGTTGGTTCAGTGCCTGCTTAGTTGGCAATTTACTGCTGTACGCCAGCATATTTCCTGGTGGCCATTCATCATGTAACCTTCATGAAAATATATATACTGTGGACCATAATGAAATCTTGAATTAAAAATTACCTTCCATATGTGACTATAATTTGGAATAAAGTCTTGTTGCCTTGATAATCTCAATACTATAAGTATAGTTTTAAAAGTAAAAGTAAAATGATGGAATTCATGATTAAATGCTGTTCGTGATTATGGCAAAATCATGGGCTAATATAGTAATCTGATGTTTTTGATCAGCCAGTAATTTCTTCATAAGTGGTTGAATTACATTTTCCTAAGATTTTTATTTTAATAAATGTGAAAGTATAATATCTGTTAAGTTATATAATGCATGGAAAATTTTATGATTGTAAATATTTAGGCATTTAAGAAATAAAATGAATTATTTTTCCTTATATCTTTTTAATGGTTATGTTGGTTAAATACAAATCTTTGGTAAGTATGCTAAACATTGAAAACTGCTTGAATAGACACAAGTGATATAAAGATTTCACATTGACAGCATAAATTTAAAATTATAAATTCCATGATATGTGGATACTTGAGAATGATTTACCTTTGAGTTGTATTTTTATCTACCTCAATGAATAAAATGGTCTTGACTTTGAAACCATACATTATGCAATATTTATATACTATATCAAGAAATTATGTTACATATAACCCCTCCAGTTGAGTATCATGAACATTTATTAAGCATTTGTGTGCAGATCATTGCAATAGCATTATAAAGAAAGCAGTGGTGAAAAGAATCCTAGGTCTCCAGATTCCTTTGTCATGTTAAGCAGAGTGAGCTCTGGAAAAAAGATGTGCTCAGAGTTTCTAACGCCGTGCAGCTCCGTAGAATATTACATGTGTTACAAAATGCAGAATAAGATCCTAAAGTGAAGGTCTTATATTTGTTTTTTATTTGCAAACTTCTGAGAATTAACTTTCTTGCTAAAATTTGTTTTCTAAAAGATTTTAGTTATTTATTTGAGAGATAAATTAACAGAAAGAGAGGGAGAGACCAAGAGAAAGGTCTTCTCTCTGCTGGTTCACTGCCCCAGATGACCACAACGGCCGGAGCTGAGCCAATCGGAAGCCAGGAGCTGGAAGCTTCTTCTGGGTCTCCCACATGGGCCCAAGCACTTGGTCCATCTCCCAATGCTTTCTCAAGGCCACACCAGAGAGCTGGATCAGAAGAGGAACAGCCGGGACACAAACCAGTGCCTATATGGGATGACAGTGCCACAGGTAGAGGCTTAACCTACTACGCCACAGCACCAGTCCCAAAAAGTTAAATTTCAGAAGAAGTAGTTTAGGCATCTGCAGTTATTAATATGTCTTGAATATTGGAAAATATTCAGGAACACTCTCAAGACTCTTAATTATAGCAGCCCATAGTGGCCAAATACATATAATTGGAGAGACTTGACACTCACCTGTCTTGTAGTATCTGTTATTGACACAGTAAAGTGCTTTGATGACTATATATAGACCAACCCTAACTTCGTGAGAAAACCTAGTAACCTAAAAGCAGTTATATAAAGATGCTAGTAGTGTGACAACTTCAACAATATAGTTTGTCTTAGGGATACATTCTAATTTTTACTGTGGCTTTCAGGAGAAAAATGATTAGAGTTCAAATGACTTAATGTTTTTAATAGAGTTGAGCAGGCATAGAGAAAAAGTAGTAGTTGCACACCTCTTAAACATATTCCATGGGAGTTGGATTCTGATGGTTTCCAGTATGTATTAACAGATATTTTATTATACAAAAAAGTTTAGAACTAGTACAGAAGGTATGGGAGAAAACAGTTCTCAGTCAAGTATAAAGCTGAGTGACAGCAAACTGGTAAGGCAGAAGTAACTTAAGCAAAGAAGGCTGATAGTACAGACCCTTCAGGAAAACCGCACTTGGGAGGGTACAGTTTATATAATAATTACATAGGATCTTCTCATGTAAAAGTACATAGTCTGGGACTTACCCCTAATGGTATAGCTAGAAATGTGCCATGGGACTCCAGATTCCATTAAGTTTGTAGGTACCAATGCCATCTTACTAGTTAAAGTGATCAGTTTAAGTTCATAATTGATTGTAAAGATAGGATTAAGTGTCAAAGGGATCACAGAAATAAGACCAGTGTTTGCTAATAATAATTTATAGAATTAAAAAGGAGAAAACAACGACCCAACATGGGAAGCAGATACACAGCAGACTCATAGAATGACAGATGCCCTAAACAGCACTCTGGCCTCAGAATTAGCCCTTAAGGCATTCAGATCTGGCTAAAACGCCCATGAGAGTTTCTAAGGCATGGAAAGCCAAGACACTGTGGCAAAAATGACCAAAATAAAAGATCTCTGTGAGTGAGATCCCAGTGGAAAGAACGGGCCATCAAAGAAGGAGGTACCTTTCTTTGAAGGGAGGAGAGAACTTCCACTTTGATTATGGCCTTGTCTAAATAAGGTTGGAGTTTGTGAACTCAAGAGGCTTCCATAGCCTTGGCAGCTCATGACAAGAGCCTTGAGTGATTGCTGACATCATAGATAAGAGTGTCAATTGTTAACAACAGGAGTCACTGTGCACTTACTCCCCATGTAGGATCTCTGTCCTTAATGTGTTGTACTATGTGAATTAATGGAAAACTAGTCTTCAAGTAGTACTCTATAATTTGTGTGTCTGTGTGGGTGCAATCTGTTGAAATCTTTAAGTTGTTCTGCATGTAAAGATAATTAAAAATGAATCATAATGAAGAATGGGATGGGAGAGGGAATAGGAGATGGGATGATTTGTGCGTGGGAGGGTGGTTATGGGGGGAAAAATCACTATAATCCAAAAGTTGTACTTTCAAAATTTACATTTATTAAATAAGTTTTCTTTAAAAAAGTACATAGTCTGGGCCAGCATTGTTGCATAGTGGGTTGCAACACTGGCATCCCATATGGGTACTGGTTTGTATCCCAACTGCTCCACTTTTTTTTTTTTTTTTTTTTTTTTTTTTTATTTGACAGAGTGAGACAGAGAAAAGTCTTCCCTCTGCTGGTTCACTCCCCAAATGGCCGCCATGGCCGGCACTGTGCCTATCCAAAGCCAGGAGCCAGGTGCTTTCTCCTGGTCTCCCATGCGGGTGCAGAGACCCAAGCACTTGAGGCATCCTCCACTGCACTCCCGGGCCACAGCAGAGAGCTGGACTGGTAGAGGAGCAACCGAGACTAGAACCTGGCGCCCATATGGGATGCTGGCGCCACAGGCGGAGGATTAACCAAGTGAGCCATGGCGCCGGCCCCGACCAACTGCTCCGCTTCTGATCCAGCTCCCTGTTAATAGTCTGGGAAAAGCAGAGGAGGATGGCCCATCTGTTTGGGCCCCTGCCATCCATGTGGGAGACCTGGATGAAGCTCTTGGCTCCTGGCTTCTGCCTGACGCAGTGTGGGCCATTGTGGCCATCTGGAGAGTGCACCAGTGGATGGAAGATTCATTCTGTCTGTCTGTCTCTCTCTCTCTCTGTAACTCTGAATTTCAAATAAATAAATCTTAAAAAAAAAAAAAAGCACATAGTCCATGTGGCTAAAGAAGGAATGTGAGAGCGCTGTGGAAGTAATTCCACAGAGATCTTGGCTCAAGTTCTGATTAATTGGTTTTCCACTGCTGTTGCTCTCCATTTAAAAAGGATTTATAATGTGGTTTCAGGTCAGATCCCATCATGATGAATTCCACATCTGCTTTTCCTGCAATTTTTTTAAGTTCTTTGCTGGATATCACATTCTCAGGGTGAACAAGAAGTCCATCTGATGGCTTTTGATCGGTTTGCAAGAAGAATTTCCTCTGGTTAAGGGAGAGCTAGAGAACACTTTCGCATGGGCTTGTGGGACAGGTAATGGAGATAATTCAATCCAGACCAGGAAAATCTCAGGCTCAGAAAAGCTAAGTGACCTGTTCAAGCAAGTCAGTGAATCAGTTCTGTAGGCAAGATTCATTTATACACCTGTCTTTCCTTTTATCAGGCTGCGAGGGTATAGAATCATAGACTTGTGTGTGCTGCTGTTTTAGTAGGCATTCTCATGAAAAAAGAAAGGTACTTTAATGACAAATGCTCAAGTTGGAAAGGTGCTACAACTGATACTAGAACCAATAATTTTTCTCACCATAGTTAAGTTTTTCCAAAAACTTTTTTCTCTACCACACGTTAAGATGATTTTTACTTAATAGAATAAATACATTCTCAAGCTGATAGCTCTGATCTAAATATGTCTTCCTTAAATAGTTACAGGGGAAAAATAAGTAAAAATCATAATTGGTTTTATTCCATTTAGCAGGTACCTAGTCATGTCTACATTGACCAAAGCAATGTTTCTTTTTTCTAATAAGAGATTTAGAATTAAAAAAATTATGATACAATGGGTTAAAGCCTCCGGCCTGCAGCACTGGCATCCCATATGGGCGCCAGTTCGAGTCCCAGCTGCTCTAGTGATCCAGCTCCCTGCTAATGCGCCTGGGAAAGCAGGGGAGGGTGTCCCAAGTGCTCGGGCCCCTGCACCCATGTGGGAGACCCAGAATAAGCTCTTGGCTCCTGACTTTGGATGGGCCCAGCCCTGGCCGTTGTGGCCATTTGGGGAGTGAACCAGTGGATGGAAGACCTCTCTGTCTCTACCTGTCTAACTCTTTCAAATAAATTAATCTTTAAAATAAAATTTATAATGGAGCTCACCATAATAGTGACCACTTTTGAGCTAATTATGTGCAACTACTGTGTCTCAATTGATTACAGTGACATTGGGTGGCAGGTAGTCTATCTTATCCCCAGTTGGTAGAGAATAAAGCTAATAATCCTTTTATCGCACTACAAGTGAAAATGCACTCAACCTGAGACTTGGTTCTGCTGTGTTAATTTTCAAAGACTTTCTCAGGGCTGGCGCTGTGGTGCAGTGGGTTAAAGCCCTGGCCTGCAGTGAAGGCAACACATATGGGCGCCAGTTCAAGTCCCAGCTGCTCTACTTCCAATCCAGCTCCCTAGTAAAGCTCCTGGGAAAGCAGTGGAGGACAGCTCAAGTCCTTAGGCCCCTGCACCCATGTGGGAGACCCAGAAGCAGCTCCTGGCTCCTGGCTCCTGGCTTCAGATCAGCTCAGCTCTAGCCATTTCGGCAGTCTGGGGAGTGAACCAGAAGATGGATGACTGACTCTCCCCGCCCTTTCTCGGTACCTCTTTCAAATAAATTAAAAAAAAAAAAAAAAAAAACTATCTGAGATCCGCAAAATTGGAGCATCAACCGGAAATCCATAAATAAGGAAAAAGAGCCTCTGGGAAGCTAAAATAGTTATAGTGAAGTCTAACCACTAAAGCTGGTATTGACCTTTTAAATTGTTCAAGTTTATCAGCAATCTTTAAATATTTCAGGTGAAACTGAAAATTCAAACAAGGCGACATAGTAAAGTGGACGTGCTACCTCCACACCCACACATTTTCTGAAGTGATGACCCAGATTTTTGTAAGTGTCTTTCCAGAGGGTTCCTGGGGATTTCCATATCCATGCATACATGAACGTGCCAAAAAGTGGTTTTCACGTGGAAGTGTATGTATTCCCTGTTTGTTCTCTTAACGGTAAGTCTTCACTTGTTCCACTCTCAGCCATGAGCTGCTACATTCTGACTTGACACTACTCTGTCTTTATCCATTTCTTCATTTCACATACTTAGGGTCCCGCTGAGAAAATGCTTATATCTGTTTCTTTCACATAGGACATATGCAAAGATATGTGCATTTTAAATCCTACTGGCTGTCGAATCACCCTCTAAATGAGGTACACCAGTTTACACACCTGGCAATACGTGAGGGCACATCACTGTTCCCACCCAGAATTAAAATTGCAGCCACGGCAGCCAGCCTTCAGCGGTCATGGCCGCCCAGCTCTTCTGCCTTTGTGTTGTCTTTTCCATACTAAGAGCTGCCCTGTGTCCCTGTGTCCGACATAAACATGCGGAAAGTGACTGGTATTTCTGCGGTGAAATTGTAGGAAGCCTTGGCCCTCTTGGACTGCTCCCTCTGAAAGAAGCCCATCACCCCAGTGGGACAGTCAGGCAGGTCTCAGGAGAGGATCGGAGGCCTCCCAGCTGCCAGCACCAACTTGCCAGGCATTCACGTGGCACCACCAGCCGCAGTCAAGCCTTCAAAGACTGTGGTTTTGTGATAGTGAGGTATCTCAAGTGAGAAATTCCCAACACACACAGAAACCAGGAGAGAGAAGAAATGGTTTTTAAAGATGTTTGGGAGTGACTTGTATATATGTCACTAGATTGCTAAAATAGCAGCATTATTTTTGCCATTCTAAAGGATGAAATATATCTAGTTTTAACTTTCCATGGGAGTTTATAAATAATTTTTCATATGCTCATTAGCCATTTTTGTTTCCTTATAAATTTTGCTTACATATATTTACATATCTTACACATAAAATATATTATGTGTTACTGTTAAAATTATATGCACAGCTACACCTTTGTTCTGTTGGGTTTGTTCCTCATTTTGATAATCGTGTTTAATACCCAACTCTTAAGATTGCCAATAATTGTATAAATGTATTTCAAAAAGATTGTGGAAATGGAATTAAAAGATATTGATTTTGATGCAAAAATTTTAAAATCCATGCACATGAGAAATCTTTAAAAGTTCGTGGAAAATACATATTATGGAAAAACGATACAAAGATTGGCACCCACCAAAATAAACTTAATTTTAATTTCCAGAGAACTTAAAAAATTGTATGTGAAAGGCAGAATGATAGAGGAAGAAATCTTCCATCTGCTGGTTCATTTCTCCAACTCGCTACAACTGCTTGGGTGCACCAGCTGAAGCCAGGAGCCAGGAACTCCATCCCAGTTTCCCACATGGGTGGGAGGAGTCTATTTACATGGACCATCATCCACTGCTTTCCCAGGCACATTAAGGAGCTGGATCAGAAGCAGACAACCAGGACTTGCACTAGCACTCCAATATGGGATGCCGGTGTCAGAAACGATGGCTTAACCTGTGCCAAACACCAGGCCCCTCCGTGAACTTTTTGTCTGTTCACAATACCTTCTCTGTGAGGTTAAGATCAGAACTTTTCCAGAGCTTTCTCTTATAGAGTTCTGTGTTTTCTCCTGGGTCAGATCTCACGTCCACTGTGCTGCTCTTCTGTATTACTGGTTTTCCTTAAACGTTTGTTCTGTCTGTGATTCAAGACCAACCTGATGGGAATAGGCTTGGGTTTCATCACTCAGTCTGCCACTTCTGGTTGGGACTGCACAGCAAGGTGGGCCCGTATGCCAATCCGGAGCTGCTCTGCAATGGGCCAGCATCAGGGAGACAGGCGTGCTGGAGGCACAGACCCAGGCCTCTTAACTGCTGAGTGAATGCACAGGAGTCTGGTTTCCATCCCTGTTCTCACTGCCTTCCCTGTTCCTTCCATTCGCCCTTATAGATAACATATTTATTAGCTTGATTTCATTCTGGTTTGTTTTTCATTTTCCAAACACAAAACATCTTTCCCCCTTTCCATTTCTGTAGACGCTGTATTAATTGCTCTGCTGCACTGTGCTGCTGGAGGTGCTGTTTTCCCTTTGCTTTTTAACAATATGAATTTTTCATGGAAATCATGAATTGGTATTTTAAGAGCTGCCTCATCCTTTCACAGCTCTACAATATTTCCTTGAGTTTGCAAGAGTTGGCAATTTGAGTTGCCTCTAGTCTTATTTCAACTAAATTTAAAAATTAATCCGTGTAAACAGGAAGTTCTGGAGTTTTAGCTTCTACTAGAAAACAACAACAGTGTGTCTGTGAGTTATGTGTGGCAGCAGTTGACTGAGCCTGACTGGTGGTTGTGCACCTCTAAGTCAGGACCTGCACTGCCTGGGACATGACAGCCCATATCAGAGAGCCTGGGTTTGAGGCCCTGCTCCACTCCTGAATCCTGCTTCCTCCTGATGCACACCTGGGAGGCAGCAGGCGACAGCTCAAGTCCCTGGGTTCCTGCCAATTACATGGGAGGGAGACCTGGACTGAGTTCCCAGCTCCCAGCTTTGGCCCGATCCAGCCCTGGCTGTTGTGGGCATTTGGGGACTGAACTAACAGGTGGGAGATTCCCTCTCCCTCTCCCTCTCCCTCTCCCTCTCCCTCTCCCTCTCCCTCTCCCTCTCCCTCTCCCTCTCCCTCTCCCTCCCCCTCTCCAGGTGGGAGATTCTCCCTCCCCCTCCCTCTCCCTCTCCCTCTCCCTCTCCTTCTCCCTCCCCCTCCCCCTCTCCCTCCCTCTCCCTCCCTCTCCCTCCCCCTCCCTCTCCCTCTCCCTCCCCCTCCCCCTCCCTCTCCCTCTCTCTCCCTCCCCCTCCCCCTCTCCCTCTCCCTTTCCCTCTCTCCTTCATGAATAAACCTAAAAACTGGTTTTTAAACACAGGCACTGTACTCTCCCCATTCACTATAAACACCACACTCCTGTCTCCAGCTCTAATGCTGAAGTCTAGTGTGTCACCATTTATTGTAACGTGTGCACCGCTGTTGTTAGATATCTCTGTGCTCCCGTGTCTACCAACGTTGTAAAAGCAAAGACAGGCTAAATCAGCTGCATGATTCTATTTACTCATTCATTCATTTCCACCCGCAGTCACTGAGTTACCCGCCCATACATGTTGGAGTTTGTACCTCTGCCTGAGAGGAACGTGCTGTTTCAGTTGATTGTATTTCAGTCACGTTTAATGTAACGACATTACAAGTTGCTGAAAGCAAGATAATTTGGCGTGTGGAATAGCTTTGGGGAAGGTTGGTGTCTTTGAATTTGCAGAAGCATAGAATCTAACAAGTTCCTTAAGATCATACGAATCATGACTATTATCAAAAACAAATGTAGAAGTCTTGCCAATTTTTATGTTTTTATTTCTATAACTTGTACCTTTTCTCAACTGATTTTCTGTGAAGCAGGTATACTGTTTTTTTTTTTAAATCAAATTTATTCTTACATTCCAGGTGTTCAGATTGAGGATGGTGCTATTTGCTTGTGCCTTAAGCCAAATTTTCATTTTTTTGAATGTATAACTATTTTTTTCATAAATACAACCTTAGGAATATGGTGATTCTTCCCACTGTACCCGCCCTGCCACCACACTCTCACCCCTCTTCCTCCTCGCTCTCCTACTCCCATTCATATTTTTTGCTAAGATCTATTTTCAATTAACTTTACACACATACAATTCACTCTATATTAAGCAAAAAGCCCAACAACTAGTATAAAAAATGCTCCTCAACAGTAGAGACAAGAGCTGTTCAAAGTCATTGCATCTCAAAGTGTTAATTTCACTTAGTTGTCTTTGGATTCTTATAGCGCATAATTCTCAGAATGATTTGTAAGTATCACCACTGCCTTTTTTTTTTTTTTTTTAAGATTTTATTTATTTATTTGAGAGGTAGAGTTACAGACAGTGAGAGGGAGAGACAGAGAGAAAGGCCCTCCCTCCTTTGGTTCACTCCCCAGATGGCCGCAACCAGATCTATGCCAATCCGAAGCCAGGAGCCAGGAGCCTCTTCCGGGTCTCCCACGTGGGTGCAGGGGCCCAAGGACTTGGACCATCTTCTACTGCTTTCCCAGGCCATAGCAGAGAGCTGGACTGGAAGAGGAGCAGCCGGGACTAGGACCGGCATCCATATGGGATGCCAGGGCCGCAGGCGGAAGATCAACCAACTGTGCCACGGCGCCGGCCCCACCATTGCCTCTTTTGACACTAGCTATTGTCCTATCAGATAACCCCTGCAATTATTTGTCAGTACTTTAGTTTTAAAAATTTTAAAAATACAGAGAAATGTTAAGAGTAATATACAGGCCAGCACTGCGGCTCACTAGGCTAATCCTCTGCCTGCAGTGCTGGTACTCCGGGTTCTAGTCCTGGTCAGGGCACCGGGTTCTGTCCCGTTTGCTCCTCTTCCAGTCCAGCTCTCTGCTGTGGCCCGGGAAGGCGGTGGAGGATGGCCCAAGTGCTTGGGCCCTGCACCCGCATGGGAGACCAGGAGGAAGCACCTGGCTCCTGGCTTCAGATTGACGCAGTGGCCATTGTGGGAGTGAACCAACGGAAAGGAAGACCTTTGACTCTCTCTCTCACTGTCTAACTCTGCGTGTCAAAAAAAAAAAGTAATATACAAACCAGCGTCCTCTCAAGAATTTATTAATATAAAGTATATATAAGTATATATAAAATATATATATATTTACCAGATAAATATATACATTTATATACATATTTACCAGAGACAGCTTGATCGGTGGTCCTTGTCTTTGCACAGGAAAGAATTCAGACATAAGACAGAGAGTAGCAGTAAGCATGCTAGCCAAGTTCAATGGAAAGAATGGTGGGCATCTCATTAAAGACCTGAGAGCTCAGCCTGGATTCAGTGTGGAGTTTCTATGGACATGGGTGGTATGAGCCCACCATTTTTCCTTTCCCCTCCCCTCCTGGGATACTGCTGTGAGTGGGCTTTCTGGGGATGGAATTCATTAAATCCCTCCCAGGACTGGATAAGCACTGCGTTAATGAACCCAATAGCTCCCCTCACACTGTGGGAAAGACTCCCCTAAGCTGCCCTCCAGCGAGGACTGGGACCCACCTAGCGAGGTTACGCTGGCCTGCTTCCGGGGCTTGCTCCTACATGTCTTCCCTCATTCAACTGCACAGAAATTCCCATTTTTCTCCAAAAAATTCCCGCTTTTTTGGCCCCTCTTACACACTTGGCTAATCTCTACCTTGCTGCCTGACTTGCTACCTAAACTTTTGGCTTTATTTGCTTCGTCCTTTCTTCATGAAAAAACAGTACTCATAAAGTTGGAGTCTCCCATGGTCTCTGTCAGTGCCATTCTCCCAGCTGCGTTCTCCAGGGGCACTTGTGGTCAGGAGTTTAGAATCAGTTCATTCCATATTTTGCTATATGCATGTATATACTAATGTACAATATTGATTTTTACAGTTTTAACTCTACATATATAGTACGTAGTAGCATAGTTAGTACTTGATGTTCTGCGGTTGCTCTTCCAGTCATTTTCTATCTCCCTATTGACATATATAGGTCTTGCCCTTCTTCAGAGTTTCATAGATTCCATCATTTAACAGCCCCGATTTTTCTCCTTGACCAGCCTAATGGATACGTGAGGTGCTCGTGGTGGCTGTCACAAGCAGTTGTTATCATGACCTCCAGTGGTGCTGGATCTCGCTGTGGGTACGTGCAGAATTTCTCTAGGGTACTTTCCTGGAATAGAACCGATGGTCACAGGGTGGGTGCTTTTGTGATTTGTTGCCCACTGTTCCCCAAGAGGCTTAGTGCCATGTCACCGTACTAAAGGCAGTTGACTTGAATCCCTGCTTCACCTGCTTCATAAATTTGCCATGACAATACGTGTGAAACAGTTTTTTGTTCTGCTTTGTGCTTTCCTGATTACTTCCACATTTACTGATCATTTGGGTTCCCCATCCTGAGATTGTTCAAATACCTTGCCCCCTTTTCTATTGGGTGTTGTCCTTTTCTTACTGATTTTATGAATTCTGGACATTCATCTTTTGTCTGTTATCTGTTTCTATAATATTTTCCCAGTATTTAGATCTGTGGGTGGCCTTTCATCAGAATGACACAAAAATCATCTTAAACAAGATCTATTTAGATAACAATCCTTGACTTATACCTCCTTGTAGACACTGAAGCCAGTCTTCTTAGGAAACAGGCTTCATGGGAAGAAAAGAAACAAAGCAATATGTGGCGGTGATTAAGAATCGTGTGCAGGGGCTGGTGTTTGGCATAGCAGTTAGGATGCCCCTTGGGACACTCACATCTTGGGGTCAAATGCCTGGGGTCAAGTCTCAGCTCCTGCAAACTGTGGGAGGCAGCAGGTGATGGCTCAAGTTCTTGGGTCCCTACCACACACATGGGATACCAGGACTGAGTTATGAGCCTCTGGCTTCAGTCTGGTCCAGCTCCTGCTGAGGCAGATATTTGGGAAGATTCTCTCTCTCTCTCTCTCTCTCATAAAAATACTGTGTTAAATTCCTGGTGTTCTTACAGCGCCGAGTGAGATGCCATGTGTGGTGACAGCACATTTATAATTTGGAGAGTGTTTAAGTTAAAGGAGAAGTAAATGCTTAGAAATGAAGGCATTCTCTTGCTGAATTCCTTGGTGGAAAGAAAGGCTGTCTGAAATGTTGTGTCATCCCTTGCAGATGTAAAAGAACTTAAAAAAGCAGAGGGTCTTTGATCTTCACTTAATAAATATGGAACCATCAAAGCTCTTGTACTTCTTGTAAACTTAAATTTGAAACAGATTAAATGCTGGGGGTGAATGATGGCAGGAGAGCCTTGTAAAATGAGTCACTAAGTAGTTGAATTTCAAAAAATTCACGTTTGCGGAAATGAGGGCCCTAATTTCACTCGGATTCAAATCATCTCACAGGATGCAAGTGTTAGCACTGAATGGCCTTGCAATCAAGCACGCATCCTTATCAGTAATGGAAAAACATGGCAGTTTTTAAATGAAGTACTATTAGCCTAAAAATGCCAGGTGGCAGAGGAACTGCCCAAAAGATGCAAACCCAAGTGACATTTCTCTTCATGTCCAGGTGTTTGGGGTGTATGTGTCTACGCTGAAGCAGTTACGAGGCTCCTGTTCTGCCTAAGCCCCCAGCTGAGAATGAGTGTTCCACCTGCCACTTTCCTCCATGGCTCTGTAGAACGCTTCCATGCCAGTCCCCTAGAGGCACACCAGAACTCCGTGAACGGAACCATTCTATATTTGATCCCTCAGACCCTGCTCTCCACATCAGAATTCAGAAACTGGATATTTGGGGAGAAATTTTCATTTTGTTTTGTGAGTGCACGCTAATTATTTTTCTTAGTTTAAATGTTGTGTTGTGTTTAAAGCTCATTTTCTGATAAATGTCTAATTTTGATTTCAATCACTGCAGAAGGAATTGCATACAGATTAAATTATATGTCTATTTATGAAATAATTCCTTCTGTAAACTGTTAGCGGCTGTTTTATAATGGGAATACATAAATAGAAACAGGAAGAAAAGAAATTACAAGGTATACATTTTTAGCATTTGCGCTATTTCCCCTTTGTAATGAAGCTTTGAACAGAGCCTGCGACCCATCAGCCAGAGCTGCAGAGAGCAAAGGCGTAGCCACACCATGAGAGGGGTTCATTTAGAATGCTCATTTCTGTTCAGGAAATTGTGAGTCCAAATTCTTGACAGAGGATAGGAAATTTGGTTTATTAAAAAGCCCTAATTTTTAAAGGGACAGACGTTGGAGAGCTACGTTCTAATGCTCTCAATCGTATGATGAGGAAATTGAAGAGCAGAGAGGGTAAGACATTGGCCAAGGTTAAGGAAGTTACCAATCTTTGACCAATGCTTCCTATGTGGAAAACTATAATGATTTACCTGTCATTGATACCAAGATTTAACCAATGTGTTTTTTTTTTTCTTGCTATGTTTTGTTGTAATTTCCCTGGCATTATTATGCCTTGGCTGCTTTTTATGATTATTATTTATTTATTTCATGAAAACAGTGTACTTTCAGCTTTTTGGGGTTTTCTTCTCTGAACTCATGCAGAACAAACCAAGGCTGCCTCCAAAGGGAGAGCAAGGGAGAGAAAAGGCCAAGGAAGAAAAATAGCTTTTCCAGATCAACTGTGCCTGTTTCTTTGTATCCTGTTTCACCTAGAACCCATGGCTCTTTATCTTTTATGCATCCACTCTGCTGAAATACAGAGCACAAGCCCCTTCGTTCCGGGAACCCTGGCCTTTCTCTTTCTGTTATCCCTGCTACACGGAACACAGCACCCAAGGCGGCTGTATGAAGAGGCAGTAAGTGCGGAATCAAAGAAACCTGAAGTGGACTCCCTGCCTCTCCTGCTACTGGTGCAGGGTATATTGAACAGTTTTGCTCCAGGACATTTTCTATAAATTTTGCACCCACCGTATAAAGTTGTGAAATGTCGCTGAAGGTCTGCTTTTGAGCTCTTCTTCATCATAGTGCATGAGAGCCGGTCTCAAATACATGAATATCTTCTCATTCTCCCTCAGCCAGGGGAACTCAACCCCTCAACCTGCATTCTGCTTCCTTTTCTAATGGAATCTGTCAGCATAATTCTAGTTAACCTTCTGCTACCCTAATCAGTCTAACACATGCTCATTTATTAATATGGATCCTATCACTGGGGCTGGTGTTAGTGTAGCAGATTAAACCATCGCTTAGGAAGCCTGCATTGCATATTGAAGTACCTCGGATCTGCCTCTGCTTCCAGTCCAGCTTTCCCTAATGCAGACCCTAGGAGGCAGCAGGCAATGGCTCATGTACTTGGGTCCCTGACACCCATGTGGGTTATTTGGTTGGAATTTCTGGCTACTTGCTTCCAGTTGACCCACCTCTGGCTGTTGCAGGTATTTGGTAGACAGAATCAGCAGATGGAAAATCACTCTGTGTGTGTGTGTGTGTGTCATATAAAAAAGCTTTGATTTTTTTTTCTCATAGCTATCTTTCTTATAATATATTCACCATAGAAATATACACACACAGAGAGAGAGAGAGAGAGAGAGAGAGAGAGAGACCCTGCTTTTCAATAAACTTAAAAAAAATTGCTATTAATGTGTACATTAAAAACTTTGCTTAAAATAACCACTTGGATAACTGGATAGATAGTAATAATTGCCACATCTTTCTTAAAAATTTTTTGGCATAGTCAATTCTTATCCATCTTCTAGTTCATTCTTCCTGCCTGACTGATCTCTTTACCAAAGCTTAGTTTTGGGTTTTCTCTCTAATTTACCTATTTCTCTTCTAGAACTTGACCTATCTCATAGTTGTGCTGATCAACCTAGACACAGAAGATGCCCCAGGGAGAACTTGTGCTGACTTTGTGTTTCCAACCACTGCAGGCCCACTCCAGGCAGATGCTCCACTGCTTTTCTCAAACACTTTCCAGTTTTTATTGTGGCAGCTGAAGTTAACACCCATGTATGAGCCTTCTTGGTGCCCATAATGTAGCTGACTCCATGTTCCAGTAATTGCAATTGACAGCCGCATCTGAGTCAATACTGTTTTAGGTGCTGGGTACTGGGAATTCAGCAACAATAAAAAAGACAAAACTCTCTGTGCTTCTGGAGTTCATATTGTACAGCAAAAGATGGATGAGGTTTTTTTTTTTTTTTAAAGATTTATTTTATTTATTTGAAAGAGTTACAGAGAGAGGTAGAGACAGAGAGAGAGGTCTTCCATGCAATGGTTCATGTCCCAGATGGCTGCAATGGCCGGAGCTGCGCCGATCCAAAGCCAGGAGTCAGGAGCTTCTTTCTGGTCTCTCACGTGGGTTCAGGGGCCCAAGGACTTGGGTCATCTTCTACTGCTTTCCCAGTCCAAAGCAGAGAGCTGGATCAGAAGAGGAGCAGCCGGGACCAGAACGGGCACCCATATGGGATGTCGGCACTTCAGACCAGGGCAGTAACTTGCTGCATCACAGTTCTGGCTCCGAGATTAATGAGTTTTAAGCAACATAACTGCATGTTTAAACAGTGTTAGATGTTTACACTATGATAAATGTCAGTTATAAACAAAAGGGTGGTTTTTTTCAAAGACACAAAATTAAGCTGACAAACCAAGAGTGACTCCTTAGCTTATGAACCTAGCCAACTGCCCAGCCTCCTAGCTGGAGTGATCAATAATTTTTTTAGAGATTTATTTTATTTATTTGAAAGAGTTACACAGAGAGGTAGAGACAGAGAGAAGTCTTCCATGTGCTGGTTCACTCCCCAGATGGTTTCAATGGCCAGAGCTGGGCTGATCTAAAGTCAGGAGCTTCTTCCTGGTCTCCTACATGGAAGTAGGGGCCCAAGGACTTGGGCCATCTTCTACTGCTTTTCCAGGCCATAGCAGAGAGCTGGATCGGAAATGGAGTAGCTGGGACTGGAATCGGCACACATATGGGATGCTGGCACTGCAGGCGGCAGCTTCACCCACGATGCCACAGCGCCGGCCCCTGTGGTTCAATGTTTACACTCACCTCTTAAAGGCAGATGATGGTTACAAGGAGGACGCTACTATTCATTATCATTTCTCACTATATGCACTGGAGAACTAAGACGGGCTGCAGATTTTGCACAATTCCTGGAGCTAGTTACAAAAATCATCAGGATAAACCCACTACACCTGTTCTCCATATGGAATACTTTGCTCTCTCATCTGTTAGGTCAGTGATGTTAAGTGTGGCCCCACTTCCTGTGAGGGACCAACCATTCGCTAGCGCTGTTGGACAAACACTGAGCAGGAGGAATGTTCCAGTGAAACGCAGCTTCTCGGCAGCTCTCCAACTCCACCTAGACCAATCTGCCTTGCTTTGTTCTCACAAACGTCTGCTCAGTGGACTACGGCCACTCTGCTCCATCGCTGTATGGTTTCAAGCAATTTCCTTTTCTGAGTCCATTTTATTGTAGGACACAGGAGTATAATGATTCTAAATTTTCAAGAGTGCAGTGAAAATTAGAGATATTTCAGACAACGCGTTAGTGTGATTCTTGGATACAGTAGAACTCAGTAAAGGGTAGTGGTCAGTGGAACGGGTCTTTCTTGTCTCAGGAGGGCCAGGTTTGGCCAGTCCACACCTTCTTCTGGAATTTTACCCCTCGCTGCACCCGTTTAGATGCCTTTCTTGTTTATAATTGCTTCAACTCTAACATCGCTTTGTGATTTTACATTATTTTCAAAAATGTGCTAAGAAAATCAGAGATGTTGAAAGAATTGTTAATGTTAAATAGCATGCAGTATTTTACTAACTTGAAACAATAAGCTTTGATTTTTTTTCTCATAGCTATCTTTCTTATAATATATTCACCATAGAAAAAATTAAAATACATTGCTCAGAGATAACCACAGATTACATTTTGGTATCTTCTTTACCAACATACAAATTTGTCTAACGTATTAACACATGTTTTCAAGTTAGTATGTTTTTTAAATAAAATAGAATGATACTATTTATAACATTTCATACTTCAATGAGTTTGTGGAACAGATGTTTAGCCTACCATTAGGACACCCGTGTCCCACATTTGAGTGCCTGGGTACGATTTCCTACTCTGGTACCTGACTCCCTCTTCCTGCCAATGCAGACCCTAGGAAGAAGTGGTGATGGCTCCAGTACTTGGGTTCCTGCCACCCACATGGAAACCTGGATTGAGTTCATGGCCCCAACTCTGGCCACAGAGTAAATTAGTGGATAGGGTTCTCTCTCTCTCCAAAATTTAAAAAAAGAATATGTGTTTGTGCATAATAATGTGCTTTTCATTATTGTTATAATTGCATACTAATCAATTCCTGCTGGATTTTTATTGATTTGATTTGTTTGTTTCATTTTGTTCTTGTTTCAAGATTTTGAAGAGAAAAAAGTAAATGTCAAAAAAAGCAGCTCCCAGAAAATATTTCGATGAAAGCCAAAATAGAAATACTCAGAACAGGTGCTGATATGATATAGCTACAGGCTAGTTTCCCATACTTAAATAACATCTTAGCAATTTCACCAATTTAATGTGCCTGTCACCCTCTCTCTTGTCGTTACTGCATATTTCCTGTATGCCAGGTACTATAGTGGGAATGAAAAATACAACAGCAGCATTCAAGGAGCTGTTCTGCTCTTCAGTCTAGGGCTAACATTTTTAGCATGGGAAATATTTAAGAGTTGCAGAAATTTTTGGTTTATAATAATATAAATGATATCAGCTAGCATTTGCGGCAAATACATTATTAGCACAGAGATGTTTTTTATATTTGAATGTATCACATTTATTAACTAGTCTAAACATAATGGCAAACATACCACTTCCTGGTCCCCCTGTTTCCTAATTGCTTATCACACACTTAAAGAACAACAACAACAACATTAAAAATTGTTTGCTTTCATGTAACATAAAGGCAAACGAAATATCATGAGAGTTGGGAAGGACTTCTGTAATCTGTGACGTATGTTTGGCATTGCAAGATGACAGTAATTTCGAGGGGAAATGAGATTAAAACAGAGCCTGATGGCTACCTGCCAGCATGGTAGTTCTAGAACTGCTGTCTATTTATATGGAAATAGATGTGGCAGCTCCAACTTCGAGAATCCAGAGATCCACGAAGAGCTGGATGGACCGGCCTCAGTGAGGTCGCAGTGAACTCAGCATTGTGTGAGATAGCTGGATGCCCGGTCTCCTATTGCTAACGTGGGCAAAGTTTGACTCTGTCGACTGCATATTGGTAAGATGAGACAATAGTCATTGTGTAAAAAGTAAGGTTTCAAAGGCTCAGTTAAACCTCAGTTTTCTGCAGTAGGTATTATATATGATTACATTAACTAACAGACGGTAAATGTGTGAAAATATAATGAACAGACTGCCTCTTCCAAACTCAACCTCTCATTGCATAGAATTATAATGGGTACCATTGAAAGAAATCATATATACTTTGGGTTCTTTGGTTAGTTAAATTGACATAGCAGTCATTTAGATGAGCCAGCATCACCTTGAATGGAAGGTACTCCACACCAACCCAAATATGACCCTCATCTCCTTGGGATTCCTTTCCCGTCCTCACTACTTCTATCAGTAATGCCATCTTATTTCCTGAAGCCCTATCTAGTGAACCAGATGGAAGATCTGTCTCTGTCTCTCCCCTCTCCCTGTTACTCTGATTTTCAAATACAAGAAAGAAACCTGTTATCAAGTCCATCTTTTTTTTTTTTAAGATTTATTTATTTACTTGAAAGTCAGAGTTACACAGAGAGAGAGGAGAGGCAGAGAGAGAGAGAAAGGTCTTTCATCCTCTGGTTCATTCCCCAATTGGCTGCAATGGCCGGAGCTATGCCAATCCGAAGCAAGGAGCCAGGAGCTTCTTCTGGGTCTCCCATGCAGGTGCAGGGGCCCAAGGACTTGGGCCATCTTCTGCTTTCCCAGCTCATAGCAGAGAGCTAGATTGGAAGTGGAGCAGCTGGGTCTTGAACTGGCGCCCATATGGGATGCTGCGCTTCAGGCCAGGGCGTTAACCTATCGTGCGCCACAGCGCCAACCCCTATCAAGTCCATCCTGTTGATTCTTCCTTTAAAGTAGTTCTGTCTTCCACTTGTTCCTTTTTAATTCCACTCCACAACACGGTCGAAGCCCGCATCCCTTCCTAACTGGCTTTTGTTCTCTGCTGTCTTGTTCTTCCAACACATTCCACATATCACGGCAGAGTGACTGGGATCTTTAAAGACCATATATTCCATCAGGTCAGTCCTCCACTTGTCCCACTCCCTTCTTGGCAGGTTAACTCATCATTATGCAAGATGGCACATGCCCAGTCTCCTGATGCCAACATATGCAACATGGGCAAGAGTCCTAGTCCAGTTCCTGGCACACGACGGGCTTTCCAGAAATGCTGAGTGCCTGATGGACTTACTGGTTTTCAATGTGTAGTGTTTTATTTTAGCACACACATGTGAGTTCCTAAGCTTAAGTTTATATTCTTCAATATGGTAATACACTTCTTTCAGCTTATTTCCATTTACCACTGTTAAATTCACCATGGCATTATGAAATGATTGTTGATAATGAAATAAACTAAGGAGAGTAATGCTTTAACTAGACTTCCATCTTGTGAAATAATTCAAAGTCACAGTCTAATTTGCACCTCACTGAAACTTAAATCATTTGGAGCTGGCACTGTGGTGTATTAGGTTAATCCTGTGGTGCCGGCATCCCACATGGGCACCAGTTCGAGTCCCAGCTGCTCCACTTCCTATCTAGCTCCCCGCAGATGGCCTGGGAAAGTAGAAGATGGCCCAAGTACACTCTGGCTTCAGATTGTCTCAGATCCAACCATTGCAGCCATTTGGAGAGTGAACCAGAGGATGGAAGACCTTTCTCTCTATCTCTCCCTCTCTCTGTCTATAACTCAGCTTCTGAAGTAAGTAAATAAATCTTAAAAAAAAAAAAAAAAAAGCTTAAATCATTCACGTGTGTCTTTAAGAGGAAGTTACAGGGACCAGCGCTGTAGTGTAGCGGGTGAAGCTGCCGCCTATATTGCCAGCATCGCATATGGGTTCCAGTTCGAGTCCCAGCTGCTCCACTTCCAATCTAGCTCTCTGCTATGGCCTGGGAAAGCAGTGGAAGATGGTCCAAATCCTTGGGCCCCTGCACTCGCGTGGGAGACCCGGAAGAAGCTCCTGGCTCCTGGCTTTGGACTGGTGCAGCTGCTGCTGTTGTGGCCACTTGGGGAGTGAACCTGTGGATGGAAGACCTCCCTCTCTCACTGCCTCTCCTTTCTCTGTGTAACTCTGACTTTCAAATAAAGATAAATAAATAAATAAATATAAAAGAAGGTACATATTTGCACAATTTTCACTGGAAAAATCAGCCTCATTATTTTCTACTTCCCTGTGTATGCTCAACCGTTCTCATTCTTTTATTTTAGAACCAGCCAACCTGCCAATCATTTGTCTGTGAGATGCTTGTGAGCATGACCATCACTAAGGAGGACTGTGATGGTAGAGTTTGGGACTACAGCATAGGTGTTGGCAAGTCTGGTTAATACCTTGATGTGCAGAGTTAATCATTTTTGGACTGAAGGGAAATTTTAAATGAAATATGAAATGTTTGCATTTGGTTTGGAAGTGTTTTCTTGGTTCTTCTCCACTCCCCCACTTAGAATTTCCAAATGATAATCGGATTTTAAGCAAGTCTTAATAACATGTTTAGAATAATTATATAGCCCAGATAAAAAAGACACATGTAATCTAGGCTCACAAACTGAATGAAGCTAGAGTTGGCTGAAACAGTTCCTAGGGTGATTTTGGTACATTACATCCTCCCATTAGTCCAAATGACTGACAGTGCCACAGCTCTTGGTCAGAGCCAGGCATGGGGCCCTACATATTGGCTGAGATGAGAATCTCCTTTTTCTATCAGCTGAGTCTCTGTGAATATACCTGGAAGATGCGCAGCTTGCTGTTCAGTGGCGGAAAATGAGGGAAATAAAGTAGATTTGAGTGGTTCTGGCTAATATTGGATAATTAACCACTGAATGATTAACTGTGATAATGCATATTTCTTTGATTCATAGAAGCTCTTTTAGCTTCTCTGATTGCATACTCAATATTTTGTAATCGTGGGCTGGGTATCAAGTTGTTTGTTTTCCAGGGACTGGGAAGAAATATGGGAAGTTAGTTTGTGTTTCAAACAATACTATTTGTTGAACTCTTTTACTTAGTGTAGGCTTAACTATACCATCATTAAGTAAACTGAAAATAGATCTTTGTAAAAATTAAGAGTGGGAAGCCGGCGCCATGGCTCAATAGGCTAATCCTCCACCTTGTGGCACCAGCACACCGGGTTCTAGTCCTGGTCGGGGCACCGATCCTGTCCCGGTTGCCCCTCTTCCAGGCCAGCTCTCTGCTGTGGCCCGGGAGTGCAGTGGAGGATGGCCCAAGTGCTTGGACCCTGCACCCCATGGGAGACCAGAATAAGCATCTGGCTCCTGCCTTCGCAGTGCGCCAGTCTCAGCGGCCATTGGAGAGTGAACCAACAGCAAAAAAAGGAAGACCTTTCTCTCTGTCTCTCTCTTTCACTGTCCACTCTGCCTGTCAAAAAAAAAAAAAATTAAGAGTGGGAATGTGGGATGGAGGAGGAAGAAGAGTTGGAGCATGGGTGGGAGGAAGGGTAGTGAGGGAAGTATCCCTGTTCCTAAATCTGTATATATGAAATACATGAAACTTGTACAATTTAAATAACTTTTTTTAAAAAAAGTTACCAGAACTAGGCATAATTCTTTTAAGCTGTGATAGACTATCTTTGCCACAAGTCTACATTTAACATTCCTTTCACTGTGCTGAAATAAGCTACCTATTGTAAATCGTTACTGTGTAGATTAGAACTGTAGAGTAATTATACGTTCAAAATGTTTCAGAGCCAAATTTACTACAGTGTTTCCCAAGAGACTTGCCTCCAGCCAGCGGGATAACACTGGAAGTTATTTGTTCTTAAGAACAAGAAACCATGTGCAACAGAATCCTCAAAGACCCTACAGGAGCCACTAACCACATTGTTCCCTGTCCCAGCGGGGCCAGCGCGGGTATGTAAGGGAACAGATGAAAGATACATGGATGTCTTTTGTCTGTCTGATGGTGGGAATTATCTTTAAAGTCCTTTTAAGGGCTGGTGCCGCAGCTCACTAGGCTAGTCCTCACTGTCCACTCTGCCCGTCAAAAAAAAAAAAAAAGAAAAAGAAAAAAAATTTTAAAAAAATTAAGTCCTTTTAAAATATTTGTTATTTATTTATTTATTTATTTATTTATTTATTTTTGACAGGCAGAGTGGATAGTGAGAGAGAGAGAGACAGAGAGAAAGGTCTTCCTTTGCCATTGGTTCACCCTCCAATGGCCGCTGCAGCCTGCACATCGTGCTGATCCGAAGCCAGGAGCCAGGTGTTTCTCCTGGTCTCCCATGGGGTGCAGGGCCCAAGCACTCCCTGGTCACAGCAGAGAGCTGGCCTGGAAGAGGGGCAAGCGGGACAGAATCCAGCGCCCCAACCGGGACTAGAACCTGGTGTGCCAGTGCCACTAGGCTGAGGATTAGCCTGTTGAGCCATGGCGCCGGCCAAAATATTTGTTCTTAAAACCAGGAGGAAAAGAAAGCTAGGCATCAGAAGCAATGGGTGGCAGGCCTATTAATGGCTGATCTGTACAGTGATCTGCCATCAAGGAGACCCAACAGGCCAGTCCACTGCAGTGGCTTTCGATGTGGAAATCCAGGGCTTCAGCAGAAGTCAGCTTGTGAAGAGCCCTGGCAGCTCTGCCAAGAGTTGGATCACTGGAAATGGACCTGCCCTGGAGTCGAAAGACGACCAGGTCAGAGCCACAGATCTTGCTGGTTCTAAGCTAAAGAGCCCTTCACTCAGGCCAGCTTCCAAAGTGACCACTGCTGCTGGGCAGCAAGGGTCCAGAGATGCCCCCTCATTTCCTCTCTATGAAATCCTCTCATTACCTGGTTAATGACACTTTTAGAATCATTGGTTACTATTCTCACCCTGTCTTTTATAATACAGTGTCTGTTTAAGTGTTTACAGCAGGTGATAATGGAACGAACCAAGGCCTTCAGCAACCAGGCCGTCAACCAAATGCTGCTACAGGGATATACTTGGCTCCCCACCCAGGAGACATCGCTCCATGCCAGTGAAGAGTACCTCATTGCCCCATGTCAGTAGGAAATAGCTCTAAAGACAGATCATTTTCCCTCTACCCCTCCTGGACTTTTGAGACTAATGTAATCCTATATAATTCCTGCTTTATAAAAAACAAAAGGGGGATGTTAGTAAAATGGCGCAGTCTTCTCTATGGCGCGATCTACACCCTGACACCATCCTGGGCTCTAGCCCCCACTGCCATTGCTGGAAGCCAGGTGGCCACATCCCCAACCACCGGTGTCAGCCCCACCCCCATCCTAATGGGATTCGCTGCTCCTGCTTCCCTGCCCACCCCCTGGCGAAGTTTTAAAAGGACCTGTTCCGGAACATTCTCTCTCTTTTCCTCTCTGTCTCCTGATCTCTGTCTCTCTCTCTTAATGCTCTCCTTCTCCCTCTTCCTTCTTCACCCCTTCCCTCCAGACTGTCAGGTTTCCCCCAATAAACTCTTTCTCTTAAAAAATAAAATAATAAAATAAAATATTTGTTTTTTTTTAAAAAAATTATTGGTTTATTTGAAAGGCAGAGTTGTGGGGTGGGGAGAAGAGAGAAAGAGAGATCGATCTTCCATCCACTGGCTCACTCCCCAAATGATTGGAGCTGAGCCAGGCAAAAGCCAGGAGCCAGAGCTTCTTCTGAGTCTCCCACATAGGTGCAGGGGCCCAAGCACTTGGACCATCCTCCACTGCTTTGTCAGGTGCATTAGCAGGGAACTGAACCAGCATCCATATAGGATGCTGGCATCACTGCTGGCAGCTTTCCTCACTATGCCACAATGCCAGGCCCTCTTTAGAGTCTTTTAAGGATTGTTTTCACTTCAGAAGCATTGTCTTCTGTGAAACCTTTTTCCAGTTTATTTCAGTACCATCAAGGGTGTTATTTGAATTAGAAAATGTCAGAAGAGTGCATGTGAGCTGTTCATTTGGTTCAGTTTGTACTGAACAATGAAGAACATTAAATGTGCTAATTTGAGACATATTTAGTAGAGGTTTTTGGAAAAGTTACATATTATAGAGGCTTCTTTTATCTTTCCTTGTTTTTAAAAAAATAATTAGTGGTTCTGACATTCATAAATACAAGCTCTTATTTGCTGATGGGTTGTTCTCCCTAAGTCTGTTTTGAAGTTAGCTGACATAAAGACCAGGGACTTTGAAGAAGCCAACTGTGGTCAAATACTAGTTCTGTTGGTTTTTAGCTGGACTGAGTCCCTTTTACGTTCAGTCTCTCTCTCCCTCTCTCCCTCTCTCCCTCTCTCAAATTCTCTTACAGGCAAAGAGAGAAAGCTCCCACCTGCTGATTCCCTCCCTAAATGCCTATGAAGCCTGGAATGCCTGAGACTGGGCCAGGCTGAAGCCAGGCACTCAGGACTCCATCCAGGTCTCCCACATGCGTGGAAACGATTCCCCTGCTTGAGCCATCACTACTGCCTCCAGAGTCTGCATTAACAGGAAGCTGGTGTCAGGAGCAGAGGCAGGAACTGAACTCAGCCACTCTGATGGGGGACATGGGAATCTGAGCCACTAAGCTAAAAGTCTGCTCCCAGAACCTCTCTATGCATATGTGAAACAGGAGTAATTGCTTCCTTATTAAGAGTTATCACTGAGACTAAAGATACATATAAAATGCAAAGCACAGTGCTTGGGATATAGTGAGAACTCAATTAATAACAGCAATAGACTAGCAGTAGCAGATACAGCTGTAGCTGTTGGGACTTAGAGTTAACAGCAAGGGGGCCCTCACTGTGGTGGAGCCAGTAAAGCTGCCACCTGCAATGCCAGCATCCCATATGGGCACTGATTTGGGTCGCCACTGTTCCACTTCTGATCCAGCTCCCTGCTAAAGGTGCGGAAAAAGCTGTGTACAATGCCCCCAAGTGCTTGGACCCCTGCACCCTTGTGGCAGATCTGGGTGAAGCTCCTGGCTCCTGGCTTTGGCCTGGCCTACTCCTGGCCCTTGTGGCCATCTGGGGAGTGAACCAGCTGATGGAAGAGCTCTCTCCCTTTCGTGCTTTCTCTGACTCTCTCTCTAATTCTTTCAAATAGATAAATAAATCTTTAAAAAATAATTTATAGCAATAATATAAATTACTATGATATGGATTAAAATAAGTTTTTTATAAAGCAGCCTAAAAAAAACCCTGTCTTACTTAAAACCAAGGTGAAGAAAACTTTTTATAATGTTCAATTCATAAAAAGCAAAGCCACTTAAGACCAAATTTTAAAAATTTTATTATGAAATTGGGTTTTGCCTATAGGAAAGAATGTATAGTTTTTCAAATTAGAAAAGATTTTTATTAGAAGGAACTCACTGAGACTATTAACAGGGTTTTTGACACTGAAAGTTTAATACCTGCCGATATTTAAAAAGAAGCAAAATAGAGGCAACTCTCAGTCTTGATCCCTTCGTGTGCACAGAGCTTTAGTGTTGATAAATTCGTTCACAGGTTGTATCTCAGGGTTACACCCACTTTACATATAGAAAAACTGGCACTCAAGCAAGATTGGTTGCCCAAAGACACACAATAAATTGATAGCAAATGGGAACTATAGTTAGCTTGTTTTGCTTATGGGAACACTTGCTGAGTGTACGCCAACACTGAGAGTGTGGTAATAAACACAACTCCTACCCATTCCTCTTACCAGCACTGCACACTCCCCAAGTGTTCTTCTCCAAGGACTGTAACTTTCCTTTCTGCTTGGCCCAAGAAAAGAATGAGGAGCTTGGGGTGTGCATTCAGACATTGGTAAAGACACCCATGGCCCACATCTGAGCGCCTGGGTTGGATGCCCCACTCCCACCCCTGACTCCAGCTTCCTTTAATGCAAACCCTGGGAAGCAACAGTGACGGCTGAGGTGATTGGGTTCCTACCCCCCCATGTGGGAAACCTGGATTGGGTTTCCAGTTTTCAGTTTCACCCAGCCCTGCAGCCTCAGCCATTGTGGGGCGTTTGGTAAATGAACTAGTAGATGGAAGTTCTCTCTATATGTATGTATCTGCCCTCTCTCTGTCTCTCTGCCTATCAGGTAAGTAAATAAATAGAAACTTTAAGAAGAACAGAAGAAAGGTGATCTGTGCAACCCCGAACAGAACCTGTGTCCCAAGCATGCCAATTACAGGGCACTCAGTAAGAAGCGTCTTGGGCGGGAGCTCCAGGTGCCCTCTCCCTTGACCCGTGCACAAGTGTCCCAGAAGATCCCGGCTCCAGAGAGATTTTCTCCTACACCAAGGCAGAGTGGCACCGGGATTCCTCCCAAAGTCCGCTCCACTCTTTCATGTGTGGGTATTCTGTTTGCTAACTGCGTATAGCTGTAGTTGTCGGAACTTAGAATTAACAGTGCCCACTGACACTTCAGCTGTCAACCTGGTACTTCTCAAAGCACTAGAAGTTCATGTAACTTATTTTCTAAAATCCAGTGATATTTTATGGCTGTTGTGCTCCTATAAAAAGTTTTGTAAATGTTTTTTAAAAAAGGACTTTTGCATTCCAGTTCTTAAAACTTGCAGCACAAAGTTGAAACAACACACAGACAACACACCTAGGATACATGTTTCAGCTTTTCTAAGAGCAGAAAATGTGCTTTACTTTTTTCCCCTTTTGCAGTGTTCACAGCACTTTAAGAACAGAGTCCAGGATTAAATAAAACAAAGTTTTGGGGTTTTAATGATTCAGATCAGAACAGGTTTTATGACTTTTCCCCAAAGCATAATATATACTGGGTTTCTCTTCCAATATCCAAATGGCTAATAGCTTTGTTGAACCGCATTCTCTTCCCCCAAAAGGGGGATTCCAATTAACTCACTCACTTGGATTCAACCTGTAAGCAAGTAAAGGATTGGGGGTTGTGCTGCAGTTGCTCTTAGTTTGTCTAATGTCCTTTGTTAGCCTCATGAAAACTCCTATGGATATGAATCTTAATAGATTTCAGCTCTGTTCTATTTGCACATTCCTGCTTGTCCTGAGGGAGTAGTATAGTTCAGTCATTGTTGGCCTGGCATGCAGCTGGAAAAAGAATGCGCGGTTTATGGGAGTCGGGGCCTCTCTGCTTACTGCAGCTGCCAGAAATGTGTATCTTGCAACTCCTGGGTTTGTGTTATAAATAGAGCCATGCACCTTGATGGTTGTGAGTCCAGCGAAATTGGCTGTACTTGTGTATAACGTATGTTGTCATGGGGGAAGTAGTGTACCCATATTCTAGAGTATCTTCTCCCCTCTTTTTTCTCTCATTCTTTTTTTTTACAGATTTATTTTATTTATTTGAAAGACAGAGTTACAGAGAGAGGTAGAGACAGAGAGAGAGGTCTTCTGTCCGATGGTTCACTCCCCAGATGGCTGCAATGGCTGGAGCTGTGCTGATCCAAAGCCAGGAGCCAGGACTTGGGCCATCCTCCACTGCTTTCCCAGGCCACAGCAAAGAGCTGGATCAGAAGAGGAGCAGCTGGGATCAGAACCAGCGCCCATATGGGATGCCGGCGCTTCAGGCCAGGGTGTTAACCCGGTGCACCACAGCGCCGGCCCCTCTTTCATTCTTTTTAAATGGCTTGACATTGGTTCTTGAAGAGAATTATTTGTCTGGGTGAAGAGAGCACATTTGAGGCATCCTCCTAACATGTCTGTCAGATGGCTTATTGTCATGTTAACGGACAGTGGCTAGAACCCTGGTACAGTTGCCCATGGGATGCGTGAATTTAAAGAGGAGAGGTTAAGTGACAGATTCAAGGTTACTCAGCTGGTAAATGTAGCTACAACCAATCCTTTAACTTCTTCCTTTCCTCTAAGCCTCTCAATTTATTGCTGGCAGTGTTTCCTTTCTTACTCAGCCTAGACGCTGGCTGCGTCATTTCACCGTCTACCTCAATCATTCCCCATCCCTCAACGGGCCCATTCTCTCCTGCACAACATACTGTTTGTCATGCTGCCCTACTGCCTCTTCCCACTCCACACGCTCTTCCTGGGCCGGTACATGCACCCTCATGGCTTCACCTCATAGAGGTTTGCTGGCATGTGAACTTCTATCCACAGCCCATCCTTCTGTCCTGAGTTCTAGAATTGTCTCCCTCCATTTTGTCAGCACTCACTGACATGGCCCAGACTGAAATCACCTGCTCATCTCTGGGATTTGAATACCTATCTCCCTAAGGTCCTTAGAGGGAGAACACACACACATATACACACACACACGAAATCGAAAGCCAAGAACATGAAGTCCTTTGCCTCTTTCTCTCATCCGAATCTAATTAGAGCCTCCTGCATTGAAATTTCAGGCTACCATCTCCTGCTTTCATCTGTAACTTATGATCTAAGTCGTTGTGGAAGTGCAGGGTTTCAGGACAGGACATGTTCATTCACTTATTAGGCATCATTAATGATGCCAGATAGGGCCTGGGATAAGAAGGGTTATTTAGATAAATAATGCCTGGGTGTGCTGGATACATGTGCCAGGATATTTTTAAAATGCCCTGTATAACCAGTCTCCCAGGAATATGGACACTCCTAAGCTTCGGTTCACTGGCTTCCATTCCACCCAGTATCTCATTTGTATTTAAAGCACGAATGTATTCTTTTTGAAAAGGGGGCCGAAAAGTGGATCATTGATTTTCTTTGGGGCAGATATAAAAGAAATAGCATATGGAATAGGAAACATAGCATACACTTCAGTCAGGAAAGAGCTACAGGATTAGGTGTGACGAAACCTTGCCCGAAGCGCTGAGCGGCTGGAGAAGGCTTCAGGTTGTAGGGCAGGTTCCTTGGTGTGACTTGGCTCTGAGCACGATGACTGCTTAGACTTCTCTGGGTTCAGATCCAAGGGTTTTTAAACTTGCCTCGCCCTCGCCTCTGTGATTAACTAGGCTTGCATTCTCCCTAAGAATGAACATGACCATTTGGATTTTCCTTCGGCAACAAAGGCTGTCAAGAAGCAAAGGCGCACCTGTTGAAGTTTGGCTTTTCATCAGGAATACGCTAAAGTGGAAAAAGCAGTGAGCCTGGAGAGTGTGTACATTTCTAGGAGTTGTATGCCCTGAACTGGGTCAGTTCATTGGCCCAGCTTCTGTTTTCTGTTCTCAAGCATCACGACAAAGTCCTCACGGATCTCCAACAGAACGCACTAGAAATTCATCGCTCCGGAAATTCATCGCTCTGTGATAAGAATGTTTTCCTGGCACCACAAGACCAACAATCTAATTTTAAGACCTCTGTTGTTCTAGGATAATTCCTGTATTTTCTTTTTCTAAAAACAGTCCTTAACTTTGAAGTACTTTTATTACTTATTGGATTTAGCAAGTTGATTGAAAGGCTACAGTTACAGCATTTTAGACTGAGAGCTGTTAGCAAGCGGGGCCCCTTCTACAGCTAATGGTGTACTTAAAACTAGAGTGTAGTCTTGAGGATGTTTGAACCTTCAGAGAGACAATGGGAGTTGTAAGGCACAGAGGATTGGAAGGAGCTTTTGCTGAGACAGAGACGACAGGGAGAAACTGGCTGGTGAAGAGGGTGGAGTTTGGGCGGATTGCATCAAGTCCGAACACGCTCCTCTCCCACTCAGAACTCAAGTGGCTCCCATGGCACTACATGTAAAAGTGAAGTCCTTGCCACTGCCCACTGGACCCTCTACCACCTGGCCCCCGCTGCCTTTGGAAACAAGCCTCGGGCCAGGGTCTCTCTGCTCCACATGCTCTCGCCTTCTTGTTTGGGGATGGCACCCGAACACTCCTGCCTCCTCCTGCCTCAGGCCTCTTGCCCTTGCTGCTTCCTCATTCTGGATGCTCCCTGGCTACGGCTCACTGCCGCACTCTGTTGGGTCCCTGCTCAAAAGTTAGTTTACCAAAGAGCCCTTTCCTGACTACCACAAAGGAAGCACCACACCTTCCTCCTCTCTTGGCCCCTGCCAGCCCTCTCTCTCCCTTACCTATCTCCACTTTTCTTTCACCCTCGTAAGCACCTGCTCTCTAAGTGTTATACAGTGTTCTATAAAGCCTCCTTCTGTAAGTTTCAGAAGGTGGAGGTGGGAGGCTTATGCTTCGTTATTCCTATATCCCCAGCACCAAGAATTGACTCATGGAGGTGCTCAATAAGCAGTCACCAAATGGATAGGCAATAAAACCAGTTCAGGACATGCAGAATCAGGCTTGGGTCAGTTACACCTATGTGGAACCACACACAAGCAGTTTAAGTCCTGGTGCCTCCAAGAGGGCAGAGCTCCACACTGGTTATCTTCAGTCCATGGTGTGACAGGGGTGAGGTCAGGAGAGGGGGGAAGGAAGGGGAGAGGCCAAGAGACCGAGGATGCATCCTTGGGAGCACCAGCCTTGAGGGGCAGGTGGAAGAACCGGATTCGTGGAGGAGATGGGAGTGGCGGGAAAGCACAAACAGATACAATCAGGGCAAGGGCTATCCCGAAAGCCATTTGCAGTCAGTGAGGGAATAACAATGTCAAACGCTGCAGGGAGAGACTGGCACCCCGGCGTCAGTGGTCGGTGTTGTTGAGACGGGGCAATGACAGTGGAAGCTACAGGTGGAAGGAGGGAGTTAACTGAGGCAGTCACAGAAGCACATGTAAAGGAAACCAGCAGATTAAATTTGTCTATGGACAGATCTCCTAGGTGGAGGGAGGATCGAGAGCACAAAGGGAGAACTGAGCACAGTCCATGGGAGAATCGCCTTTAAGAAAAAGATTTATTTGAAAATCAGAACTACACACACACACACACACACACAGGTCTCTCTTGGACATGGATAGAAGGAGCCCAAGCACTTGGGCCATCTGCCACGGCTTTTCCCAGGACATTAGCAGGGAGCTGGATTGGAAGTGGAGCAGCTTTGACACAAACTGCATCCACATGGGATGTAGGTGTCACAGGCAGCAGCTTTACCTGGCGTGTCCCAATGTCAGCCCCAGAATCACCTTTTAAAAAAATTATTGGGAAGGCAAACCTCAGAGGGAGAGGAAGGGGAAGAGGGAGGGGGCGGGACAAAGGGAGAATTTGCTTGAAGCCTTGTCTGTTTTGTTTGTTTGCAGTGAAGAAAGGGGAAATGTTACTTGCAGACAGGAGGAGAAAATAATGGATGAATTCCCAAAGACAGGATCAAGCTGGAAATTGGGGACAGGGTAATGTGTGGCTGGGTGGCGTTTGGGGGAGATGGGTCTGCCTAGGATGTCCCGAAGTGCCAAGATAAGGTGAGCCTTGTAGCACCACCGGTGTTTCCTGTCAATGCTAATGTGTGCAGGACTCACCTGGGGATCCTGAGGATCAAGCTGAAACTCTTCTGCTTCCGCGGGCCTAGGGCAGGTGGAGAGTCTGCAGGTCCTACAAGCTCCCAGGTGATGCTGATGCTGCTTAAGTGTTTTTTTTTTTTTTTTTTTTTTTTTGCCATTTTCCCCAGCTCCACTCTGCAGCCTGGGTCAGGTGGAGCTGGTAGAGAGAGGACACTGGCTGGAGTTTGCCAGGTGGGTTCTATAGAAGGAAATGGGGAAAGGGGAGTGAGGGGGTTGAAAAGAGCAGCCGAAGCCGGGCCCGTAGGCGTCCTGGGGGAAGACGGGAGCGGGCTCTGTGATGGGCTGAAGCTGCAGCAGTCACAGAACTGAAGGTACGTGCAGTGTCAGGTATGCTCCACGAGACGGGCCAGAGGCCACTGGTATAGCTTTTAATGATGGAGTTAGAGATTGGTATGCACAGCACAGCAAAGGAAATGTATCGCCCACAGTCACTTCACGTTTTCCCTAAACACACAAAAGTTAACCTGAGTCTGTTAAAATCTTTCCTATGCTCTCACTGTATCATTAAATGCCTCCTTTTTTTGCCCTCAGCTTAAATCTTCTACTGTGTAGAGATTATTTTTAAAAGAGATATTTATTGAATTAAAATGCGGAGTTATAGAGAGAGGGAGATCCTGCATCTACTGGTTCACTCCACAAATGGCAGCAATGGCCTGGTCTGGGCCAGGCGTGAGCCAGGAATTTGGTCTGAGTATTGCATGTGGGTGGCAGGGGCTCAAGCACTTGGGCCATCTTCCACCGCTTTCCCAAACTCATTAGGAGGGGACTGAATTGGAAGTGGAGCAGCTGAGACTTGAACTTGTTGTTCATGTGGGATGCTGGCGCCGCATGAAAGGCAGCAGCTTAATCCGCTGCCACAGTGTGGACCCGTGGGCAGGGATTTTACTTTGGGGTTAATATTTTAACAGTCGTAAATTCACAAGGAGTGTGGCTGATCAACATATTTAAAATGCTTTTCTGGACAAGTATTTTGCTTATCAATATAATCATTTATTAGGAAAAAATGTTACTATCATCCTCAGTAAAACAGTATAATACCACTATTTCACAGTTTATTTTTCCCTTTTAAAGATTTTTTTTAAAGATTGATTTATTTATCTGAAAGGCAGAGTTAGAGAGAAAGCCTTCCATCCACTGGTTCACTCCCCAAATGGCCGCAATGGCTGGAGCTGGGCTGATCTGAAGCCAGGAGCTAGGGGCCTCCTCCAGATCTCCCACGTGCATGCAGGGGCCCAAGAACTTAGGCCATCTTCTACTGCTTTCCCAGGCCACAGCAGAGAGCTGGATCAGAAGTGGAGCAGCTGGGACTTGAATCAGTGCCCATATGGGATGCTGGCACCAAAGGTGGCAGCCTTATCTGCTACACCACAGCACCAGCCCCTAAATGATATTTTGAGAGGTAGCTGTCTGCCTCTCATAAGGTATAAGACCCCATTTACTAGTTCACTCCCCAAATGTTCTCAAGAGGCAGCTGGGAGCTAAGAGCTCAATCCAGGTCTCTCACATAGGTAGTAGGGACCCAGCCACAAGAACCATCCACTTGTGGCCTTTCTGGGTGTACATTAGCAGGAAACTAGAATCGGGAGTGGAGCTTGGGTTCAAACCCAGGCACTCCAATACAGGGTGCAGGCATCCCATGCAATGTCTTCACTACCAGGTCAAACACCCCACCTCTCCAGAGCTTGTGAATAAGGTATCACCCAACATTCTTAGAAACAAAGCTGTTTTTATCAAAGACTGAAATAACGTGACAATCCCACAGTCTCAGCATTGCACCTGCTCATACTGTGCTAGTAACAAGAGTGTTTTATGTTGGAATGCACCACCATTAAGGATCTTTATGAAGTGGTGCTGCCTGATGGGACTACAAAGAG
The DNA here is from genome assembly GCF_033115175.1 of Lepus europaeus. Classification (NCBI taxonomy): domain Eukaryota; kingdom Metazoa; phylum Chordata; class Mammalia; order Lagomorpha; family Leporidae; genus Lepus; species Lepus europaeus. The sequence goes on along the minus strand of NC_084828.1, from coordinate 161,786,215 downwards.
GCGCAAGGTGGAATGTCTTCTGATCTGTCCAGACGCCAGGGCATGCAAAACTCATGAAATAGCACCAGGCATGTGTTCACTAAGAACCAGAGTAAGTGAAGTAATTATAACTAAAGGCATCCTTAAAAGGTAAATGCAAATAATTCAAAGCCAAAGGGATTACTACATTTTTTCACTTTACAACCAATCGAAGGCATAATTTTCATTTTGTGTTCATTTTGATTCTATCTTGCATGTTATATCTATTCTCTAAAACCTGAAAGGTATAATATTAGTTATCAACACTAAACCAGAAAACTACTTACAATCAATTGTATTAAAATATTTTAGACAACACAGAAAGACATCAAGAATAGATAATATACATACAAAAACTTTCATATGCAGAAGTCTTCGGCTTAGCAGGTACTCGGCAAATGTTTGTTGAATGAATAAATGATTTCTCATGTATTATTAAAGTCTTTATTTCCATATTTATAATATCCTTGAAGCCAAGGACAATGTTTTACACTTGTTGTCTTTTTCTTGTGCCCTTACAATGACAGCTTTGTAGTTAATGTGCAATGAATACTTGGGTGCTGCTTGATTTACTCGGGTGCCACCTTCCCTATTTGTAGCCCTGTTCAAATTTGAACCGTAACTCGTGGCTTTCTTTACTGTAACCTAATATATAAACTAACTAAAAGTTCTAACATTGAAGTGCACTTCTACAACTCTAAATCAAGAAAAGCTGAAAATAATTTGTTATTGCCTTTATTTAATCGTTCCATCCTCGCATCCAAGTCCTAACCAGCCCTGATTCTGCTTAGCTTCCAAGATCTGACAAGATGGGCTTCGTTCAGGGTGGTGTGGCTGTAGACAACATCCTAACATTCTTTTTTTTTTTTTTGTAGTCTGTTTTTTGTAGTTTTAAAGTTAATTTCTATGCTATTCAGTTTGCATGTGTAATATGTAAGTATATATAACTTTATTATCAGTAAAATTAAAATATTCATTAAAGGTCACAAAGGTTGCTTATGAAACTTTCAATGTATTTAAAGATTATAATTTGGTTCTGAGAACACACTGTCAAGTAACTGTATGAATAATGGATACATATAGTATTAATAAATGTCTAAATAATGGACTATATATTTCCAGAGATGCATTATTTTTAAGTATAGGTGTAATAGTTTATCAAAAACGTCTCAGTCTCTTCATAATTGAAAGATTCTTTATTTTTCATTTCAGTTGTGCAAGTTTCATGTGTTTCACATATACAGATCAGGAACACAGAGACACTTCCCACACTACCCTCCTTCCTGCTCATGCTCCAACCCTTCCTCCTCCTCCCTGTCCCATTCCCACTGTTAAAGTAGTTTACTTCATGATTGTAAAGTTAACCCTACACTAAGAGGTCAATAAATAGTATGAAGAAAACCTGCTGTTTCTTAACAAAATAGACCTGTCTGTAAACAATCATTGACTCTCAGAATGTCCATTTCTCTCCAGTACATGACATTTTAGGTACTCTATTACCTTAGATCAGGGAAAACATATGGTATCTTTTTGGTACTGGGTTTTTTCACTAAGTATGATTTCCAGTTGCATACATTGTTGTTGGAAAAGACAGAATTTCTCTTTTCTAATAGCGGAGTACTCGATAGTATACACATATCATTGTTTATTTATCCAGTCATCAATTGATGGACATCAGGGTTGATTCCATATTTTAGCTATTGTTAATTGTGCTGCAATGGACCTGGGGGTACAGATAACTCTTTCATATGCTGATTTCTTTTGGTTTTGGTAAATTCCTAGGAGTTGGATGGCTGGATATTATGGTAGGTCCATATTCAGATTTCTGGGGTATCTCCATACTGTCTTCCACAGTGGCTGCACCAGTTTACATCCCCACCAACAGTGGATTAGTGTACAGACATTTTTTCAAGAGGAAATCCAAGTGGCTAATGTTCTTGAATACTACATCCTATATTTAATGTTTGAATTAAAAATAGGGAATTATTCTGTTTTCTAATTAGACCAAGTCAAAAGCTTATATTGCAGAATAATCCAAAGATTTTCATTTTTTTAAAGATTTATTCGAAAGAGTTACACAGAGAAAGAGACAGAGGTCTTCCATCTGCTGGTTCACTCCCCAGATGGCAGCATCGGCGGGAGTTGTGCCAATCTGGAGCCAGAGCTTCTTCCCAGTCTCCCACATGGGTGCAGGGGCTCAAGGACTTGGGCCATCTTGCACAGCTTTCCCAGGCCATAGCAGAGAGCTGGATTGGAAGTGGAGCAGCTGGGACTTGAATCGGCGCCCATATGGGATGCCGACACTGCAGGCGGTGGCTTTATCAGCTACATCACAGCACCGGCCCAGGTTTTCCTTTTTAAAAACTAATCTTCAGGGGCTGGCATCATGGTGAAGCGAGTTAAGCCACCACCTGTGATGCCAACATTCCATATCAGCGCTGGTTCATTTCCTCTCTGCTCCACTTCCCATCCAGCTCCCTGTTAATGGCCTGGCAAAGGTAACAGAAGTGGCCCAAGTGTTTGAGCCCCTGCCACCCATATGGGTAACCTGGAAGAAGCTCCTGGCTTCAGCCTGGCCCAGCCCTGGCCGTTGAGGCCATCTGGGAAGTTAACCAGCAAATTGAAGCTTGTTTGCTTGCTCTCTGTAACTCTTTCAAATAAATTTAAAAAACCTACTCAACTTTTTCTTCCTCTGTAATATCTGATTTTCATACACCATCATGTGCATCTATTTTCTACTCACTCTGGCTCACTGTTAATGTGGGGCCCAAGAACTGCTTCCATTGAAGTTTGGGGCACTTCTGTAGATTCCTGACCCTCACCTCGGATCCTCTGTATCCCAGTCAGGGAAATGAGGGTACAGCTTGGCACCACACTTACCTCCCAGGTGCTTTTCAAGCTAAATTTGAATACCTTTTTTTTTTAAGACTTTATTTAAGGGGCAGAGAAAGGAAGAGTCGGAGGTCTTCACCAGCTGGTTCACTCCACGAATGGCTGCAACGGCCAGAGCTAAGCCAATTCGAAGCCAGGAGCTTCTTTCAGGTCTCACTTGGGTGCAGGGGTCCAAGGACTTGGGTCGTCATCTGCTTTCCCAGGCCACCAGCAGGGAGTTAAATCAGAAGTGGAACAGCTGGGACTCGAACCGGCATTTGTATGGAATCCTGGCACCAGAGGCAGATGTTTAACCTACTAAGCCACATCTCCAGGCCTTTGAATACTTTTTTTTATAAGGTTAATTTTTATTTACTTGAAGGGTAGAGTCAGATCTTCCACCCCCTGGTTCATTCCCCACAAGTGGCCAGAAAAACCAGGCCTGGCCAGGCCAAATCCAGAAGCCTGGAACTTCATTGGTGTCTTTCATGTGGTGGCAGGGGTCCAAGCACTTGAACCATTTTCCGCTGCCTTCCATTAGCAGGGAGCTGGATCAGAAACGCAGCAGCCAGAACTCAAACCAGCACTCACAAAGGATGCTGGCCAATCTTGCAGGAGATAGCTTAACCTGCTGTGCCACAATGCCAGCCCCCGAATAAGTTGTTAATGCTGCACTCTTAGCTCTGGTTCCCTTGTTCAAGTTTTGGCTCTCACATTATCTTTAAAGAATTTATTTGAAAGGCAGAGATCTTTTTTAAGTTTTGTGTGGCCAAATAATTTTGGGCGATGCTGTGAAATATAACATCCGTAAACATATACAACAATGGAGAAGTAGGGGAGCACCTTGAAAGTTCAAATCCTGTAAAGAGCAAAACCCTTAATCTACTTTGAAGTGCTTAATCCTGAATGTAGAGGCTTTGCAGATCCTTCATAAGATGTGGTAAGGTAGAGAATTTATGTGGCTGAGGTCTTGAAAGACAGTGATAAGCTATACTTTAAAATGGAACCTAAAATGTTAATGGTTGGCTTTTATATTTGTTATAAAATGCACTCTAAGTGCCAGAGAAAATAATACTTTTTTTGAAAGTGGCATTTAAATTGAACCAGCAAAACATTGCCTTTTTGTTGAATTTTTTTCTTTGGGTCAAGTGTCTTAAATGGAGCTTTCCTAACTAAATGTTTATACCAATACCCTGTTGTGGTAAGAGTGGAGAAGTGGGTTGGTTGAGCTAGTAGATGAATAAGCATGTGGTAATTTTAAGGTTAGGAAGGTAAGGCATAGGAAAGGAGCATGGTTTCAAGGTTGGTCATACCCATAACTGAATCCTAGTTAGTGTGTATTAACTGAGACATGTCTCCTAGCCTCTTGGAACCTCAGTCTAAAGTAATGCTAGCTACAGCACCTTATAAAATACATAGCATAGTAAAGACAGAGCTGAAATGTAAATGGCTTTGTTCTCTAAAGGAGGGGAATCGTATTTATAACTACATTTTTACACAGGTTTTAACCTACGTTGGTAAGGTCCAGGCCTGGAGATTCTTTATGACTTAAAGGAGCACTAGACATTGAATTCTGATGGCAGTTTGGAGCCTTGTTTGAACAGAGTGGATCTGAGGATTTCACTCATCCAAACTGTGCTCCGAGCCAGCCCCGAGCAGGTGGAGTTTATCTCGGATTCCCCTACTCTTGATTCTGGTTTCTTAGCCTGTATCTCATTCCCACTCCTCTCTGAAACACCAGTTTGTCCTGACAAAACCAACTATCTGGAAACATAATGTAAAGGAAAATTGAAGTTAACAAGTTACCGACAGCAGTGGTACTGGCATGAAAAGCATTGCTTTTAAAGAAATTCTAGAACTTTCTCATGGATGGCAATGAGAAGGTGGGGCATTCTTCTGAACAGGTGATTCTTACCTAGCGATTCTGGTTTTATTACGTTTCCTTGGTGACTAATTCCCCGACATGTTTTGCACATGATTCTAGATCACCAGCTTTCTGGGAGGAGTAAAGCATCAACCTTGGGCTTTTGACAATTTCCTGGCTTTTGCTCTGTTAGGAAGCTGAGGAGGGAAGAGGCTGGAGAGAGCTAGTTACAAGGAGACAGAGTAGACCGGGGGGTGGGGGGGGTGGGGTGGTGGTGGTGGTGGTGTGACAATAGAATCCGGGCCCAACAATGAGGCATAAAAACATGGCTGCTTGTTTTCCTTATTACAATTCCAGAAGGTTTTTTGCCTTTGTTTCTGTCTTGGTACTAGAGACAACTTCTCCAAACTTTTTGTTATGAAAATAGAATTGTAGCAAGTTACTGAGTGATGACATTGGCAAGTTTTTTTTTTTTTTTCTTCAAATTCATGATCTTCCAATGATTTTAGTTTGGGCAAACAGCTTTGTGACTCTTTTTGTTTGTTTGACAGGCAGAGTAGACAGACAGAAAGGTCTTCCTTTGCCATTGGTTCACCCTCCAATGGCTGGCCGCAGTGCGCTGATCCAAAGCCAGGAGCCAGGTGCTTCTCCTGGTCTCCCACGGGGTGCAGGGCCCAAGCACTTGGGCCATCCTCCACTGCACTCCCTGGTCACAGCAGAGAGCTGGACTGGAAGAGGGGCAACTGGGACAGAATCCGGTGCCTCGACTGGGACTAGAACCCGGTGTGCCGGCGCCGCAGGCGGAGGATTAGCCTATTGAGGCACAGCACCAGCCGACTTGTTTTAATCGGATTAAAATTTTACAACAGAAATGGAAAGGAGCTTGGGAAATGAAAATGAATTCATTTAAAATGTCTTTGTGGGGACCTATAAAAGGGATAGAGAAAATCTAGGTGTTTCTTTTGAGGAGGAGTGAAATGATGGTTAAGCTCATTTAGGGCCCGAACAGCCCTAACTCTAAGGTATTTGTTTTGTTGTTGGGATTCAAGTCTCGGCTCTCTCCAGCAGCAAGAGAGTTGGTTGGCTGACATTAGGTGAAACAGTAGTCTTCCCAAGAGCATGGCTTTTTCCCAAATGACCTTTGAAGAGGACACTCTATTAAAGGGCAACATACCAAAATAAGTTTTTAAACAGCCAAAGACATTTTTGACATCTCTAAAACCAGGCACAAAATGGATCTGGTCACATGTCTGTCTCTTCCCCCTCCAATTGTTGAACTAGAATATAAGACTTTTGAGCCGTAGTAGAAAACAATGGATGCTCTTATTCAGTGGTGTTGAAAGAAGCCTGGCTGTATTCACTCTTCCAGAAGCCAACAGTGTGAGTAAAATATGAAATATTTGGCATCAAGTTACAGAAAACAAGGGTCTCAAAACAAGCTGTGACAGTGAATGCAACTCACGGTCATATTTCTCAAGTTGTTACTCTGACACTGAGATAATGGGAAGAGAAAAGCAAAAACCCTAGGAAATACTTGGCTGCAAAGGAATACCAAATCCAAATTTTTCATTTTGCCAACATAGAAACTAGAGATCTAGAGAAGTGACATTTCAAAAGAACTACTTAACAAACAACTTGTAAAATTGATGCTGAGGAACTCAAAATAGCTGGGTACATTTTTACTTGGGGTTAGTTGCTGGAGACAATTAACAGACAAACAACATAAAACTGTAAAGATGAGGAGATGGCTTAATTGAAAAGTATGAGTTCTGCAGTATGATAGAGACTGGGGAGGAATTCATCACCCAGCTATTGGCAAACACTCCAGGCTTATCTCATTCTCTATTATCAGATGTCCACAACCCAGTGAAGTTCCCATTATGTGGCTGTTGGTGATCCTCTGGGGTGGGTCAGCTCAGCCATTGTGGAGAAACTTAAAGCACAGAGTGTGTCAACGGTGTGTGCAGAAAACAGACTTTTAACTGGGAGTCCATCCATGATGGTTGATGGAACTTACTAGTAGAATCACTGGGGATTTTTGTTCTTATCACTCTGAGCAATCACACTTTGGCTATTCCTTCTTTTGAATGAAAAATGAGCAATCTCATCTTACAGGTGTGAAAATTAAAGAGCTAAATGGAAACAGAATTCTTTTGTCAGGCTTTCAAGGACTTGGTGCATGGTTTAATTGTAGGTTGTGTAATCCTCCGTATGGGGAAAATGTTGAGGGCAAAATTGTAAAGGTGCCATTAGCTGTTAGTAAAAGGGAGACAATGACCACCCTGACCCACATGATCATATTTTTTCTGGTCGTGAAAGGAAAGAATATTAGAGTAGGCAAGCTTGTTAATTTCTAAGACATGGTCCCTGCTTTTCTTTTACTGTAAGGGTGAGATAATGAAAATGTTAGAGCAACTACAACAGAAAACTCAAAGTGCAATCGTGACATGCCACAGTTTTACAATTTTTTAATGGTTTGTCACTGATCTTTTTTTCTTGTGGCCAAAGATAAATGCTGACAGGACCTACCAGTCAGCTTGGTCTGGCTTTGGTTTCCCTCTCTTCAGCCTTCATTGTCTTCCTATACTTCCTCAAATATGTCATGTTCCACAGTGCCTGAGAATTTTAGACCTAGCATCTGCTAATCTTGTTGTTAACTTTCTCTCCTCAGAGCTCAACATAATCTTACGAAAGCCTTCTCTTGGTAACCCCCTACCTGATTATGTCCCACCCACTAATTGCCATCATTTATTCCAGCAAGTAGCTATTTAACATCTGTCTTCACAGGCTTCAGAGAGGTATGCTACAGGGTATTCTAAAAAGCTTGCAGTCTTATCTGCAAAACATGGTTTGTAATAAACAATTCCATTGTATTACACGGTTGAAAGTTACGACATAAATACTCTTCTACACCAGTGCTGCTTGATGGTGGTAGAAGGAAATGATTTTGTCCACTGAGGGCTGAGAATTTCAAAGAGTAAAATGCCTGGAGGGTTGTATTTGTTTCTCTTTTATTTATTTTTTTTAATCTTTCACTTAAGAGGGAGGGAGCTCTGATCTGTTGGTTCGCTCCTCAAATGCCTGCAACATTAGAGAGCTCAATCCAGATCTCCGATGGGAGTAGCAGGAACCTAGTCCTTTAGCCATCACCACTGCTTTCCAAGAAGCTGGGGTCAGGAACCGAGCTAGGTGTCAAACCCCAGTATTCCAACATGGGACGCAGGCATCTGAACCACCAGGCTTGGCGCTTACCCTGGAGACGTTTTGTTTGCCATATGGGCTGGTGACGGCAGCATGGGTATGCTACTGACTTCTAGTGGGAGGAAGTCAGGAATGCTAGCAGGCATGCCACAACACATAGGACAGACCTTTAAAGACTCACCCAGGACCCAAAGTGTTTCTAGTTGAAAGCTTGTTCAAAATGAGGTTGAGAATCCTGGTTTATAATCATAAGCTAATCACTGCAATCATGAGAAGAATGACATAGATCTGTGTGCAGACAAGGGAAGATTTCCAGGAGGTACACTTAAAATAAGTGCAGGGGCCGGCACTGTGGTGTAGCTGGTAAAGCTGCTGCCTGCAATGCCAGCATGCCATATGGGTGCCGGTTCGAGTCCTGGCTGCTCCACTTCGGATCCAGCTCTCTGCTATGGCCTGGGAAGGCAGTAGAAGATGGCCCAAGACCTTGGGCTCTTGCACTGGTGTGGGAGACCCAGATGAAGCTCCTGGCTTTGGATCGGGTGCAGCTCTGGCCCTTGTGGCCATCTGGGCAGTGAAACAGTGGATGGAAGGCCTTTCTCTTTCTGCCTCTGCTTCACTGTAACTCTGCCTTTCAAATAAACAGACCTTTTAAAAACAAAGTGCAGTGCGTATTTACAGTATGAGTTCATTAATGGTTTATCTCTCAATTCATGTGTGTTCTACATACAGACAAAAGATCTGAAGAACACACACTGTTTTTATCTAGAAACATCTATGGGGAAAAGGGATGATAGCAGAATGTTTACATGCCTTTCTGGACACTTTTTGGTATTTTACAACTAGATGTCTTCAAAATTGTCAATGTGATGTCGTCTTTGGAAACAAATTCCTATTGTATGTGGTTCCTTTAAGGACTAAGGGAGATAAAACAAGCATGATGTTAGCATAGTGTCAATAAATTAGCTGTGGAGTTTTCCTAATAGAAATTGTGTTTTCTTTAAAGTTCAGGAGGCAAAGGTGTGCAGGTAAGCACTGTAATTAAGACTGCACTAACTACTTAGTTTCAGATGGGGTAGCATTCACTTTTCCATCACATGAATTTCATTTTATGCTTATTGAAAGAAATCTTCAATCTTGTAACATTTTGTGCACACATAAAAGGCAAAATATAAGTGAAATAGTATTTCCTGCCTCTTCATATTCAGAGTACAAATCTTCTGAGGCACTGATCAACTTGCAGCCATTGATGGTCCTGTTTTCAGACTCACATCTTTGTCAGGTGTCAGTGATACAGCATTTTCAAAGTGAGCTTCTCTTAGAACATAATAAAATCAAAAGTGCAGTTAGATGAATTTTCAAAATAAACATATATTCACCTCTTAGTTCTGCATAGAAATTGCTAGTACCCAGAATCACCTTCTCACAGGAAAGCACATCCTGACTTCTAATATTCTACAGTAGCATTGTTTTAAAATCTTAAAGGGGACCATATAGTATTCTATTTGATTTTTTTGAACACTATCTAGGGATACTTCAAAAAGTTTGCTTGGAAAATAGTCAAAGTTTATTTTGGTAAAAGTTGAAATCCATTAATAGTTTTCTTATATGCATTTTCCCTGAACTTTTTTATTTGAAGGGCAGAGAGACCGATGTATCTCCCATCTACTAGTTCATTCTTCCAACACCCGCACAGCCAAGGCCCTAACTAGGAGGCAGGAACTCAATCCAGGTCTCCCATGTGGGTGGCAGGACCCAATCACACATGAGCCACTACCTGATGCATCCCTGGGGTGCATATTGGGGAGCTGCAGTTGGAAGTGGAGCTGGGTCTCCAAAGCCACCCACTCTGATATGGGGTATGGGTATCCCAAGTGGTGCCACACCATTGTGCCCAACACCCATCCTTTATGAACTTCTTGTTTTATAAGAAATACTGTCGATTTAAAAATGTTTTTGTACCAAAATCCATTTCTTTTAATCCATCTTCCACAAACTTCTTGAAGTGCTGTCATGTTTGAGATTCATTCATGTTAGGTGTAGTTAGTAGCTCATTCATTTCATTGCTAAACACTATTCCATTATATTCATAGACAATGTGTCCATTCTATCCCTGATAGTCATTTGGGTTGTTTCTAGTTTGGGTCTACTATGAATGGTGTTGCTAAATAGATTTTGGGTGTTTCTCTTGGTACACAGAAGCATGCATTTCTATTTGTATGTATCTAGGAGTGGAATTTCTAGTTCCTAGGATATGTGAATGTTCAGTAGATGAGAAAGTTTTCAAAATTGCTTTTACAAACGACCAGCAGTGTCTCTATTTCTGTTGTTCCATATCCTAATATTCGATATTGTTTGTCCTCTAAATTTTAGCCATTCTGGTAGGGTAACATTCCTTTTTAAACTTATATAACCTATTAGAGCCAATTGTTTAGTTGTGTGTGTGTGTGGGGGGGTGTTTTTTGTTTTTGTACAAACATATTTATTTGAAGGAAGAGTGGCAGAGGGAGAGACAGAAAGACCTCCCATCCACTGGCTTACTCCAAAAATGGCCCCAATGGCTAGGCCTGAGCTAGGCCAAAGCAAGGAGCCTGGATCTCCATTGGAGTCCCCATGTGGATGGTAGATGCCCAAGTATTTGGCCCATCTTCTGCTGTCCTAGGCACATTGTCAGGGAGCTGGATAGGAAGTGAAGCAGCTGGCACTTGAATCGGCACTCATAAAGGATGCTGACATCTCAGGTGGCTGCTTAGCCTGTTGAGGCACAATGCTGGCCCCCAATTGTTCCTTTTTAACAAAGTACACGTTTGAGCATTTGCAAAGGGATTGGGAAGATATTCATCAAGCTGTTAATAGTAATTATCTGACTGGTAGAAATGTGGGTCATTTCGTTCTTTGCTTTTCATTTGTCTACGCTTTCTAAACTTGTAAAATACACATGTTCTAATGGCGAGAATCATAAAAAGTGGCAGTTCACTAAATATAGCTTCTAAGTATGAATAAATATGCCTGAAAACTTTTTAAAAAAGGTGTATTTATTTGAAAGGCAGAGTTAGAGGCAGAAGCAGGGGGGGGGGAGGTCTTCCATCTTCCGGTTTACTCCCCAAATGGCCAATCCGAAGCCAGGAGCTTCTGCTGGGTCTCTCATGAGGAGTGCTGGGGCCCCAGCACTCGGGCCATCTTCTGTGGCTTTCCTAGGCCATGGTAGAGAGCTGAATTGGAAGAGGAGTAGTCGGGACTCAAATCAGCACCCATGTGAGATGCAGGCACTGCAGGCAGCGGCTTTACCTGCTACACCACAGCACCGGCCCCAAAATACTTTTAAGACTAAATAAGTTTGGGGCCAGCATTCTGGTTCGGTGGATTACCTGTAACCCTGGCATCCAATGTGGGTGCTGGTTCATGTGCTGGCTATTCTGCTTCCAACCCATCTCCCTGCGAATGCACCTGGGAAAGCAGTGGAAGATGGCTCAAGTGCTTGGGCCCCTGCACCCACATGGGAGACCAGGAAAAAACCACCTGGCCCTGGCTGTTGCAGTTATTTGGGGAATAAACCAGCAGATGGAAGCTCTCTAATACTTTCTATCTTTCAAATATTAAAATATTAAACTTAAAATTTGATTTCTTTACTACAATACTGGAGACTAAAAATTATTTTATGAATCCTTTGTACACACATATTATTCAGTGGTATCCATGGTATCTAGAACCATCCTTTCTAAAGTACCCCTTAATACCTCAGGGATTTAGTTGACTGAGAATCATTACCTGGAAAATTCTGAAAGGGGAGAAGCAAAAATAGAATACATAAAAATAATTACCAAAATGTCATAAAATCCTTAGAATAGCTGAAAAGTCTGCAAATTAGTCTTCCTTGTGTGACTAAACACTTTGAGAAACTGTATACCGTCTTAAATAACCTTTGTGAAGCTGGAGTTAATGTGACTCCAACAGTGTGCTCTCATAGTGTGTATGTTTCCGTCTGCATTTGAAATCTAGCTATTTGAATATCTTCTATAATCAGGACACTGGATTTGGATTCCGAAGTTAAGGCTACATAGGTGTCGGTCACAAGATCCACAGGACCTTGGGCCTCTGATACTCTTTGAGCCTTTAGACTTGAAAAAGCAAATTTCTTTGCAACAAGGGGAGACAAAGAAGATGCAGGCTGGTTTCAAAGAGAATTTTTAGTCAGACATTCAAATTGTAGATACTTATCATCAATTTCAATGATAAGATTGAACAACCAAAGGGATTTACTGAGGGATGATGGCTAGAATTATTCACCAGTGTTGCCAAGTTCCTAACACATTGCCAAACACGCTTTATTGCCAAGTATGTTAGCCAACTTGGCAGTGTGACAAAAGGGGTAAGAGAGGCTTGGGTTTGAATTTCAGTTCCACTACTTACTCAGCTCTGTGACCTCAAATTTCCTTGACTTAAATGACACAATACAACCTCTCTGTTAGGATTGTTGAGAGTTAATTAAACTAATATGTATGAAGGGCCAAATAGATATTAGGTTCTTAATAAATGAGGCTTCCTCTGCTTCACTTCCCCTTTTCCCCTAAAGATTACTTGAAAGTAAAGGTTATAGAGGAGAGAGAATGTGAGATCCTTCTTCCATCTGCTGTTCCACTTCCCAGATGGCTGCAATGGCTGAGGCTGGGCCAGCCCAGAGTCAGGGGGCTTCATCCAGGCTTCCTGCATGGGTGACAGGGGCCCAAACGCTTGGGCAATCTTCCACTGCTTTTCTCAGGCCATTAGCAGGGAGCTGGATCACAAAAGGAGCAGCCAGGATACCAACTGGCCACCCATATGGGATACTGGCATTGCAGGGGGTGGCTTAACTTCCCATGCTACAATGTTGGCCCCTGGCGCTTTCCCTCTTAATGAAACAAAGTGTAGGCACTGGTAACAATAGGCTGATCTACTTCTATGGCTAGAATGTTTCTTTTCTCTACTCAGTGTCATAGAGTTAAACTTGTCGCTTTCTCTGTCTTCCCTCCCTCCATGTTTAATCCTGTTACTGTAACCTTCCTTCTTCCTTCCATCCTCCCACCATCCTCTTTGTCCTTCCTAAAGAGAAATAACATTGTAACCAATTCTTGATCATCTGTTCACTGATAGAGTGTAATACACTTTATCCTGTTTGGTACTCAACCGAGAACACTGGACAACACAAGACCGGATCTTGAGCAAATCCCTAATAGCTACGATTTGGCACCATAATGGATGGTGAATGTGATGCTTGGCCAAGAGGGACTCTTTGAATGCGTCTCAAATTCATTCTGTGTGAGCAGTTGTCGTTTTAACACTATTTGCCAGACTCCTTTTAAAACTAAGCCAGATCTATGCGATTTACCATTTACTGAACAGGCTGGTCTCGTTCTTTTGCTTTTCCTAAACAAAATGTAAACCAGAAATGCATACCTTCAAGCCTCGGCCTTCTTCAGTCGTGTCTTGATGTTGCTACATCCAAACAACACTCTTAAAGAAAATAGCTGATAGACAAAGATGTCAGTTGTATAAGACAGCTGGGCTAACTTCTTAAGTGTTTTGAAAATAAGGAAGTAATTTGCTTTTTGCTGTTAATTGGCACTCTAAAAGATGGTATCTTTTCAAAATTCTGATTTTTAATTAGCACCTCGCATAACTTGTATATACATTTTCATTTTGTCCTAGAAATTCCTCATACTTAAAGCCTTTATTTGGCTTCTTCTGCTGTAGATATTTCCTCATCCTTCATGGGATCCCACCCCCTGCCCCCAAATTAAAAGCTAATACACCACAGAAAGAAAGCAACTTGGTAACCCTGGCTTTTGAGTTCTCTCCTATTCTCCAACAGAAATGTTTGAGTTAGGAAAGCCGCTGCTATCTCATTTCTTTAGGTTTGAGTCTTAGAAACCTATGGATGACTGTGGGTAACAAGAAACTTCAACTAGAACTTAGCAACACACATGCTAAGATTGTATAATATTCTGTTGATGAAATGTGGATCAATGATAGCATCTAGTGTCCCCCAATGCAGAGTTCTTTCAGAATAAGATTCTTTGAAAGTCCAACCTATTATTTAGACTCTTGCAAGAGCCACAGCAGCTTTCGTAAATGAGGCAAATATTAATTGTATTCTGTTACATAACTGACCAGAGCAGTTAAGATCCCTAAACTCTTACTGATGTGTATAATGTAAAATAAGTGAAAATGCCTCCCTTGTCTGTGCAACAAAATAGAACATTATCAGAGGATCAGTATAGCTTGGTAAAAGCCAATCAGAAAAGACTCCCATGTCTTCCCTTAGTTTTTATCTATCTTACCATTGGTGATACTCAGGAATATGATCATCATTGTTATCTTCAGCTATTCACAAACACTTGTTACCTTTGGTGTTTAAGTATTTTTTAAGAAGTAAAAATGTAATTATAAAACATGTAAGGCAACTAAGTGGTCCAAAAATCAGTCGAGGTATTACAATATTTACTATAGATATGCAGAAAACCAAAAATCTACATTGACAAACTTTAAAGCCTTGAAGTCTCTTCTAAAGAAATACAATAGGCTAAATTAAATTTGTACATCTAATAGTCACCAGTGGACAAATTGTTATTGGGTTTTCTCATCTTTTGTGAGGTTTTCTTATTCTGGCAACTTTATATGCATTTTATATATATATATATATATATTTATATATTTATATATGTCACCATCAAGAGAAAGGAGAGATAAAATAAGACACTACATTTTAAATTCAAGTATTAACTGTAAATGCTTACTAGGTTAAACATTATTCCTTTATTTCTCTAAATGAGTTCCAATATGAGGGTAACACATCATTTAAGTGGAAATCCTGTTGAAACATTGCTAGACACCTGGCAGTATAGTTGTGATGTGCCATCTTACGTTTTCATTTATTGAATAGATTATCTGCTGGGTATAAAGTGCAATGGTAGATGTGACTCATTAAGTAAACTGTTTAAAAGCAATTCATTCATTGGCTAGTTAATAGACCTAAAGGGTTAGCTCTAACCTACACTAGCGTAAACTCAAGGCAGAGACTGCATCTTCATCACCTTTTAAAATTTCCAGATACTCGGTACCTAACGGAATATGTATTTGATTAAATGTTTCTTGGGTGGGGCAGGGAAGCCGGCAAAGCAAGCATTGGACTTAGTGGTTAAGGCACCTGTGTCCTGTATCTGAGGGTCTGAGTTTGAAGCTTAGCTTGAGCTGACTGCAGATCCCACTAGTACAGACCTGGGAGTCACCAGGGATGGCTCCAGTGATTGGATTCCTGGCCCCTGCCTTTAGGTTGATCAGCCCTTGCCGTGGTGGGCATTTAAGGAGTGAACTAGTGGATGGAGCTCTCCTGTTGTCTCTCCTTCCTCTCAAAAGAATATTTTTTTTAAAAGAGAAATATGCAATTTAAAAAAAAACATAGACCTAGAAATAAATTTTGAAGTAGTTAGGATGAGGGCCTATGGAAGTTACATAGAAATTTTGATTAAAGGCCTTTATTTGTGCAGTTTATAGAAATTTGAGTTATCCAGTCTTTCACATGGCTAATGCTTACTATTGGATAGAGATGAAGCCTTTTGTCAACAGTCATACCATCCTGAACGTGCCTAATCATGTCTGATCTCAGAAGCTAAGCAGGGTTGGGTCTGGTTAGTACTTGGATGGGAGAAATGAAGACTTTAAACAAAATATATACATATACAATTGAAGTTGAATCTAAAAGAAGACAAAGCTGGAGCTGGCATTGTGGCATAGTAGGTAATGAGGCAGCCTGTAGTGTCGGCATCCCCCATGAGTGCTGGTTTGTGTCCTAGCTGCTCCACTTCTGCTCCAGCTTCCTGATACTGGTTTAGAAAAAGTGGTGGAAAATGGCCCAAGTATTTGACTCCCTGCCACTCATGTGCAGAGACCCAGAGGAAGTTCCTGGCTTTGTGCTGGCCATTGAAGCCATATGGGTAGTGAAAAGGTAGATGGAAGATTTCTCATTCACTCTTTCAGAATAAATGAAACTTTTAAACAAAAATCTCATTTGGAAGCTTTTTAAAAAATATCTTAAATTGCTTGAGAGGCAGAGAAAGATTATTTCTGTCCACTGGTTCATTTCTCATATGCTCACAACCACCAGTGGTTTGAAGACGGGAACTCAATCCAGGTCTCCCATTTAGGTGTCAGACACCCAATTACTTGACTCATCACCACCATCTCCAGGAATCTATCAGCTGTAAGCTGGAGTCCAGACCAGAGCCAGGACTGGTACTTTGAATTGGGATGCAGGTGTCTTAATTACTGGGCTAAGTGCTCATCCTTCAAAGCTTCTTGACAATTCTTGCTATAATTCCTTTATAAATGAAAATTGCCATTACCCCAGAAGGCAAAGTGGTGCTCAAGTAAAAATAATTTTTTATCACAAACATTTTTTTTTTTTTTTTTTTTTTTAGAATCTGATGTGAAAGTACTTTCAAACTCATGGAGAAATGGAATTATAAGACATTTACTTTGGCATGAAAACTTATGAAACCATGCATAATTTCTTTCTTTCTTTTTTTTTTTTAAAGATTGTTATTTGAAAGAGTTAGAGAGAGAGAGGTTACACAGAGAGAGGTCTTCAATCTGCTAGTTCACTCCCCAATTGGCCGCAACGGCCAGAACTGAGCTGATACGAAGCCAGGAGCCAGGAGCTTCTTCCAGGTCTTCCACATGGGCGCTGGGGCCCAAGGACCTAGGCCATCTTCCACTGTTTTCCCAGGCCATAGCAGAGCTGGATCGGAAGTGGAGCAGTTGGGACTTGAACCTGTGCCCATATGGGATGCCAGCACTGCAGGTAGCAGCTTTACCTGCTATGCCGCAGCACCAACCCCCCATAGTTTTTCATAATAGGCATTTTTCCACAAACTTTTTTTTTCTTTTTTCTTTTTTTTTTACAGGCAGAGTGGATAGAGACAGAGAGAAAGGTCTTCCTTTTTGCCGTTGGTTTACCCTCCAATGGCTGCTGCGGCCGGCGCATCACGCTGATCCGAAGCCAGGAGCCAGGTGCTTCTCCTGGTCACCCATGCGGGTGCAGGGCCCAAGAACTTGGGCCATCCTCCACTGCCTTCCTGTGCCATAGCAGAGAGCTGGCCTGGAAGAGGGGCAACCGGGATAGAATCTGGTGCCCTAACCGGGATTAGAACCCAGTGTGCCAGCGCAGCAAGGTGGAGGATTAGCCTGTTAAGCCACGGCGCCGGCTGCAAACTTTTTGAATATCGCTCGATATATTCATCTGCCATTCATCATAAGCCTTTTTTTTTTTTGACATAGTGGACAGTGAGAGACAGAAAGGTCTCCCTTTTACCATTGGTTCACCCTCCAATGGCCGCCGCGGCCGGCACGCTGCAGCCGGCACACTTTGCTGATCTGAAGCCAGGAGCCAGGTGCTTCTCCTGGTCTCCCATGGGGTGCAGGGCCCAAGGACTTGGGCCATCCTCCACTGCACTCCTGGGCCAGAGCAGAGAGCTGGCCTGGAAGAGGGGCAACCAGGACAGAATCTGGCGCCCCGACCAGGACTAGAACCCAGTGTGCCAGTGCTGCAGGTGGAGGCCCATAAGCCTGTTTTAAAATTGATTTGCATGTATATTCAATCTCATTTATTTGTGATTCTTTTAGGTAAGTCAGTGTTAGGAACATTTGTTATAGGGTTTCTTCATACTTTGGCTAAAGAAGTCAATGCCTCACAAATGGTAAGTGACAGGGACATAATTTTCATGAACCTGTTTGACTTTTGAATATTGTTCTAGTCCTAATTTGAAGGTGAAAAGCTTTGAAAACTAAAGTCTTTTAAAAAAGACAGCTATATAGACTATGACTTGGATTTTTCTATGCGTGTTTTCATGAAAACCTCACAACCTCAAAAATTGTTTACCTCTTTTTAAACATAAAACATATATGAAGTTGTAGATGTTAAAGTCACAGTAAATGCAAGAGTGAAAATCCTCATTGTAACAAGGCACATGTTGAGGTGTGGGGAACTTACATTATAAGGCAATGGATGCTAGTTGGTGAGGCTCTCAGCCCAGATTACACCCTGGTCAGATTTACAGCTTGTACCCCAAGTTCAAGGTAAAGAAAGGTTCCACCGTTCTCAACCAAAGTCCCCAACATTCATGGCCACCAGAGAGCTAATTAAGAAAAACTTGGTTTATTTCCATGTTTCAGAATTCCGCACCTCTGCAGTTGAAAGATGTAACCTGAGCCACTTCCGTTTTGCCTTGAGAGGAAGTGAACAGTTGGACGAGACAGTCACAAATAACACCTTCTCACAAAGCAGAAGTACTTGATCCAAAGCTCTCCTCTCGCCACTCTTGGGTAGCCCTTCAAGCCCTCAAGGACTAATTTTGGCTATGGAAAACTCTGAGTCTCTTAACAAGCCAGATTATAAATGACGTGAGATCGGGCACTGTTCTCATTCTGAACCCATTGTAGAGCCTGGCATAGGGTGCAGGCGTGTGTGTCCAATAAATGCTTGTTTAATGGAATTACACCAGAGCAGGACGAAGAGACGGCTTCTTCCACGTGCCAAAGGCTTTGGTGTTGCTGGACGGGAAGTGTTCGTTCTTCGAAAGCTTAAACGCGAGTGGACTTACTCCTCCGTGTGCGTCTGAGAATTCCGCTGAAAGCGGTTGAAACTCGGCGTCCCTTCTTGAAGGTCTTGGAGAAAGAAAAGTGGCAGTGCCATCTCCGCGTGGCTCAGCAGAGAGAACGGTCCGGTGCAAACAGAACGCTCGCCCGGGCCCCAGCCCCGCATTCTGTTCCCGGAGCGTTCTCGCACCGTCCCTTGTCCCTTAGGTTCTCTCTGCGCAGTTTTCTTGGGACCACATCTTTTTTTGGGGGGAGGGAGGAGGTGGTCTGAGTCATGTCTTTTCTACAGCAGTGTCCGTGGGAGGCCTTGGGGAGGCTGGGGTCACGGGGCCCTCCGTGCACCAGTGCCCTACAACGTCTCGCTTGTGGTTTACAACCGCTCTTTAAAAATAATTTCCCGCTGGGACACCGCCCCCCCTCCCCCGGCTTCCTCCTGCCGCCCCCACCCTGTGCCCCACCCCCAGCCTCAGCGGGCCCCGGGGCGCCCGGGCCGGGTGGTGCAGTACACAGCGCGCTCGGAGGATTCCCGTCGCCTCGAGGCCACTTCGCCCCTTTGCCTTGGCCGCCCTCAAATGACCCCTGACAGCAGCCCCTGCTGTCCCTTCAAATGGAAAACCCACAGCAGAGACACACAAACAAAAAAACCCCAAGTCTGCCTTTCGGTTGCTACCCGCAATGACGTTTCCCCCTCGGGGTCCCGCCCCTCCGGGGGGCTTGGAATTTTGGGATTGGCCGAGAGGTGGTGGCGACAAGGCTCCGATTGGACGGCGGGGAGCTGATGGACAGCGGGGGCTGCCGCCGCGCCCGCCCGCCCTCCCTCCCTCCCCACCCGGGTGCGCGAATGTGTGTGTGCGGGGTTATGCCGGCCTAGAGGGAGGCGACCGTGGCGGCGGCGGCGACGGCTCTGTTTATTGTCCCGCTCGCCGTGTGCGTGTGCAGAGGCCGAGCGCGCAGCGCGGCTGTCGGACGCCGCCTCTGAGGCCGTGGCGGAGCTGTGGCCTTGGCGGAGAGCGAGGAGGACAAGGCGCCCCCGCGTCCCCGCCACGTCCGGGCGCCCTTGCGCAGCTCGGGCCTCCGGGCTTAGGCCCTGCTGGCTGCGGGGCCCGCGGAAGGGCAGCGCCGCGGCCGGCCGCCTCCCGCGCGCTCCTCTCCTCCTCAGACGCCGCGCTAGGCCCGGGCGCCGCGGCCGCCGCGCCTCGAGTTTGACGGCGGCCGGCGGCGCGGCCTCCTCGGCGGGCTCGGCCGGACGTGCGCTCCGGGTCTCGGCGATGGGGCGCTGGGGCCGGCGCGGCTAGGAGCCCGGCGAGCCGAGCGGTCGGGGCGGAGCGGCGGGGCCCAGCGGCCGGCGGCGAGGCGGGAGCGGCGGCCGCGGCTTCGGGGCCTGCGAGCGGGAGGCGCCCGCCATGGCCAAGTCGGGCGGCGGCGGCGGCGCTGGAGCCGGCGCGGGCGGCGGCAACGGGGCGCTGACCTGGGTGGTGAGTGGCGGGCGTCCCGGCCGCCGCTTTGTTCGCGGCCCGCGGTGGGGGTGGCGGTGGTCGCGGGGGAGGGGGCAGAATTCGGGGCCGATCCGTGGGGGGAGGGGAGGGGGGCAATCCCGTGTGCAGAGCCCCCCGCGCCTTTTTTTTTTTTTTTTTCTCTTTCTTCCTGCATTCTTTACCTCTCCGGAAGCTGAGGCTGCAGAACGAGGCGTGCACTTGAAACTTTGGGGGGTGGCGTGGGGTGGGGGGGATCCAGCATCACACAACGTGTAGCCCCCGCCTCCTCGCTCTCTCTCCCTAGCTCCCGGGGCAGTGGGGCTAGCGGTAGTGCCCGTGTGGGTGGGTCAGCGCTTTCTCCAGAGGTGGAGTAGGAAAATCGGGGAGAATGAGGGGTTGTGTGTGTGTGCGCGCGCCAAAGGCAACCATCGCTGGTGCTCCATCCCTGAGAACGGGTTTGGACGTCGCCAGCAGTGGGCACTGGAGTGTGGGCGATCTCGGGCTGGGCTCCGGGGTCACGGCATCGCAGCAGTTAACGTGCGGTGCCCGGCCCATCTGTCAGGGTGGGATTATTCAAAGAAGCGCTTACCGACGTCAGCGGTTCAGGTGAAGCAGGTGGGGGCCGAGGCGACCCGACCCGAGCGCCGCCGGGGGCTTTAGGGCAAGGATTTCGGCGCTCGGATCCTGGAGAGGCCGGATTCCCACGGCAGATCGATAATTCGCTGGCGATTCACGCGCTCAGCGTGGAGTTCAGACCAGGGTCACTTCCTACACACACAACACTTGCAGCTGCCTGACTGCTGCTCAGGGCTTTCAATGGAGTTACCTCCCCGGCCTTTTAAACACCCCGAGTGAACTTCCTGTTGGCACTGGGATCACTAAATTCATTTTCCTTTTGTCTTTGGGTGAGTCTAGGGTGAATTGTCCCTTGTAAACAGGGTTGTTAACGGCAGAAAAACATTTTCGTCCTTTAAATGTGTCCCCGTGTACTTTGCGAAATAAGTTGCCAGGCTCTAGGGTTGAATGTTTCTGAATTTTTTATATTACTTCAAGACTGTCATGTGAAAGTATGGACTAAAGCCAAAAGAGAAAATGTCAGGTAGTAAGTTGTGGTCCATGTGAACCTGGGGGAAGGGTGGTGGTGGTGGTATCTGCAGAAGAGAGCTCTTCTAAAATTGGTGGTCCTTAACCCCTTACTAAAATGAGATGTGCAATGGAATTAGTTAGCCAGATGGTATCCTGAACTTTCCTTGACTATTTGGAAAAGTGTTGAGGCCTGATCCATGCCTTCTCTGAGGACCCTTTGATTTATAATGATAAACACTTTGCTGCAAGGTTGAATTTGTTTTAACATGTGATAGCAATATTTTAACTCTTACTTAACTTTGTAAATAATTACATGACTGCTTTTTCTTTCAAGCTCAATAGGAAACTTTCATTTACAGAAGAAATTTAGCAAAACATGAATAGTCTCAGTCAACATTAGGAAAACCATTTGAAACTAAAATTGACCTTTTTTTTTTTTTTGCTGTAAAACTGACATGGGGTATACAGTAAAATGGAGAAACAGAAATGATTTATTTGAGAGCATATGTTATTGAATAAGAAGTTTACTTAACGAAAACTTACAAAGGTGGTTTCCTAAGATTTGATGCTTACTTTAAATTTTAGTTTACATGAGCATCTTAATGTCCATAATATACTTTGGTGACCACAGATTGGCTTAATTCTTTGGGAGGCAATATAATGAAATATATTAATTTCATTAATATAGGTTTTGATTAATATAGGTTCAGCTCATATGTCCAACATGTCCTGTTGGTGGGATTTTTGGCAAGGAACCTAACCTTTTTAAGCTTGTTTCTTCGTCTAATAAGGTTACAATGAGAAATTAGATAAGGTAGCACAGGGCCAGGCTTAATAAATGTTATAATTGGCAAAATTCAAGAATTGCACACTCTGAAATGACACATCACAGTTGCTTTTACAAAAATCGCTCTTAGCTGCAGTGAAAAAATTTTTCCCTTCCAAGAGTTCAGGGTTTATTGCAGTAGTCCTCTGTTTTGCAAGAGGGGTAACTTTGCTATTGAAGCTGGTGTTAGGTTGCCACCTGCTTGTGGATGACAGAAATAAAAATGGAATAGTCCTATATATTCTGGGTGGATGGGAGTGGGATGAATGCCATGTGTTGCTGGTGTTAACTTCCGTTGGGCTGTGTACCAGCATGTGTTAAACATTATCATTGCACAAAGTTTACTTTTTCACTACCTGGAACCATAGAGCAAAGAGGTTTAAGATTGGCATTAATTTTTCTTTTTAGTAATTCATTTGATCTATTTGGGATTTGCAGTATCTTAATCAGTATTTTTGTAATAAAAGGTGATAGATACTTTAAGTGTGGTGTAAGGATTTTGAGTTAAAATAGACTACAGGTATAAAGGTTTCTCTGAAGCCAGTGGAGTTTATTGAATTCTTAGTTTGAAAGCTTTGATTAGCAGACCATAATAGTTTGTTTCATTCTATTACTCTTTTTTTTTTATCATGTTTAGGCAATTGTAGCAAATCTATAAAAATATTAGAATACAGTCATTATTCAACATGTTTTTTAGTAACACTCTAACTTGGTTAAAAAAATGGAAAATGTTAAGTAAGCATCTAAAAAGTGGTAGCCAAAATATAATGAGCCCTTCTCTAACATTAAACCTCAATAATTGTCAACTTAAGGTTACCTACTTTTCCCCTTCTCACTATTTTAAAGAAAAGCAAATCCTAGAACTACATCACTTCATTTTTTTTAAAAAAGGTTTTTTATTTATTTGAAAGAGTTACACAGAAAAGGAGAGGAAGAGAGAGGTCCTCCATCCACTGGTTCACTGCACAGTTGACCACAATGACCAGAGCTGCGCCAATCAGAAGCCAGGAGCCAGGAGCTTCTTCTGGGTCTCCCACGTGGGTGCAAGGGTCAAGCAAGCAGTTGGGCCATCATCTACTGCTCTCCCAGGCCATAGCAGAGAGCTCTTTGGGAGTGGAGCAGCTGGGGCTAGAACCGACGCCCATATTGCTATGCCAGCACTGCAGGTGGCGGCTTTACCCTCTACGCCGCAACGCTGGCCCCAACATCACTTCATCTTTAACTGTCTTAATATTATCAAAAATTAAGTCTCTTTTTAAAAGTTAACATTTTTGTTTTTTAAAATTCATTGAAATATATGACATATGCCTTTTTGACTGTGAGTCAAACATGACTAAATATTTCAAGATTTATAGAACAGCACTTTAAGTACTCATTATTGAAATTCTAAATTTCTCTGGCAGATTTTCATAAATTATGTGCCCTCTCCATTGAAATTTATTTCCCAAGTTACCCAAAGTTAATCTCTTCACTGTCTCCTATATAAATTATGCCTTTTTTGGGTTACTTTTGCTTGCTTCCTTTTCATCAGGAATGCCCTTCTCCATTTTTAGCAGTCTGAATCTTTACTCTCCAAGACTAGCTCGGTCTCACCAAACTTATTTTCTAGTTTATAGTCATCCTGTCATCTTTTTTTCCTCTTTAAATTTTGTTGTTCTTAGAAATCGTAAGCCTGCCTTTGTAACTTTCTTGCATGTCAGTTTTATCTTAAAAAATATAAACTTCTGAAGTAAGACCCTGTTGATGGCCTTTATTGTGTTTACCACAGATCTGGATACATAATTCAACCAGTTGTTAACAAATTGAATAATTGGCTTATTGACTTCCAGAAATTTTTCTGTCAGTAACAGGTGGTTACTAGCAATGTTCTTTAGATACATTTTCAAAACATAATAGTACTTTGAAATACTTTTCCTAAACAGTGCTAAGTTTTCTGTGTGTTCAAATCTATTAGATACTTAGATGGTGGCAACAGTTGCCTTTAGACTTTGTATTTTTAAAAATCTCGACACCAAAGGATCCAGTTTTAAAGAAAATGGGTATAATCTAGGAGTTTTAGAGAATAGTCAACAAATTGTATATAACCACCTGCTTAAGGTAAAGGTGGGATTTAAATCAGTTTATGTTCTTAACCATCATTTATGCAGCTGCCCATCTTAAAAATATTCAAACACAAATCACCCTGATGTGACAGATTTTAAGAGACTTCTGAGAGGAGCCAGCACTGTGGTGTAGCAGGTAAAACTGCTGCCTGCGGTGCCGGCAACCCATATGGGTGCTGGTTCGAGTCCTGGCTACTCCACTTCCAATCCAGCTCTCTGCTGTGGCCTGGGAAAGCAGTAGAAGATGGCCCAAGTCCTTGGGCTCCTGCACCCCTGTGGGAGACCTGGAAAAACTCCTGGGTCCTGGCTTTGGATTGATGCAGCTGCGGGCATTGCGGCCAATAGAGGAATGAACCAGCAGATGGAAGACCTCTGTCTTTCCCTCTGCCTCTTCTTCTCTCTATGTATAAATCTTTTTTTTAAAAGAGACTTCTGAGATATACCTGTCTCTTACTAACCTTTTGTTCAAGAAGTAAAGGCATTATTACTTGTATTTCCTTTTAAGGGTATTCGTATCTACTATGGTGTAGTTTTTATAGGCTGAAAAGTGAGAGATTACTTGGTTTTATAATCCGGCTCCTGCAAACACTAGCTTTGGAGAAAGACTTAAGTTCTACAGATCTGTTATTTCTTCTCTACAGAAGGAATCAATGAGAGCATCTACATTATGGCCCTCCACAGAAGGATTGAGCTTATCCTTTTAATTTCCATACTTGGCTTTCAGATAGGTGTACACACAAAAAGTTTTTTTTAATCCAGTAATGTATTTTTGCTTTTATCTTAGAGAAAACATTTTTTCCAGATCTTCATAGCAGAAATTTAAGCACTTCTTATTTTGGGGGATTCCTCATCTTCTGCCTCTTTATCTCTTTTTTCTTATTATTTTTTTTTTTTTTGGACAGGCAGAGTGGACAGTGAGAGAGAGAGACAGAGAGAAAGGTCTTCCTTTTGCCGTTGGTTCACCCTCCAATGGCCGCTGCGGTTGGCGCGCTGCGGCCGGCGCACCGCGCTGATCCGATGGCAGGAGCCAGGGGCTTATCCTGGTCTTCCATGGGGTGCAGGGCCCGAGCACTTGGGCCATCCTCCACTGCACTCCCGGGCCATAGCAGAGAGCTGGCCTGGAAGAGGGGCAACCGGGATAGAATCCGGCGCCCCAACCGGAACTAGAACCTGGTGTGCTGGTGCTGCAAGGCGGAGGATTAGCCTGTTAAGCCATGGCGCCGGCCAATTATCTCTTTTTTAGAGGGTATTTCTTGGGGAGCACAAATGGTAGACAAATTGTTGCTTTTTGTTTCATTAATGGTGGGTAGATAAAATGGCCCCTCTGCATTTTTGTATCAGTGAAATGTGATTAAAACAAACTTCAAAGAGTGGCAGCCTTGAGGAAGAAAAGCAAGGAGATATTACATGAGGTTAATGTTAAGTCTAAAGGGGCTATATGGAAAGAAGGTAAAGGGACTTGCTGCTGTTCTGCCAGCCCCATGCCACTCGCTGGCTTGGTCATGGTGCAGATTCTTTGATTATGTGAAAGTGGTTCAGTCCTTAGTACCAACTGACTATCTACTTTCCCTCGATGGCTGTTCATTCTCCCACAGCAAAACAGGAACTAGGGGTGATTGTCCCCAGTTGCTATATCTCAGGTGACAACTCCGCATGAAAGAATCTGTTTATTTTGTTTTTACAGAATTATCTTGGTATTTTACTCATTCTGAAACACAGGATGTTTTATTATTGTGTTCTTTCTGGTAGTTGAGAAATGTTGATAAAGATCAAGTCAAGGGTAGGTATTCAATCTATTTCTTTATTAGGAGTTAGTAATTTCAGTAGTGTTATAAGTGATTTTGTATGTTTTATATTTTCATTATAACTTTAAAAAATGACTTAATGGGGCCGGCACTGTGGTGCAGTAGGTTAATCCTCCACCTGCGGCGCCGGCATCCCATATGGGCACCGGTTCTAGTCCCAGCTGTTCCACTTCTGATCGAGCTCTCTGCTGTCGCCTGGGAAGTGGAGGATGGCCCAAGTCCTTGGGCCCCTGCACCTACATGGGAGACCGGGAAGAAGCACCTGGCTCCTGGCTTCGGATCGCACAGCTCCATTCGTTGCGGCCATTTGGGGAGTGAACCAACGGACAGAAGACTTTCTCTGTCTCTCCCTCTCATTGTCTGTAACTCTACCTTTCGAATAAATAAAATCTTTAAAAAAAAAGTGATTTGGCAGCCAGCCCTTAAGCTTTAGAAAAAGTTAATTATGGAATTGTGTGTAATCAAAAGAATAGGGTGAAAACAACTCTCAGATTATGTGTAAGATGTCTGTAAAATATGGTTATTTTACATATTGATCGTTTTTAGTTTTATATGGGAATAAAAAGTGCCTTAATTTCTTAGTGAAATTAGATGCTGGAATAATGTATTACTATAAATAGTTAGGTAATTTGTCCTTATAAACAAATTAAGGCAATGAATACAATTACAAATAAACTTAAATCCTAAGTTTTTAATTGTGATTAAATGTGAATTTACTCAGAATGCTCTTGGTAATCATTATTTAAGATTTATTTGAAAGGCAGAGCAACAGTGAGGGAGAAACGTAAAGATCTTCCATCTGCTGGTTCACTCCCTAAATGGCCACAACAGTTAGAGTTGGGCCAGGTTGAAACCAGGAGCCCAGAACTCCACTTGGGTCTCCTATATACATGGGTGGCAGGAGCCCAAATACTTGGGTCATTTTCTGTAGCTTTCTCAGGCACATTAGGGAGCTGAATTGAAAGAGGAGCAGCCAGGATAGGAACAGGAGCCCATATGGGATGCCAGTGTTACAGGTGGTTGGCTAACCCACTGAACCACACACATGCTACTAATTCATTATTATTATTATTTTTTTTAAATTTTTTGACAGGCAGAGTGGATAGTGAGAGAGAGACAGAGAGAAAGGTCTTCCTTTTTGCCGTTGGTTCACCCTCCAATGGCTGCTGCGGCCGGCGCATCTCGCTGATCCGAAGCCATGAGCCAGGCGCTTCTCCTGGTCACCCATGCGGGTGCAGGGCCCAAGAACTTGGGCCATCATCCACTGCCTTCCCGGGCCATAGCAGAGAGCTGGCCTGGAAGAGGGGCAACCGGGATAGAATCTGGCACCCCAACCGGGACTAGAACCTGGTGTGCCGGCGCCTCAAGGTGGAGGATTAGCCTGTTAAGCCACGGCGCCGGCCCTAATTCATTATTTTTAAAGGTGTGTTAATTTTTACTTGTGGAATACTGAATGCAATTATTAGAGTATATGATAGCTGATTATAATGTAAGAATAAGAAAAAATTAAAGACTCCTACCTAGCAGTTGAGATACTGGTTGGCTACCACATCCTGTATTGGTTCCTGATTCCAGCCAGTGCACACCATGGGAGGCTGTAGGTGATGGCTTAAGTAGTTGGGTTCCTGTCACTGATGAGGGAGACCTCGGTTAAGTTCCTGGTTTCCAGCTTCAGCCTGACTCAGTCCCAGCCAGTCTTGGGCATTCGGGGAGTGAACCAGCAGATGGAAGCTCTCTGTGTCTATACCTCTTGAAAATTAAAATAAAAAAGACCTTTTCTTTTCAGTGCCTAAAATTAGCATAATTCTTTTAGCCTAGATGTATCAAGTATACATCACTTTCCTTTGTATCTGTAGAATTTGAGAGTGCTTTTATTTAGATTTATTTATTTATTTATTTGAAACTCGGTTACAGAGAGAGGGGAAGAAACAAAGTGATTTTTCATCCACTGGTTCACTCTCCAGATGGCTGTCATAGCCATGCCTGGGCCAGGCCAAAATCAGGAGCTTCTTTGTGAGTGGCAGGGGCCCAAACACTTGGACCATCTTTGGATGGTTTTCCCAGGCCATTAACAGGGAGCTGGATTGGATAATGGAGCAGTTGTAGCTGGGACATGAACCTTTGGCTACATGGGATGCCAGCGTTGTAGGCATTGGCTTTACCCCACTTTACCACAATGTGCACCCCTGAGAGTGCTTTTACAAACATTTGGTATGTGTTTGCTTTTCTGAGGATTGCCAGCAACAGTGTTAAAACTGAAAAGCTACCCAGAATGACTTCAGAAATAGAGATAACAGCTGGGGAGAAGGTATAAAACAGACTTCTCACTTAGCTTCATTTTTCTAAAACCAAGGGTGTTTGTATTCATACCTGTTCTGGTGATAAAACCTTCCCATTAACTGGGGAAAGTAGCGCTCTCTCCTCTTAGTCCTAGATTTTGATTGTTGGTACCTTTGACACGACTGCAGGTTCAACTTCTTGCTAATAAATAGGAGCTAGGAGCTGAAAGAAACTTTTTTTCTCCCCAGGATTCTGTTAACAAAAGTTGATAGCCATCTCAGGGGAGAGGTTCCTGTTTGTTGCTGTTGAGCTAGTGAACAGTGAAAACTAGCACTTGTTGAGAATGAGAATGTGAAAGACAAATCTGACTGCAATGTTAATTTCTACTTTTTACCCTTCAAGACTTCAGTCTTACTTGATCTTTTTGGTTTTAGTTACCTTTTACATCTAGACTCCAGTGAGAGAGCTGGGGCTGCAGAAATAATTAGTAGGTATGAAAGGTGCCTCTAGGAAAAAAAAAACCCATTCAATTCTACTGTAGCTTAATTATGTTTTAATGTATGTGGGTTAATAAGTTTTGTTGTCATGTATGTGGGTTAATAAGTTTTTTTAATTCCATTATAGAAAGTTGGAAAGTGTGTATCAAAAAAGAAACCAAGGGCCAGGCATTTGGCCTCCCAGTTAAGATGCCAGCTAAGATGCCAAAGACCCAAATAGAATGCCTGGGGTTGATACCCAGCTCAGGCTCCAGACTCTAGCTTCCTGCTAATGCAAACTGTGTGAGGCAGTGGTGGCGGCTCAAGCAGGTGGGTTCCTGTCGCTCACTTGGAGACCTGAGTTGCATTTCTAATTCCTGGCTCAACCTGAGCCTTTATGAGCATCTGTCAAGTGCACCAACTGATGAGAACTCTTCTCCCTTCGCTGTCTCTCTGCATCTCAAATAAAAGATTAAAAAAAATGTGTTTATGCTTCTTAGGTAATTTTAAAAAATATTTATTTATTTGAAAGACAGAGTTACAGAGAGGCAGACGGAAGGAAGGAGGGAGGGAGGGAGAGGGAGAGGTCTTCCATCCACTGGTTCATTCCCCAGATGGCCGCAACTGCCCGAGCTGTGCCCATCCAAAGTCAGGAGCCAGGAGCTTCCTCCAGGTCTCTCACATGGGTGCAGGGGCCCAAGGACTTGGGCTATCTTCTACTGCTTTCCCAGGCCACAGCTAGAGATTGGAACTGGATTGGAAATGGAGCAGCCGGTACTCAAACCGGCACCCATATGGGTTGCCGGCACTGCAAGCAGTAGCTTTACCCACTACACCACAGCACCATCCCCCTTCATTGGGCATATTTAATTTTTTTCTATATTTGCATATATGTAACTTCTGATAAGTGAGATATTTTATATTTGCTCTTTTGTAACTTTGTTCATTGAGTTTTAATAAGCTAAACAATTTTAAAATGCTTGATTATCTGTCACAGAATAGAAGATTGTGATTAAAAAATATTTTCCAGTATGGTAGTAAAATTTATTCAATGAAAAATTCAGATTTAGAGGTCTGTATCAAGTCTTAGAAATTATTGTAAGATCATAATTGAGAATTGATTTGAAATATCTATACATGACTCAAAACATCTACTACAGTGTCTTATAGATAATATGTGTCTTTTTTCATTAAATTCTTAAAAAATTTGAGAAGCAAAGAGAGCGTGTGAGAGCTCTCACATCTGATTCTCTGCTAAAATGCCCGCAGCAGCTGGTATTGGGCCAGGGGAGGAGCCGGGAACTGGGAACTCAATTCAAGTAGTCCATGTGAGTGACAGGATCCAAACCACCTGAGCTATGGCCTCCAGGGTTCTGCACTGATGGGAAGCCAGAATAGGGAATCAAACCCAGACACTGATATGGGACAGTGGGCATCTTGACCGGTATCTTAAAGGCTAGGCCAAATGATTGTCTCAGTTTTGACTTTAAATAGATTGGCACCTATTTTTGTCCTCTTAACTCTGTCATGTGATATGTAGGAAAACTTTAAAAAAAAATTTTTTTTTTTTAAATTTATTTGCAAGGCAGAGTTAACAGAGGAGAGAGAGGTCTTCGATCTACTGGATTAACTCCCCAAATGACAGCAACGGCTGGAACTGGGCCAGGCCAAAGCCAGGAGCCTAGAGCTGGTTCTGGGTCCCTCACATAGGTGCAGGAACCCGAGCACTTGGGTCATTTTCTGCTGCTTTCCCAGGCTCATTAACAAGGAGCTGGAGCAGCTGGGTCTCGAACCAGTCCCCACATGGGATGCTGATGTCGTGGCAGGTGGAGAATTAACCTGTTACACCACAGTGCCGGCTCCAGGAAAATTTTTTAAAATTTTATTTGAAAGGCAGAGAGAGCAAGTGAGTAACTTTCTGTTCACATTTACTCCTCAAATGTCTCTGGCAGCCAGGGTTGGGTGAGGCCAAAGCCAGGGGCTCAGAACTCAATCGAGGGTGGTATGGGGAGGCAGAGACTAAGTGCTTGAGCTGCCTGTCAGGGTCTTCATTTGTGGGAAACTGGAATCAAAATGAAGGCAGGACTGGGACCAGTCACTCGGATATGGATGTAGTAACCTGTGTCAAATGTCTCAGGAAAAATATTTTGGCATAAAATATTCCAAATACACCATCAAAACTTAGAGTATATATTCTTCATAGGGAAAATTCCAAGTAATAATTGGAGAAAGGAAACTTTTCAGATGTTCTCATTTTTCTTTTTTTTTCTTTCTTTTTCTTTTTTTTTTTTTTTTTTGACAGGCAGAGTGGATAGTGAAAGAGAGAGAGAGACAGAGAAAGGTCTTCCTTTTTGCCGTTGGTTCACCCTCCAATGGCCGCTGTGGCCTGCACATCGCACTGATCCGAAGCTTGGAGCCAGGTGCTTCTCCTGGTCTCCCATGCGGGTGCAGGGCCCAAGGACTTGGGCCATCCTCCACTGCCTTCCCGGGCCATAGCAGAGAGCTGGCCTGGAAGAGGGGCAACCGGGATAGAATCCGGTGCCCCAACCGGGACTAGAACCTGGTGTGCCGGCACCGCAAGGCGGAGGATTAGCCTGTTGAGCCACGGCGCCGGCCAGATGTTCTCATTTTTCTAAGTGGTGGTAAGAAAACTAGATTTACTATCATTCATTTTTAAGTGTAGAGTTGTAGTGTTAAAGATATTTACTTTTTCATTTTGTAAAACTCATGCACACTAGACATAAATTTCCTGTTCTTTCCCCTCAGACTGTAGTAACTATCTACTTCTATGATTTTGACTACCTTAAGTACTTGATAAGAGGCGAATTGTGCAGAATTTGTCCTTGTGTCTGGATCATTTTGCTTATCATAGTCTTCTTGAGGTTTGTCCCTTTTTTAGCTCACTACAAGATTTCCTTTTCTAAGGTGCATAATATTATATTGCATCTATGTGCCATGTTTGCTTTATACATTGATCCACTGGTGGACATTTGGATTGTGTCTGCCTCTTGGCTATTGTGAATAATACTGTGATAAACATGGGTATGCAAATCTCTAAGATCCTGCTTGAATTCTTGGGATATATACTCAGTAAAGTGGGATTACTCGATCATTTGAATGTAATTTTTTGAGGAATCTCCATACTGGTTTTCATAATGGCTGCAACATTTTATATTAACAATGTGTAAGAGTTTCACTTTCTCTGTATTCTTGCCAGCACTTCTTGCTTTCTCCTAACCATTTTAATAGGTATGAGATATCTCATTGTGCATTTGATTTACATTTTTTTAACTATTGTATCTTTTCATATGCTTACTGGTCATTTGTATATCTTATTTGGGAGTTGTCTATTCAAGCCCTTAGCCTATTTTTTTTTTTTTAAGATTTTTATTTATTTGACAGGTAGAACTACAGACAGTGATAGAGACAGAGAGAAAGGTCTTCCTTCCATTGGTTCACTCCCCAAATGGCCACAACAGGTGGAGTTGCACCGATCCCAAGCCAGGAGCCAGGTGCTTCCTCCTGGTCTCCCATGCGGGTGCAGGGGCCCAAGCACCTGGGCCATCCTCCACTGCTTTCCCAGGCTGCAGCAGCGAGCAAGACTGGAAGAGGAGCAACTAGGACTAGAACTGGTGCCCATATGGAATGCTGGTGCTGCAGGCAGAGGATTAGCCTAGTGTACCACGGCGCCGGCCCTGCCCTTATCCTATTTTTAAAATTGTTTATTCTGTTGAGTTTTAGAAGTTGTAGATACATATATGGATATTATCCTTTGTAGGATTCCTAAATATTTTCTCCCTTTCAACAGGTAGTCTCTTCACTTGATTGTTTCCTTTGCACACAGACTTTGAAATTTGATGTCCTGTTCACATGTTTTTACTTATATTGCTTGTGCTTTTAGTGTCATACCATGGTCATTTCCAACACAAGCTTTTCCCTTGTGTTTTCATTTAGGAGTTTTATAGTTTTAGGTTCTACTTTTAGAACCTTTATTTATGTTGAGTTAATTTTGGATTATGGTATAATTTTTGTCCTTATTTGTTAATGTGGTTATTATAATGATTTTTCATGTGTTGAAACATTCTTACATCTCAGGTATAAATCCTACATTTAATCCTTTAAGTGTGCTATTGACTTGAGTTTGCTTCTGTTGGGAGGTTTTTGGGCCTTTGGTAGGTTTTTGATTACATTTTCAGTCTCTAATTTGTGGAGGTCTATTTAGATCTTTTACTTTTTCATGATTTAGTTTTGTAGATAGTGTATTTCTAGGAGTTTATCAGTTTCTTCTAGGTTATCCAATCTGCTAGTGTGTAATTGTTGATATAAATCTCTTATGAGGGGGTCTTCAAATATTGAAAATATTCATTATGAAAAACTGCATGGATTTCAAAAACTTTTTGCATCAAAATAAACTTATCTTTTAATTCCATTTTCCACAAACTTTTTTTTTTTTTAAGATTTATTTTATTTGAAAGACAGAGTTAGAGAGAGGTAGAGACAGAGAGAGACCTTGCATCCGCTGGTTCACTCCCTAAATAGCTGCAACAGCCGGAGCTGCACTGATCTGAAGCCAGGAGCCCGGAGCTTCTTCCAAGTCTCCCACGTGGGTGCAGGGGCCCAAGGACCTCGGCCATCTTCCACTGCTATCCCAGGCCATAGCAGAGAGCTGGATTGGAAGAGGAGCAGCCGAGACTAGAACCAGTGCCCATATGGGATGCCGGCGCTTCAGGCCAGGGCTTTAACCGGCTGCGCCACAGCGCCGGCCCCATAGCCCTGGCCTCACAAACTTCTTGAAATACTCTTTTATAATCCCTTTGTTTTTGTAACATCAGTTGTGATGTTTCCTTTTCTGTTTCTGATTTTAGTTACTTGAGTCTCACCACTTTTTTCTCATCTTACTTAGTTTAGTTAAGGGTGTTTCGGTTTTGTGGATATAAAAAAAAATCAACTCTTGGTTTTATTGACTTGTTCTTTAGTTTTTCATTTCATTTATCTTATTTTTTATTTTCTTTTGCTAATTTCAGTTTTAGTTCTCTTTCTAATGCCTTGAGTTGCAAAGTTGATTTGAGGTCTTTCTTAATTTTTAATGTAAAGTACATTAAAATGTATGTGTTTTCTTTTCCTTTGTCTCCAGATATTTTCTATGTCCTCGTGTGATTTCTTTTTTCACCTATTGGTTGTATAAGAATGACTTACTGGAGGGGCTGGCACTGTGGCTTAGCGGGTAAAGCCTCTGCTGCAACTCTGGCATCCCATATGGGCGCCGGTTCATGTCCTGGCTCCTCCTCTTCCAGTTCAGCTCTCTGCTATGACCTGGGAAAGCAGTAGAGGATGGCCTAGATGCTTGGGATCCTGCACCCTTTATAAGAGACCCAGAAGAAGCTCCTGGCTTCTGATCTGCCCAGCCCTGGCCTTTAAGGCCATGTGGGGAGTGAACCAGAGGATGGAAGGCCTTTCTGTTTCTTAATCTCTCTTTCTATATAGCTCTGCCTCTCAAATAAATAAATTTTAAAGAAGAATGACTTGTTTAATCCTCCACTTTTTCTTAAGATTTAAGTCAGATTTACAGAGAGACAGAGGTCTTCCATCCACTGGTTCACTCCTCAAATGGCTACAACAGCCTGAGCTGAGCTGATCCAAAGCCAGGAGCACGAGCTTCCTCTTGGTCTCCCAAGCAGGTGCAGAGGCGTAATGACTTGATCGATCTTCTACTGCCCTCCCAGACCACAGCAAAGAGCAGCCTGGACTTGAACAGGTGCCTATGTGGGATTTCCTTGTTTGTGATGATTCACTTTTCTTTCTGCTACTTTTAAGATTTTTGTTTCCTTTGACATTTGACCCTTGATTATAATGTGTCTCAGTGTAGGTCTCCTTTGATTATCCTTACTTGAATTCTTTGAGTGGCTTGAATTTCTATTCCATTTTTCTCAAATTTTATGTTTTCAGCCACTGTGTTGTCAGGTAAGCTCTTTATCACTACTCTTTCTTCTTTGAGACTTTGATGGCATCCTGTGTATTCTTTAGGCTGTCTTATTCTTTTGTTTTACTCATCTGCTTTAGTAATTTTGAACGTTCTATTTTCAACTTTGCTGTTTCCCCCTCCCCCTTTTGCTAAGTCTAGTCTGATTTCGGTTCAGTTATTGTATTCTTCAGTTTCAGAAATAGCGTTTGATTCTTCATAGTTTGAGTCTGTTTTTGATTGTCTCCATTTGTTGATTCATTGTTTTACTGATTTGTCTGCTTATTTTATCCACTGGGCATCCTTATGAGAGTTATTTGGATTCTTTACTTAGTAATCCACAGATCTCCTTTCCTTTAGAGCCAGTTTCTGAAGATTTAATTTGTTCCTTTGCATAGACTGTATTCCCTGTTTCTTTGCATGCTTTGTTATTTTCTTTTTTGGAGTTTGATATCTGAATGCCCAGATATCTCTGCAGTCTTTTCGGTCTGATTGCATCCTGGGAGAACTTACTCCATCTTGTGGTTCTGACTAGAAAATCTGGAGATCATGCCAACTTTCAAAGTAAGTGTCCTCTTTGGGCTTGAATAGGTTTGTTTGTGTCTACATAGATCAGGAGCATTCCTGAGAGTATTTCTGCTATAATACAGCCTCTGGCTCATGCTGAAGCAAGTGCTGATATTGGAGCTCCACCCGGTGTTTGCATCTGCTATTGCAGAATCTGGCATTTGACCAAACTGTATTGATTGCTTTTGTTCTCAGTGGCCTCCAGTCTGGCACCCTTTCTCTCAGTGTTTAGATTTAAGTAGAATAGCATGCAATCTGTAGGTTAACACTCCTCTCAACTTTTCATTTGGAGGGACACTCAACTTCTTTCCTTCCCCAGGGAAATGTTGGAAGTTGGGGGGGTTTCCTTTCAGTCATGCCTTGGTCATCTGGGAAGTTGGATCATGGGCTTTGATGTGGTTTTGTGCTCACCTAGCACGTGGCAAGCACATAAGTGCCTGTAATTGGTTTGTATATTGTTTCATCCTTGTCTGTATGGGAAGGAGGATATTCTGGACAATCTAATTTAGAAAATATTTTCTTTGTGATATGATTTGTTTTGGAGGAGCCTTGGCTAAGAAAGCTATTACTTATGAGTTTTAGTTTAAAGCTTTTATGACCATTATGTTTCAAACCTTTATGTCAATAATTTAATGGTAGATACTCACCATTGATTCTATAATCTGTCATTTTTAAGCAATTTTCTTTTTTTTTAAGATTTATTTATTTGAAAGAGTTACAGAGAAAGGGAGAGAGAGAGAGAGAGAGAGAGAGAGAAAGAGAGAGAGAGAGAGACAGAGGTCTTCCATCTGCTGACTCACTCCCCAGATGACCACAACAGTCAGAGCTGAGCTGATCTGAAGCCAGGAACCAGGAGTTTCTTCTGGGTCTCCCACGCAGATGCAGGGGCCCAAGGACTTCGGCCATCTTGTACTGCTTTCCCAGGCCATAGCAGAGAGCTGGATTGGAAGTGTAGCAGCCAGGACCCAAACTAATCCCATAGGGGATGCTGGTACTGCAGGCTGGGGATTTAACCAGCTGTGCCACTGGCCCCAGCAGTTTTCTTAAAGAGTGACTTTAGTTATTGCAGTTTGTGTTCTAACTATTCTGAGGATCCATTTTTAAATCAGTTATGTTTTTATTGTTATGATTTTTCCTATAAATATTTCTTAAAAGCAATTTATTAGAAATTTGGAGACTGGTGTTTAAAAATACTATTCATTATTTCTGGAAGACTTGTTCATTATCTGACTCTTGGCAGAAATAGAGTATAAAAGCCTTATGAAACAAAGTTATTTTCTTTTTCCCAGAGTTATTTTTGACTGGCTCCTAGTTGTATTATAGTATTATTATTATAGTATTATTACAGCATTAAGTATTATAAACTTAATAAATGATTGTATAAGAACATAGTTTAAAATCTAATACAATAAGTTATTTCTTAAGATTTATTTAATTATTGAAAGAGTTACACAGAGGAGAGGCAGGGAGAGAGAGAGGTCTTCCATCCGATGGTTCACTCCCCAGTTGGCCGCAACAGCTAGAGTTGTGCTGATCAGGAGCCAGGAGCTTCCTCTGGGTCTCCCATGTGGGTGCAGGGGCCCAAGAACTTGGGCCATCTTTTGCTCTCCCAGGCCACAGCAGAGAGCTGGATCAGAAGTGGAGCAGCTGGGACTAGAACTGGCACCCATATGGGATGCCAGTGCTTCAGGCCAGGGCATTAACCTGCTGCACCACGGTGCCGGCCCCAATTAGTTATTTCTAATATTAATTTTAAAACATCTTTAATGTCTATAAAACTAAGGATATTTTGAAATTATAATTAATGTTTGGATTTCTTCAGAATTTATATGTTCAAATTCTTATTTTGGTTTAGACTACCCAGAGGTCACGAATCTTGATATTCTAACATATACAATGACATTTAAAATAACATTAAAATATACTTATGCTTAGAAACTGAATTAGAGTTGTATACTGATTAAGTACACAAATTTGATCTTCTTTTTAAGGGATTTTAATTGACAAATAATAATTGTATATATTTATGGGGAATAATGATTTTTTCCCCAAAGAAAACTTTTTATTTAGTGAGTACGCATTTCTTAAGTTCAACTTTAGGAAGATAGTGATTCTTCCCACCATACCAGCCTTACCACTTTCATTCCCAGTTTCGTTCTCCATTAAGTTTCATTTTCAATTAAGTTTATGCACAGAAGACCAATTCCATACTAAGTAAAGATTTCAGCAATTTGCACCCCCTCCCCACATAACTGTTTGAGAGCAAGTTTTACAGTTAATTCTCATAATACAACTCATTGAGGACAGAAGTTCTGCTTGGGAAGAAAGTGGACAGTGACTCCTATTGATAGTTTAATAATTAACTCTTACGTATGACATCTGTGATCACCTGAGGCTCTTGACATGAGCTGCCTAGGTTTTGGAAGCCTTTTGAATCCACAAACTCCTTCAGCATTTAGACAAGGCCGTAAGCAAAGTGGAAGTTCTCTCCTCCCTTCAGAGAAAAGTACATCGTTTGGCCACTTCTTTCCACCAGTGTCTCTCTCAAAGAGATCCTTCATGTAGGATTTATTTATTTATTTATTTATTTATTTATTTATTTTTTGCCACAGTGTCTTGGCTTTCCATGCCCAAAATGCTCTTATAGGCTTTTCAGCCAGATCTGAATGCCTTAATGGCTGATTCTGAGGTCAGAGTGCTATTTAAAGTGATTTTCATTCTATGAGTCTGCTATGTGAACTGCTTCCCATGTTGGAACATTCTCTGCTTTTTAATTCTATTATTACCAGACATTTGATCTTATTTATATGATTTCTTTAACACTTAATCCTATCTATATGATCAATTTAACAGTTAATATGATCACTTAAACACTTAAGATGGCATTTTTATCCCCCAGCTTAATGGGATTTGGGGTCCCATGACAAGTTTTTAAACTGTACACTTAGAAGTAAGTCCATAGGAATGTATGCAGAACTGTATAGCTTTACAGTTACAAACTTCGTAAACTTCATAATTAAAACTTTAGGAACATAGTGGTTCTTCCCACTGTGCCTGCCCTCCCATCTATACTCCCACCCCTCTTCCTCCTCCCTCACTCTTATTTTTTACTGAGATCTATTTTCAGTTGACTTTATACTCATATGATTATGTTAAGAATTCAATAAATAGTATGAAGAAGAGAGAAAAATTGTCCCTGACAGTCCAGACAAGTGCTGTTCAAGTCATTGCTTCTCAAAGTGTCAATTTCACTTCTACAGATTTCCTTTTAGGTGCTCCGTTAGTTTTCACAGATCAGGGAGAACATATAGTATTTGTCCTTTTGGGAGTGGCTTCAAATTCTATCTGTATCATGTCTTTTATTTCGTTTTTAACTAATGTTCAAGGGTCTCTAAAGGATAATCTGTTGTTATTGTTTGAATTATTCTCTGGGAAAAATAAGCCACTGTAATATAGTGGGATGTCATATTTGTCAGCATTAGGAAATTCCAGAAGGAAAGAGTTGGGATCACTGACTTCCACTTCCTTGGAACTGGCACAGAAACTGAAATCATAGGTTGCTTCAGAATTGTGACCTAGACATGATACTTGCATGATCTATAGGTGTACAAAATTCGAGAATTATGTAAAGTATGATATTTTCAGCTAAGTGTTTATTAGGTAGGCTAATATTTTGTGTAGGTTGTTTTTTGCCCACCCCTTACTGTAGTTTTGCTTAATGGCATAGTATCTGCATCTGAAAGCTTTTGGCATCCCTGCAGCCTGCCAGTTTGAACCATTGTGATTCTATATGCCTGACATTCCTTAGAAAGTTTTGAGGTTCACAAAAATAACCTTGGTATTTTACAGAATTGGGAGATGTTGATACTTCTGAATTGAATATATGCAGGCTACTGTAGTGATTCTGGTGATTATATACCCACATTTTGGGCTCAATAAGAACTGTAGAACTAGACTGGTAGTAAATAGACCTGTGTTCTTTAGGACTGGAGAATCATTGAGTTTGAAAGATAGTTTTGCCGTTAAAAGAAAAAGCCCATATCATGTGTCCATACACAGTTTACCCTTTGTTAGGTTATTTAAATTTGATTTTTTGGTTAATTTTAGACTCTTTTTGATCAGAACAATGCTGCAAAAAAAGAAGAGTCAGAAACTGCAAGCAAAAATGATACTTCCAAGAAGTTGTCTGTTGAGAGAGTGTATCAGAAGAAGACACAACTTGAACATATTCTCCTTCGTCCTGACACATATATTGGGTCAGTGGAGCCATTGACACAGGTAATTTTTGGCTAAAATTGACTGAAGTTAGAATATGTGTGTATCTAATTTTTAATATATTAATAAGATCATGTGACTAAATGTTTTGTAAATCCATAATTTCATCTCTGTATGTTCATAAGTAAAGTAGGTAGAGAAATCTAACAGAAATAGAAATGTCTTCATTTCCTTCTATAAAAGGAAAACTATCAGAAGAAAGAAGTTTAGAGTAAAATGGTTCCATATGAACTGTTCAAAAGTTAGGTTCAAGTTGTGGTTTACTTTAATGGTGGTATGTTGTAGAATATATCTGTATATCTACTGACTTAGTTAATGCTTACCAAGTTAATGGACTTATTGAGTAAAACATGTTTCTGGATTTTTTTCTCTTTGCAGTTAATGTGGGTGTATGATGAAGAAGTAGGAATGAATTGCAGAGAGGTTACCTTTGTGCCAGGTTTATATAAGATCTTTGATGAAATTTTGGGTGAGTGTTTGCTTAGGATTTAAAGCATCTTTTTTCTGTTAGTATTAAAATGTCCCTATGTATATAAAGCCAGGTTTATAGTATAAATTTTAAAGGTTTATCTTTGGCCTTTATGCTGAATGTATTTAGAAAATTTATATCACTAACTGAAACATTTTCCTATTTCTATGTTGCATATCTTTGTGCTTCAGTTCGTTTATCTGTAAAATGAGTGTGTTGTAGTTCTAATCCCATAACTGATCTGTAATCCTGTGTGTGTAGTTACCTGAGTTTTCTGGCGTCCCAGATATGTAGGGAGTGTGCTGGCATATTCAGTGGCTAGAGGTAGAACATGCAAATTGGTGATTTTCACCAACAAATCTGGTATTTCTGTAGGGCAGCCAAAAGTGTTTAGTAACCACTGTTCAAATGAGTGAATTAATTTCCAAAGTATGAATGAATTAAAATGCAATGGTGTGTGAATGCCTAATTGAGTATAGTGGGGTTGT
Source organism: Lepus europaeus (assembly GCF_033115175.1). Classification (NCBI taxonomy): domain Eukaryota; kingdom Metazoa; phylum Chordata; class Mammalia; order Lagomorpha; family Leporidae; genus Lepus; species Lepus europaeus. The sequence goes on along the minus strand of NC_084828.1, from coordinate 161,745,827 downwards.
CCAAATTTCTCTAAGCTGCTTCTTGCTAGTTCTTCGAAAAAAATGGAGAGTAAAATTGATTTTTGATGATTTAAGGTTGATTAAACAGTGTTTGTCAGGAACATATTACTTCTACTGTAGTATTCAGATTTTCTTGAAGTGGTTAATGAATGCAAAAATGTTTTCATTATCAGCTATAGTGCATAGGATTTAAAGTTTTGATTCCTGAGGTTGTTAAAGACTGTCTTTGTAATTAAAAAATAAATGGTTAATTTCAGTTTAGTCTAACCTGTAAAAATCACTAGTGTATTGAAGAATCTCAAAATATTTGTTAACAAGATCGAATATAATTAAACCAATTTTTTACTCTTATACTTGGGTTAGAAGGTTGTAATGTACAGATGTTTTTGCTTTTATTTGTTTTTATATGCTACTAAAACTTTACTTTTTTGTGATAGAAAACATAACAGTAATTAAATGTGATATAAAATTCAGGAATATTATCTGGAAAATAAGACTATATTCCAGTTACAAGTAATTATTTTTATTTACTGTTATATGTAAATGTTTAAAACAATGATGCAATGCAGTTGTGTGAATGTATTTAATTACAAATTAAGTCATTTATTTTTGTAGTTAATGCTGCTGACAATAAACAGAGGGATAAGAATATGACCTGTATTAAAATTTCAATTGACCCGTAAGTATATTTCAAGCTTTTTAAAATCTGAAATTGTTTTATTCAAGTGGATCTCAACTTATGAGTGTTCCTTATATGAATAATTTATATGATTAATACTCCTTTGTTTCCCTGTTGCTTGAGACCTTATTTTTACCTCTCTAACATTTATGACCTTATCTCCCAAAGTAATTCCAGTGGGAGCTCTTGGAGTTCATTTTTCTTCAATGCTGTGCATGCTATTTCAGCTCTACCTTTCCTTCTTACCCTTACTGTGGGATTCAACTCTGAGGACTGTTAATAGTGTATCTCAGTTGCATTCCATAATGTTTTTCATAACTGGCTTTTGTTCTTTTACATTGTTTGTGCTATGACTTAACAAATTAGTTCTGTTGATATCACAGAATATATACCAGCTGTTTAGCTAAATAAATCACACTATGGTGATTGTTGTTGGACGGTAAAGAAAAAAAGCTTTAAATGAGAAACATAGTTGTTAAATTTATCTTGTTCTTACCAGTATACCTTTTGTAAAAGAATACAATTGTCCTTTTTCATTAGTAATTTAGCATGATCTTATGTTTTTTTTTCCTAGTAAACATGAAAATTTAACAATTCATGTATAGTCTTACTGTCTATCTAATTTCAGATGTCATGGTTAAGATTAATAGTATAATAAAATCTATTTGGTTATATCATGAAGTTAACTGTACTTCATGAAAATGTTAACACATAATTACACAGCTAAAGTTTTTTTCTTTTCCTTCTTTTAAAATTTTTATTTATTTAAGGAGAGAGAAAGAGTCAGAAAGCAAGCTCTCATCTGTTGGTTCACTCCCCCTAGTGCCTTCAACAACCAGGGCTGGGAGTCGTGCACTCGATCCAGGTCTCCTATGTAGGTGTCAGGGACTCAGGTACTTGAGCTATTACTGCTGCCTCCCAGGGTGTGCATTAGCAAGAAGCTGGAATAAACAGTAGAGTTTGGACTTGAACCCAGGTATCTGTTAAGGAATGCTGATGTCCCAGGCAGCGGTTTAACAGCTGTGCAAGTGCCTGCTTCAAGATTTCTGTTCTTGTTAAAAATAGTACTTTTGATGATTTATGTTTGATCGTAATTATGAATGCTTGATAACTTTACACTTTTTCAAAATTCTGGATTAAGATTCTGATTAAAAACTAAAGAAGATAGGATTTTCTTTAAGGATATTCCTGATGAACATACTTGTAATCATTGGGCTAGCCATCAAAACAACAGGATTGAACTGAGAAACAGCTTATGGGATGCCAGCACAACAGTGCTAAACAGCTGAACTTCATGTAAATGTTGTCGACTTAATAAGGAAAGGCAGTTGTTGGTTTTACTTTCTCAGTTTATTGTAGATTCTGTACAAAGAATACTTGTATGTAACTATTGTCTTTTTTTCTCTAAAGATTATTTATTTGGTGGGGAGAATGACAGAGTGAGCGATCTTCCATCTACTGGTTCACTGCCCAAATGGCTGCAACATCTGGGACTGGGCCAGGTGGAAACCAGGAACCTAGAACTCTATCTGGATCTGTTACTTGAGTGGCGGGGGCTCATGTACATGGGCCATCCTTTGCTGCTGTCCTAGGCAGATGAGTAGGGTGTTCTGGGTTGGAAGTAGAACAACTGGGACTCCCACCTGGCACCCCAATATGGGATGCTGGCATTGCAGGCACCAAAACGCTAGTCCCAGTAACTAGTGTCTTTTAACTCCCTTTTAATCAGCAAACATTTTCATATGGGTGTAAGAGTGAGATAGAATTGTAACTAAATTTATTTGGTTCTTAATGATAATCAGATAACCATTTCTTTTTTCTTATTTATCTCTGCCTCATTTTAACTACTTCTGCAAGAAAATTATTTCAGTATAAATCAAAAATAGCTAGTTATTCCAAGGAAGAAAGGATAAAAATAGTACATTTTGGCCTTGTTCTTGATTTTATTGTTGTTAATAAATCATTAATGAGATATTGAGTCCCCCTTTTTTCTAAAAAACAAAGAATTATTTGATTGAAAGGCGCGGGGCGGGGGGGCACGGTGGAGAGAGAAAAGAAATCTTCCATTTGTTGGTTTACTGCTCATGGTTGCAACAGTCTGGCCTGGGCCAGGCTGAAGTCAGGAACTTGGAACACCATACAGGTTTCCATGTGGGTAGCTGGGGCCCAGGTACTTGTGCCATTCTCTGCTGCTTTTCCTGGCACAGCACATTAGCAGGGAGCCAGATCAGAAGTGAAGCAGCCAGGACTCAAACTTGTGCCCATATGGGATGTTGGCATTGCAGGAGGTGGTTCAACTTACTATACCACAACACTGGACCCTGAGTTCCCTTTTTTATGTAGAATTTTCTGTATCATTAAAGTTGGCAGAAGAGAAGCATATTTTGATCTTTACATCTTGTTTCTGAATTTTAACCACAACACTGTGTCTCTTTTTTTTAAACTTTTATTTAATAAATATAAATTTCCAAAGTACAGTTTATGGATTACAATGGCTTCCCTCCCCCCATAATTTCCCTTCCACTCGCACCCCTCCCATCTCCCACGCCTTCTCCCATTCCATTCACATCAAGATTCATTTTCAATTATCTTTATATACAGAAGATCGATTTAGTATATATTAAGTAAAGATTTCAACAGTTTGCACCCACACAGAACATAAAGTGTAAAATACTGTTTCAGTACTAGTTATAGCATTAATTCACATTGGACAACACATTAAGGACAGAGATCCCACATGAAGAATAAGTACACAGTGACTCCTGTTGTTGACTTAACAATTTGACACTCTTGTTTATGGCATCAGAAATCTCCCTAGGCTCTTGTCATGAGTTGCCAAGGCTATGGAAGCCTTTAGGGTTCGCCGACTTCAATCTTATTACAACAGGGTCATAGTCAAAGTGGAAGTTCTCTCCTCCCTTCAGAGAAAGGTACCTCCTTCTTTGATGGCCCGTTTTTTCTACTGGGATCTCACTCGCAGAGATCTTTCATTTAGGTCTCCCCTCCCAGAGTGTCTTGGCTTTCCATGCCTAAAATACTCCCATGGGCTCTTCAGCCAGATCCGAATGCCTTAAGGGCTGATTCTGAGACCAGAGTGCTGTTTAGGACATCTGCCATTCTATGAGTCTGCTGTGTATCCCACTTCCCATGTTGGATCCTTCTCTCCCTTTTTGATTCTATCAGTTAGTATTAGCAGACACTAGTCTTGTTTGTGTGATCCCTTTGACTCTTAGACCTATCAGTGTGATCAATTGTGAACTGAAATTGATCACTTTGGACTAGTGAGATGTCATTGGTACAAGCAAATTTGATGGGATTGTATTGGAATCCCTAGGCACATTTCTAACTCCACCATTTGGGGCAAGTCCAAGTGAGCATGTCCCAAATTGTATATCTCCTCCCTCTCTTATTCCCACTCTTATATTTAACAGGGATCACTTTTCATTTAAATTTAAATGCCTAAGAATAATTGTGTGTTAATTACAGAGTTCAACCAATAGTATTAACTAGAACAAAAAAAATACTAAAAGGGATAAAGTATTAAATTGCAACACTGTGTCTCTTGTTAATTTCCTACTGTGAAGTCATTTCTTAATCTTTACATATACTACAGAACTAGTGTTTTTTTTTTAATAAAATACACTTTTTCATATATAAACTTTGCTTAAGCTAGAGTTCTAACTTAGGATGTAATTTAAAGCAGAATTAAAATGGAGAGAAATGTTTCTGTGTTTATCCCACTGACATCGAGTTTTCTTCACTATTTTTGAGATCTTTAGAGTTTCATTCTTTTTAACATTTTGTATAGCAGATTTTGGTTTTTCTTTGTGCATTTTTGCCCCTGAACTTCTTGTGGAAGGAGAGTTTTAGCTGTAATAGCTAATGAGACACGTGTATAGTATCTACAATACAGCTTAGCTTTTTTTTTTAATCTTATTTATTTGAAAGGCAGAGATACAGAGATAGAGATCTTCCATCTGCTGATTCACCCCCCAGATGGCCACAGCTGCCAGGGCTGGGCCAGGCTAAAGCCAGGAGCCAGGAACTTCATCCAGGTCTCACACATGGTTTCAGAGACCCAAGGGTTCAGGCCATCCTCCACTGCCTTCCCAGCCACACCAGCGGGGAGCTGGACCAGGAGTGGAGTAGCTGGGATTCGAATTGCTGCCCATATGGGATGCTGGCATTGTAGGCAGTCCCTCAGCCTGTTATGCCACAAAGCAGCCCCTTATGCCACAACAGCAGCCCCTTATTTTTTTTATTTTTAAAAGATTTATTTATTTGAAAGGCAAAGTTAGGGAAGGTGAGAGAGAAGGAGATCTTCCATCTGTTGCTTCACTCCCCAAATGGCTGCAATGACTGAGACTGGACCAGTCTGAAGCCAGGAGCTTTCTCCAGTCTCCCCCATCAGTGCAGGGGCCCAAATGCTTGAGCCATCTTCCACTGCTTGGAAGACCTGGAGGAAGCTCCTGGCTTCGGTTCTGTCCAGCTCCAGCTGTTGTGGCCATTTGGGGGTGAACCAGTGGATGGAAGACCCCTCTCTGTCTCTGCCTCTCTGTAAGTCTTGATATTCAAATAAATAAAGCTTAAAGAGACCCAGATGAAGCTCCTGCTTTGGTCTTGGTCCAGCCCTGCTGTTGTTCCCATCTCGGGAGTGAACCAGCTTATGGAAGATTCTCTCTCCTCTTCCTCTCTCTCTCTCTCTCTCTCTCCCTCTCTCTCTCCCTCTCTCTCTCCCTCTCTCTCGCCCTCGCCCTCTCCCTCCCTCCCTCCCAATTCTGCCTTTCAAATAAATTAAAAAAAAAAAAAAAAAGCTGCTGCTTGAGATGCCCACATACCATATTGCTGTTTCTGGGTTCAAGCCCTGGCTCTACGTCCGAAATGTTTGAGTCTTGCTACCCACGTGGGAGATCTGAATTGATTTCCCAGCTCAGCTGTTTTGACTACTTAAGGAGTGAACCAGCAATGGGAGATTTCTGTTTGCTTGTCTGTCCCTTTCTCTGCTTTTAAAATAAATGAAAACACATTTTAGCTACATGAAAGAAAAAGACATTATAAGCAAAGTCCAGTGAACAAAGAAATGGAAATATTGGGAATAAATATGTTCAGTATAAAACTGAGCTGAAGGAAAAGTAGGTTGCACATTGCGGAATGGTGTCAGTTATATTTAGTTGTAAGTACAGGACTTTTACATGTACTAGAGGACTTCAAAGCTAGATTTTATTGAAAGTGTGGAACTGCTGCTATGTTGTACTGTGAAATTAGATGTTATGAAGGTTATATTTGATCTACGGTAGTAATGAAAAATATAGTTAAGTGGTTAGCAAGAAGATTGTTTAAGGTGCTATTAATTTATCTTGTCTCATATATTGACATTTAGAGTGATACTAATATGAAACAAATCTAATTGAGCTAGCTAATATGATTTGACTCATGATTTTAGAGAACCATCATGTGTTATGGATCGAAAGTATATTATAATTTGAGCCTAGAAGACTACAAGACATGACAGTGTTGTAAAGAGTAAGAGAAAGGAAAGTTGGTTGCATATTTGGGAACGGAAGGTGATGTTAAAAGCTTTATTTTATTCATTATTTTACTTCTATTTCATTATTTACATTGTAGATCTTTAGTTGTCTTTTATGACTTAATTTATTTCAAGTTATTAGAATAATAAAATATGTAAAGAAACATGGTGTCTAATTGTGAAACAGATTGGCAAATGATAGGTTTTAAAGTACATTCTTGGGGCCGGTGTGTGGCGCAGTGAGTTAAGGCCCTGGCCTGAAGCTCCGGCATCCCATATGGGCACCGGTTCAAGACCCGGCTGCTCCACTTCCAATCCAGCTCTCTGCTATGGCCTGCGAAAGCAGTTGAAGATGGCCTAGGTCCTCAGGCACTTGCACCCGCGTGGAAGACACAGAAGAAGCTCCTGGCTCCTGGCTTCGGATCAGCATAGCTCTATCCATTCCAGCCAGTTGGGGAGTGAACCATCGGATGGAGGATCTCTCTCTCTCTGCCTCTCCTCTCTCTCTGTTTAACTCTGACTTTCAAATAAATAAATAAATCTTTAAAAAAATGAGGATTAAACTAAGGAACAAGAATTCACATATTTATAAAAAAACAGTTCTCAGTTGTGATGAAGCTGTATCTGCAAATTTGGCTCTGAAATGAGTAAAGCTATCATGTTACTAAAATCAATAGGTAAAATATTTCACCTGGACTACTGGCTATATTTAGTTACTGTTACTTATTATAAGAGCCTCTATTCTATACCATTCAGGGCTTAAACTGGTGACTTTGTGATAGAATAATCTGAAAGACCTGAATTGGATAATACTTAAATATTTTAAAATCAGATTAATTTAGTGACAATGATTGCCACAATACAAATAACCCTCTTAACATTTAGGCTGAGAATGGGAAACATTTCAGGCTATTTTTTCCTTCTCCTGTACTAACATAATGGTACACTCATTTAAATGTAATTAAATGGGCCACTGACTCTGCAGAGGTTGTGGCTCACAGAGAGTAGATACAAATGGTAGAATCAAGCAGGAAGAATGTGACTGGTGTATATTAAAAGAAAACTGAATCTATAGTTGACTGGTTGCCAAAGCTTTGTGTCTCTTGTGTGTCTTTTGGTGGCACCAGGGTTTATGAAGATATGCCTCTTTTTACCCTCTTTGGGATGTTGAGAAGAATTTCTCCTGAAAAGTTGCACTATTACTTTGCAGATTTTATGATGTTTATTACAGTTATACTTCAGGGATAGAAATGTATGTTTTCATTATTTTCTTGATGGATTAGAGTCTTCCAACTGATGTCTTATAATAATTTTTGTTTATCCTGGATTACTTTATATTTTGTGAAAATTAATGTATGTTTAATTTTCAGCTTTAAATTCTGCTTGCTTACAGAGAATCTAACATTATAAGCATTTGGAATAATGGGAAAGGCATTCCAGTAGTAGAACACAAAGTAGAGAAAGTGTATGTTCCTGCTTTAATTTTTGGACAGCTTTTAACATCCAGTAACTATGATGATGATGAGAAAAAAGTTACAGGTAAAGTCTGGAATTTTGATGAATATTTTTATAAAATAAAACCTTTAACTTATTTTTGTATCATATATTTAAAATAAAGAAACCTGTGCATTTTTCTTTTTGTGGAAAGCCTTTTCAGAATTAGTATCTATAAAAATATTGATATCATGTGTAAGTATTATTTTCATTATGTAATTTGAGAATGATTTTTTAATGGTAATATAGCACCTCTCATGTTAGACTTGCTGGAACTCTTAGCCTGACAGTTTAAATTTTGATTTAGATGAGACTGCTGTGTTGCTTATATATATTAATTTATTATATAAACACCATTTCTTTTGGTATTAAATTACTTTTAAGCTATGTTTTCCTTTAGAGGAAGAAGATCGAAAATCTAGACTGTATGAATAAGAAAATGCTTTTACCCAAACTAAATGTTTTCCTACTTATATGTGTTACTCAAGTAAGTTGATAGGTTCTTTGTAAAACCAAGACCCAAGGAAATGACATGAATAGAGAAAAGTGACTTTGATAGGAAGTTCAGATTTCATACTCATTACTATGTTGTAGGGTATAGGAAATTAATATTTTTGAAATTGTGATGAACATGAATTTATAAAATTTTGATTACACTGCTATATATGAGAAATCTTAACTGTATTTTACTTTAATAGAGAAAAAACCTATACCATAGCATACTCAGTTGACGATTAATATGCAATGAGTGGAACTGTTTTGTAACTGACTTGCTTTGAGGTAGTGAAGCTAATAAAGATTCTCTAAAATCATTTTCACTAAATCTTTCACTTTTTTTTTTTTACAGGTGGTCGCAATGGTTATGGTGCAAAACTTTGTAATATTTTTAGTACAAAGTTTACAGTAGAAACAGCTTGCAAAGAATACAAACACAGTTTTAAGCAGGTATAATAGAAATTTTTAAAAAATATTTTTTGTTTTGTTGAACTAATGGAATCTTAGGTAAATTGCAGTTACCACATTATTTTTTTTAAAGGATTAAGCAAGTCAGCAGAATCAGGATAAATCGGAATGTCTGGTAGATTTTATATTGAGCCTGTTTTTCTTTTTCTTTTTCTTTTTTTTTTTTTTTTTTGACAGGCAGAGTGGATAGTGAGAGAGAGAGAGAGACAGAGAGAAAGGTCTTCCTTTTTGCCGTTGGTTCACCTTCCAATGGCCGCTGTGGCCGGCATATCGCGCTGATCCGAAGCCAGGAGCCAGGTGCTTCTCCTGGTCTCCCATGCGGGTGCAGGGCCCAAGGACTTGGGCCATCCTCCACTGCCTTCCCGGGCCATAGCAGAGAGCTAGCCTGGAAGAGGGGCAACCGGGATAGAATCCGGCGCCCCAACCGGGACTAGAACCTGGTGTGCCGGCGCCGCAAGGCGGAGGATTAGCCTATTGAGCCGCGGCGCCGGCGACTTTTTCCATTTCTTATCAGTTGTAAAACTGATTTGTGAGGTTGGAAATGGAGATGGTTTTGGTAAATGAATGTATTTAGTGAGTTGAGTCTATTATAAAATGTAGAGACATTATAGAAATACTTGAATTTTTTTTCTTTTAAAGACATGGATGAATAATATGATGAAGACCTCTGAAGCCAAAATTAAGCATTTTGATGGTGAAGATTACACATGTATAACATTCCAACCAGATCTGGCCAAATTTAAGATGGAAAAACTTGACAAGGATATTGTGGCTCTCATGACCAGAAGAGCATATGATTTGGCTGGTTCATGTAAAGGGGTCAAAGTCATGTTTAATGGAAAGAAATTACCAGTAAGTTTCTTCTAAAATAGTTTATACCTTTTTATTGATAGAATATAGTTGGAATTTGCTTTCTAAATGTCATTTGGTATGTTTAGATGATTTATATTTAAAGTGATTATTGATACGTTTGGATTTAAATCTACCATTTTGCTAACTGATCTCTATTCATTGTATTTGTTCTTTGTTTCTTCTTACCTTTTATTCTGCCTTCTCTAGTTTTAATTGAACATTTTATGAATCTGGTTTGTCCCGTATTATTTCTTATTTATACTTTTGATAAACATCTTTTAGTGGTTTCTCTAGGATTTACAGTAAGTTCTACTTTTGGAAATGGTTTGAACCCACCACTTTATTTGCAGTGAAAAGACTTTATAACAGTATAATCCTAGTTCCTCCCACTCATTCATTGCTTTTATACATGTTAGTTTTACCTATGTTATAAATACCAGATGGGGAAGCAAGAGAGAATGAGCCAGAAGAAACACTTGAAAAGATAATGGCAGAAAAATTTCTAAAACTGGAGATACTGTTATTGCTTTAAGCAGTTAGTTTTCATGGCAATTGAAAATATAACAAAAGACTATACTTCACCTTCTTTTTTCCCACTTCCAGTGTTCTTCATTTCTTGTTGTAGATCTAAATTGTATAATTGTATAATTTGTAAAAAGTTTTTTTTTTTTTATTAACATGTATTTGAAAGAGAAAGAGAGATCTTCTATCTATTGATTTCACTTCCCCAATTCCTGAACAGCCAAGGGTGGGCCAGACCAAAGTATTCTTCCACATGGGTGGCAGGGATTCGACTGAGCCAGCACCTGTTTCCTACTTTAAGGGTGTGCATTAGCAGGAAGCTGGAAGTGGAAGTGGAGCTGGGACTTGAATCCAGGCACTTTGATATGGAATGTGGGTACTGCAGTGGTCTCTTAACTGCTCTGCCAAATATTTGCTCCTAAATTTCTGATCTTAATCCTGTTCCTTCTGCCTGGAGATCTTTCTTTAATATTTCTTGTAGGACATTACTGGCAGTGAATTTGTTCTGTTTGTGTCTGAGAAAGTCTATTTTTCCTTCACTTTCAAAAGATATTTTCATTTGATATCAGAATTGTGTATGACAATGTTATGCCTTGTTCTCTGTTCCTTCTGGTATTACAACTACATGTATTAACATTATACTGTTTGGTATTGTCTAAGCATCTAGGATGATTTTTCCCGTTGTTTTCTCTATTTTCTTTGTGTTACTTCAATTTTTGTTGTCCTGACTTCAAATTCATTTGTGTTTTTCCTCCACTGCATCAAATCTACTCATGAGCCTGTTAAAGGTGTTCTTGACCTTTGTGAAGGTGTTTTTGATGTTTAGCATTTCCATTTTTTCTTACAGTTCCTATTTCATTGCCGAAGTTGCATGTTGTTTGTGTTTTCCATTAGAGACTTTAACATATTAATCATAATTATTTTAAATGCTCTGATACATGCTACAGCATCTGTAGCATGGTCTACAGTCTGGTACTGATGATTACTTTGTTTTTACAGAGTATTTATTCTTGCCTTTTGGCATGCATTGTAAGTTTTCTGTTGAAATGTTGTGTAGGATAGTAGATACTGAGGTAAATAGGTATGGAATTTTAGTCTATCCAAGAATTTGGTTGTTTAAAGTTTTTCACTGTATTTACTAGGGTCGATGTTTGCTGCTTCTATGGATACCAAATCTTCCAAATTTTTTGTTGATTTTTGCCTTTTCTTGGCTTTGAGACTGCTGTTTGAGCTCAAATACCCTTTAGGTATAATCTGTCTCTTGCAGCCGTTTCAGCTAAAATCTACTGTTATTGCAGGCTTGTTAACATGGTTGTAGAGGTGTTCTCTAATATTTTACCTCTAAGCCTTTCTCCTAACTGCAAACAGGTATCCACCAATGTTCTCTGTCTTGAGGCACCTGCTCTGCGATATAAGCTTTTTTGGTGTTATCTTGTGGGTAAGACTGATGTGTTTGGGTGCTTTTCCAGTGACTGCTGTTCCTCTGGCCAGCTTTCCTATGATCTTGATTCTTTGATGGATTTGTGAGAAATTATTAATTTGTTGTCTAACTAGTTGCTTTTTTGTAAGGATGAAAGCTGCTTCTTTTTCAGCCCTCTATAATGTTGAACTCATGCTGGAAATCTACCTTGTCATTTTAAAAACTTAAATTTTTGAAAGGTTTTTATAATGATTTACCTGTCCAGCTATCTTTTCATATCCTGTTTATCTAGAACAAAAGAATTCTTTTTTTAAAGGGAGAGTTGAAGGAAAATAGGCAAAACTCATTGGAGGTTTGGATCTATGGAATAAAAGCTGTTTGAAATGAGAGGAAATGCAAACATAAGTGCCTAATGGCATTCAGCTATTTGATCTGCCAATTTGCAGTTATTTATGCTTCTGTTTTTTAAATTAATAGGTAAATGGATTTCGAAGTTATGTAGATCTTTATGTGAAAGACAAATTAGATGAAACTGGAGTGGCCCTGAAAGTTATTCATGAACTTGCAAATGAAAGATGGGATGTTTGCCTCACACTGAGTGAAAAAGGCTTCCAGCAAATCAGCTTTGTAAATAGTATTGCAACGACAAAAGTAAGTGTGTAAATTTTTTGTTTTCACACACACACACACACACAAAGCCACAGAAGTTAACTTGTTCACTCTATAGCCAAAATAGCTTATTTTAAAAATCCTGGCTGTCATTTTGAAACTCACATCACTTTGCAAAATAGTTAATAATACTAACATCACAAAGTTGAGAATATTAAAACATTTATTCTAGAGAAGGTGATTATGTAAGTATCTTGTTACCCTAACTATAGAAGACTTTGGACCCATCCTTTGTTCTTTGCCTCTTTAGGGTGGACGGCACGTAGACTATGTAGTAGATCAAGTTGTTGGTAAACTGATTGAAGTAGTTAAGAAAAAGAACAAAGCTGGTGTATCAGTGAAACCATTTCAAGTAAGTGATAATTTCTATATTCTCCTGAATTGTTATCCATCAGTTTTGCTATTGACCTCTTTTTTTATTTTTGTGGTTATTTTTTTCAACAGGTGAAAAATCACATATGGGTTTTTATTAATTGCCTTATTGAAAATCCAACTTTTGATTCTCAAACTAAGGAAAACATGACTCTGCAACCCAAAAGTTTTGGATCCAAATGCCAACTGTCAGAAAAATTTTTTAAAGCAGTGAGTAAAATTTGTAATATTTTTCATTGTTATTATTGAGAGTTAAGCAGTTTTCTTGATTTATTCATTTGTGATTGATTTCTCACTCTTATTAACAGTGAATATAGGCAGGCTTATACCACAAACTAGTATACTTAATTCTGATAACTTTAAAGAATAGACCTCACTGTTTCATAAAACCATTGATTATTTTGTCAAAAACTAAAATAGGGAGTAACTAATTAGTGTAACTAATTGTATCTTTAGCTTTGTTGCATTGGCCATTGTAAAGCTCAGGTTTCTCGTTTACAAGTATACAAATCATTCTGGACTCCTGGTTTCATATTTTCTGTTCTCATTTCAACTTCATCTTCTGACTTTTAGCTTCATGTATTTATTTTACTGTGGTAACATATAAAACCTATTTTCTACATATTTAAAAATTTTATTTTACTTGGCACATATTTTAGTCACCTTAATTTTTCTAAAATGAGAGGCCAATTAAAAAAAATCTAAGACTTGTAATTGAGCCTTACTGCTATTAGTAGCTCTTGTAATCTGTTATATTAAGATTTGCTTCAGTTCCTTTGTTCAGCAGTACCACTGGTAAACATTTAGTAGGTTTCTGTGAAGTGTCTTTCAATATTTGGCAATGGAAATGTAAAGATGAATGAATACCAGTTTGAGAGACAACAGTTGCCCTAAAAGAACATATTTGTCACATTCCAAGGGATATTTTCAAAGGCTTCAGGAATAGAAACAGAAGTTGATTTTACTATCTGAAGTACTTTTAGATGTAATCAATGAATTCTGAGCACAAATTACCCTACACAAATACTAATCACAAAGGTCTATCCTAGTAACAGTTGTTCCCATGATTGACTTGATTTTAGATTTTATATCTTACCATTTTAGGTGGAATAAATTTTGTTTTGGCAATACATTTCACCTCTTTGTGTTAATGTCTTCATCTAATAAAGCATTTCATTCATCTAAAATCACCAAGATGATAAAATATGATTCTTAGGGCTTGGAATTGGAAATTCTTAGCTTTTTTCTTTTTATTAACACCTTGACATATATTGATTCATTGCAGAGAATAAATAATATGTAATGTTAGGATAGTTAAACTAAACTGTTTAAGCAATAAGGTTATTTGTAAGTTCTCAACTTTATGTTAATGTTCCTTTCATATTAATAATTTTTATGTCATAAAATTCAAGACTCATATTTTGTATTGAAGGATATCTAGAATTTGCCGTCTAATAAATTCATGAATTAATCAGCTTTTACTCTGTTAACTTTAATAAAATTAACTTGTAACAAAAACAATGTATATTCCTCAATGAGTTTATCTAGAATTTTTTTTACATGTAGCAAAATCATCCTTTCTTCAAGTATTTAGATTTCAGTACAATAGGTGGTTGTGATAGCTGCCTGAGTTAGTTTTACTGTGATTAAAATTTTTTGACATGTATCATTATTATTGTCATCACCATTACTGTTTTACCTTAAAACTGCCCAGGTATGCCTTTAAGTTCTATAAGTTTTATCTAAGTTTTAAACTACTGGCTTATTTTTTATACCATTATTCTTTGATTGTTAGGCTTCTAATTGTGGCATTGTAGAAAGTATCCTGAACTGGGTGAAATTTAAAGCTCAGACTCAGCTGAACAAGAAGTGTTCATCAGTAAAATATAGTAAAATCAAAGGTATTCCCAAACTGGATGACGCTAATGATGCTGGTAAGGTTCAGTATTTTTGTTGTTTCTGTTTTGTATTAAGATTTTGATTTAATTTTATTTTGTTCAGTTATAGAAAGTTTCCATTTTCCATATATAATTAGTCTATGATTTTCTCCTCAGAATATAATTTTACTTCATTGAAATTGCCACATATACCACATGTTAGTGATTCTCAGGAGATAGGAATTCAGTAAAATGTATAATGTATACATAATGTATGATGGCTCTTACAGTCTACCCCTATCATTATTGTGATTGTCAATTTTTCTGGTTTCTGCTATATGCAATTTTTAATTTCTCTCAGGAGGCAAACATTCCCTGGAATGTACACTGATATTAACAGAGGGAGACTCTGCCAAATCACTGGCCGTGTCTGGATTAGGTGTGATTGGGCGAGACAGATACGGAGTTTTTCCACTCAGGGGTAAAATTCTTAATGTACGGGAAGCTTCTCATAAACAGGTATATATACATCTACACATTTATGACATTTCTAATGGTTTACTGAAATTGTTGAACTTTTATATATTCAACACTAACATACTTTAAATAATTTTCCTTTTTGCACAGATCATGGAAAATGCAGAAATAAATAATATTATTAAAATAGTTGGTCTGCAGTACAAAAAAAGTTATGATGATGCAGAGTCTCTGAAAACATTACGTTATGGAAAGATTATGATTATGACTGATCAGGTTTGCACGTTATCACATATTTAAAATTCATATCTTCTTCAGGTTGTAGATACGTTCATGTGACTTGCTCAAAAATTGTATGTTAAAGAGAAATAACATTGATTAGTGGAATCATTTGTGTGTAACACATTTTACATTATCAGTTTTTTGGATTATAGTCTTATAGGTTGTTTACGAATATTTTTAAATAGAGTAAATGTTAGATGAATTGAGCATAGTATAGCATTATGACAATGAAGCCTGTACATAAATGGGAACACAGTGACAGATGCAAGTGAGAAAGATCACTAGAATAATGGTTAGTATTTTTATGTGTTGGCATATTTGGGGATGCACAAAAAGCAGGGGAACATGAATAGTAAAATGATAGTAAAATAGAACAAGAAAATTTTCTGAATTTTTAATTGAAAAAGCTTCTATATAGTTTGAAGCAGACATTTTTCGATTTTTATGTCAAGAAAAGACAAAGACTTAAAAGTATTTCTACTCCATAGATTTTTTTTTCCTTGCATCGCTCAGTGAAGTGGCATGTTTCATGTATTTTCTAATCTTAAACCATTCTTCTAGTGAAATCTGTGTAAGCTGTAAAACAGATACAATGATAATATATTTTATAATGATAGGAATACTCAATTTGCGATGAGCTATATTCTTTATTTGCATTTTAAGAAATCTTCATCTAAATACCTATTTTGTAAAATGCAGTTCTAAAATTTGAATGAAATTTTGCCTCTTTGCTGTATTTCTAGACTTAAACGGTTAAAAGTAATTTTATTTTGTTAAATTATTATGGGACTTTTGATTTTATTAACATTTAGGATCAAGATGGTTCTCATATCAAAGGCCTGCTTATTAATTTCATTCATCACAATTGGCCATCACTTTTGAAGCATGGTTTTCTTGAAGAGTTCATTACTCCTATTGTAAAGGTACTTTTACATTATTATATTTTTGTACTGTTGTTTTAAAGGGTAGCAGAAACATTAATTTTTTTTCTTAATTTAAGGCAAGCAAAAATAAGCAGGAACTTTCCTTCTACAGTATTCCTGAATTTGATGAGTGGAAAAAACATATAGAAAACCAGAAAGCCTGGAAAATAAAATACTACAAAGGTTTGTGTTTTAAAGTAATTAAGTTTTGTGAGGTGCTACTGATACAACTATTTTTATTAGAGTAATCTAAAAAATGCATTGTAAATTTGCTTCTTTAGACTTCAAAATAAGCTATTGCTGATTTTTAAAAAAACTGTTCTTAGACCATTTTAGAAAAGCAGAGAGTAATATAGTGGATTCTTCCTGTATTTTAATAGTCACCATTTCAACCTCTCTCTCACTACCCCATTAGTTTGAAATAACTTTTAGGCATCATCATATTTCATCTCTAACTAGTTTTATATGTGTCTCTAAAAGAAATTTCTTATTTTTGCTGTCCTTAAATATTCACCCTGTATTAATTCTACATAAATGTAATAAAAAGTTTATAGGTTTTATTTTCAAAATTTTATTAGCTATGCTGCTTTTTTAAAAAGATTTTATTTATTTGAGAGGTAGAGTTATAGACAGGGAGAAGGAGAGGCAGAGAGAGAAAGAAAGGTCTTCCATCGCTGGTTCACTCCCCAAATGGCTGCAAACAACGGGTGCTGAGCCAATCTGGAGCCAGGAGCTTCTGCTCAATCTCCCATGTGCATGCAGGGGCCCAAATACTTGGGCCATCTTTCACTGCTTTCCCAGGCCATAAACAAAGAGCTAGACTGGAAGAAGCATCAGCGCTTATAGGTTTTATTTTAAAATCAGGATTCAAACACATTGCATTTGATAAGTTTCTTAAATTTTTTAGTATAGTGCTTCTTGTTTCTTATTTTTCCCTTGCAATTTATTTGTAAAAAGTTAGACTATGTAATTTCTCATATTTTAGATTTTGCTAATTGTGTTCTATAGTTTCATTTAATATATAGCATATTCCTCTGCCTCTTCTTTTCTGTTAACTAGCAGTTGAAATGGAGGCATGATCAGATTGTGTTAGGTTTGCTTGGCAAAACCATTCAATAGGTAGCATTGTGTACTTATCTCAGGAGGCATGCATTATCTGATTTGTCTTTGTCTATCAAGACTGATTAGGGCTGGTGCCATGGCTCACTTGGTTCGTCCTTTGCCTGTGGTGCTGGCATCCCATATGGGCGCTGCCCAGTTCTAGTCCTGGTTACTCCTCTTCCAGTCCAGCTCTCTGCTGTGACCCGGGCAGGCAGTGGAGGATGGTCTAAGTGCCTGGGCCCTGCACCCGCATGGGAGACCAGGAGGAAGCTCCTGGCTTCGGATCGGTGCAGTGCCAGCCATGGCGGCCATTTGGAGGGGTGAACCAACGGAAGGAAGACCTTTCTCTCTGTCTCTCTCTCACTGTCTGTCAAATAAAAATAATAAAAAAAAGACTGATTAATTGATATTGGTGTTGCTAAATTGATTTATTTATTATAACTTTCCCCACTAGCTTTTCACTTAATGGTTTTAAAAAGTCATTGATGTTCCTCACTTAAAAATTGTGCAGGATTGGGTACCAGTACAGCTAAAGAAGCAAAAGAGTATTTTGCTGATATGGAAAGGCATCGCATCTTGTTTCGATATGCTGGCCCTGAAGATGATGCTGCCATTACCTTGGTAATTAAATTTCTTTTAATTAAACTTTCCACAATTTTTCTCCAAGTCTTTATTTCTTATAAAACCTTTTTGAAATTTTAATGCCCAAAGTAGATAATTTTCTTTTTCCCCAGCTTGTGCTCTGCTTTTATACTTCTTTAGTTGAAAGACTGCTAAAATGTATTTTTTGATTAAAACCATTGGAAAAACCTTAATTTACCAAATTAATAGTAATTTTCCATTTATACATTGTTTTATAATGAAATTCATTGTATTTTTAATGTGTAAAATCATTACTTGGAATCTTTCAGGCATTCAGTAAGAAGAAGATTGATGACAGAAAAGAATGGTTAACAAATTTTATGGAAGATCGGAGGCAGCGTAGGTTACATGGCTTACCAGAGGTTAGTCATAAAGAGTGGTGATCTAGGGGAAGAAGGAGAGAGAGAGAAAATGAAATTCATGCAGTAATAATGACACTATTGCTATATAACTTTTCTCTTAGCAATTTTTATATGGTACAGCAACAAAACATTTGACTTACAATGATTTCATCAACAAGGAATTGATTCTGTTCTCAAACTCAGACAATGAAAGATCTATACCATCTCTTGTTGATGGTAAGTAACCTTTGTTTAAAAACTAGTTTAATTTCATATTTTAAAACATCCTATGAGACATTTAAAATTCTTACTGGAAATGTTGTGATGTATATGAAGAACTGATTCAGAGAAATTTAAAGGCCTTTGTGCTTTTGGGATATGTTTTAATAGGGCTGAAATTTTTAACTTGAAATCTTTAAATGCTTTGTGTTTCTCAGTAAAATTAATTTTTAAGAGTAATATTTAAAGATTTAGCCCAAGTTGATTGTAGAATTCCTAAAACGAAAAGTTTTATTTATCAGAGGCTAAATTTTTAAAATACCCACATAACCTAGTGCTTTATTTAACTTGATGAAAAAATTTAAAAACTGATTCTCATTAAAGCAAATTTTGGTCTATCTAGAATTTTTTTTCAATCTCTAACTTTTAGAAAATGTGTTGATCTTTATTTTCAATTTTTTTTCCCCAGCTAACAGCAAATGATTCTATCCATTTGTCAAGTTCTTGCCTGAAATTGCTTCCTTTCTATAAAGTTCTCCCTAGCATTTCTAGTCTAAATTGATCTCAGATGCCTGTACTTCTCTGCCAGTTATTGTATGCTTCTTATTTTACCTGCATTAATTTTGCCTACTTGTTAGACTATAACATTTCTAGAGAAGTGAACAATATTATCCTTTTGTTGTTGCTACATGCTCTGGCTCTACAGTGATGATGGCAATAGTTTGTATATACTGAAAAGGTTATTACAGTGTTTATTGGCTTACATCAAGGAGAATGATAAAGAAGCAGAGTGCTTTGTTCACATTGCTTCATGTAATCTTTCTGATGAATGTATTAAGAGTGTAGTGATTTCTGTATTCTGATGACCAAAATAAGAACTTCCAGAGTTTGGTACAAGTGAGCAGTTCTTTATACCTGAAGCTTGTCTTTTAATTGGTGATTTGTTTTTGGAATAGATGGAGATGACATGAAAACATGTTAGTGTGTACTCACTTTGTTATAGAATTTCAAATAAAAATTTTGGTCGGCTCTTCAACAGCAAACTATATTCTTTTGTGTGTGTGTGTACACACACATATACGGAACATTGTTTCCACTAAAAGAATTGTTAACAACTATACCTTGAAATGGTGTTTTTAAAAGACTATTGCCCTTTTTGAAAAATAGGTTTTAAACCTGGCCAACGAAAAGTTTTATTTACCTGTTTCAAGAGGAATGATAAACGTGAAGTGAAAGTTGCCCAGTTGGCTGGATCTGTTGCTGAGATGTCTGCCTATCATCATGGAGAAGTAAGCATTGAAATTGGAATAATCTGAGAACTGTAGTCATTGGCATGCAGAATGGTAATTTTACATAAGAACATGCCTTTCCTTTTATGAGGTCTTTGGAAATGTAAAAGAATTGGGTTTGGATTTAGTATAAATTGAGAAGGTATGGACAATTTAGAATATGAATGCTATATTCTGTTTCTATTTTACAGCAAGCATTGATGATGACAATTGTGAACTTGGCTCAGAACTTTGTGGGAAGTAACAACATTAACTTGCTTCAGCCTATTGGTCAGTTTGGGACTCGACTTCATGGTGGCAAAGATGCTGCAAGCCCTCGTTATATTTTCACAATGTTAAGGTAAATATTTCCTGATACAGTAGTATAAAATTTGGTTTCAAGTTAACTGGAACTAATTAAATAATTAATAGAATTGTAGCTGTAAAGATATGATTGCCTAGTTATTTTGTTGAGGGCTCCAAATTACTATTAATTCTATTTTATTTGAGAATAGTTTTAAGTTTACACAATAAAAATCATGGGATAGCAATACAAAGAATTCCCATATATCCCTCACTCTACATAAAACAGCTGAATGTGATTCATTAAAATTGTTTCAAATTATTTGATTACAAATAGAAGTATGTTAACCTTCATTTTTAGAAATTATTGGTGAATGTAGGAATTTTTTTTCCTGATTCATTGTTAATCTTATGGCTGAGAATAGATTATGTGTTTGATTCAGAAAAATAGGAAATCCTTAAAGTTTTTGCTAATATTTAAAAACTTAGGGCTAAGTAATAAAAAATAATGCTAATTTTTTGTCTTTATGCTCAAGAGAAATATATATATATATGGTAATAAGTTTAGAAAATCTTATTTTTTAAAGACTGATTTCAAAGGCAGAGTTAGAAAGGAAGAGACAGATTTTTTCCATCTGCTTGTTTGTTCTCCAAATGGCTGCAATGACATGGGCTGGGCTAGGCTTAAGCCAGGAGCCTTTTAATCCCATCAGGGTCTTCCCACATGAGTAGAAGGGTCCCAGGCATCTTCTGCTGCTTTCCCAGGCATGTTAGTAGGGAGCAGGATTGGGAGTGGAGCTGTAGCGACTCCAATCATTACAGGCAGCAACTTAACCCACTGCACTACAATGTTGGCCCTGATGAATTTTATTGTTAAGCACATGTAGTCAAAATTTATAAAAATATTATTTTTAAGTTTCTTGCAAAGTAAAGTCCTCGTTAGGTATTACTTGCCAAAGCAATTGCTTTTTCTGTTTTCTTTTTTCTTTCATTAGCTCTTTAGCAAGATTACTTTTTCCTGCTGTGGATGACAACCTGCTTAAGTTTCTTTATGATGATAATCAACGTGTAGAGCCTGAGTGGTATATTCCCATAATTCCCATGGTTTTAATAAATGGTGCTGAAGGCATTGGTACTGGATGGGCTTGTAAACTACCAAATTATGATGCCAGGGAAATCGTGAACAATGTCAGGCGAATGCTAGATGGTTTGGATCCTCATCCCATGGTAATTATTTGGAACTTATTGCATATATTCTTTATTTAACACAATAACGAACTATAGAGTACATTCATTTTAGAAATGAGATATTTTAAACATATTTTAAAACATAATAGGCAGAAAAACCTTTATTAGAGTTAACTTGATGTATACTTCCAAAAACGAACTTTTGAATGAGCCTGGAGGTCAGTTTTATTGGGAGAAATTGTTGAAATTTTAAAATACTCTATATCCTAGGCTTTCAAGCACATTGTGTATATTTTAATGTATCCTGTTATTTGTAATTGTTGTCCTTTACTTGTAGGATTCACTATGCTCATCCTTTCCCCTGAACCTCCAAGTAAAAAAAAAAAGTTATCCCCTCCTCAACATGATTTACAAATTACCTGGAAATTTTCTTTATCTTGATAAACTTACATGTATTTTTATTACAAAAAATAATGCTCATTCTAGAAAGTACAGAGACATAAAGGAACAAAATTCCACAAATCCATCATATAAGAATGAACTTGGTATCTTGATATGTTTCTCTTTATGTTTTATTTCATTTTTGTGTTTCAAAATAAAAATTATGAGTATGTTATACTCTGATTTTTCCTATAAATACTTCAGTGTACTTTAGAATATTTCTAACAGAAGCACCAAGCTTCTTTTAATGATCATAATTTTATTTCAGCTGGTATAGACACATTTTGGAGTACTAAGCTAGTATCTGAGGATATGATCAATAAATGCAGCTTGTGTGCTTACTCTGTATTGAACAATCTACTGAGTGGTGAGATAAAGATCTGTGATCACTGTCTTCAAAAGTTAATCTCTTGTCAAGATAAGACATTAGAGCTTGAAGTTTATAGTCACAGAAGATGTTAACAGTGGCTTAGTATATCAGAAGTAGTAGTGTCCTATGCTATATGCCTGCTTTCTTAATGATGATTTAAATATGAATTATAGAAAGAGATTACTTGTAATTTGGTTGGGAAGGATAATTTAGATAGATGAATAGAATGGGGGTGTTGCATATGTGTGAGGGCTGGTGGATAGAGAGTGAAAGTGAGAACAATGAAGATAATCAAAATGTGGGAGAAAAATAGTGGTTCTATGTGGCAAATCATTGGAGGAAAAAGTTGAAAATTAGATTGGGTTTGAAATGTGGAAGCCTTTCAATGTAGGGCCCAAAGAGTTTGAATTTAAAGGATATTAGTCTAAGGGGGGTGGGCAATAGACCGAAGTGATGGTATTCTAGAAAGACTGGGAAAGATGATGCTGGGATTTCGAGGTTGAAATGTGTGTGTGTGTGAATGATTTATTTATTTATTTGAAAGTCAGAGTTACACAGAGGGAAAGAGAGCTGCTATCCACTGGTTCACTCCCCAAACGGCTGCAGTTGACACGGCTGGGCCAGGCCAAAACCAGGAGCTTCTTCTGTATCTCCCATGTGGGTGCAGGGGCCCAAGCACTTGAGCCATCTTCCACTGCTTTCCCAGGCTCATTAGCAGGGAGCTGGATTGGAAGTGGAGCAGCCAAGTCTTGAACCAGTGCCCATATGGGATGCCAGGGTTGCAGGCAGTGGCTTTACCCACCACACCATAGTGCTGACTCCTAATACTGGATTATATTAAAGAGGCCATTGATTGATCACTTAGATCTAGAAGGATAATTAAGGATGAGGAATTCAGTCTCAGTGATGTTTATTTGTCAGTATCAATAGACTTATATATACTAAGGAACATTCAAATATGAGACATTTGAGAGAAAATTCAGGGTTTTTAAGTTATTTCCATTTTTTCTCTGCAGCTTCCAAACTATAAGAACTTTAAAGGCACAATCCAAGAACTTGGTCAAAATCAGTATGCAGTCAGTGGTGAAATATTTGTGGTTGATAGAAACACAGTAGAAATTACAGAGCTTCCAGTCAGAACTTGGACACAGGTTAGTATAAATATGTGAGCTCCCTGCAAAAAGGGCATTGCATTAGGAATTCTTTATGGTAAGAATGATTCTATCATTGTTGGTCCTAAGTCTGAATAGTGTTTGAAAATTCCTGTATATGTTTTTATCCCCTCATAGTAATTAATGCTTTAAATGTTTTTAATTGAAGTAGTCTAATATTGTTTGTGTTAGGTGTATGTAGGTGTCTGGGTTTTTTGAGATTATATCTTTTATTTACCTTAAAATGATTAGAATAAGAATTAGTGTTTTGAGTCCTTATAGTGGTCCATATGTTAAGTCAATTGGTATCACTATTACAAATCTAAAGGTGTCCATGTTCTCTATTGTCACTTTTAGTTGCTATGATTCACACTTGACCTTGCCCTTCAGAATAGGAGCAGATCAGAACCTTTACCTTGTTGGTCTTCTCTTGCCACTAAGATCTCCATAAATTCTCTTTTAAAGTGATTGGACAGGAGATGATAGACGTGGAGATTTCATTGTCTTTTCTCTTACAGGAGTCGAGAATTTTTAAAAGATTGTGTGACTTGTAGTAGGAGAACATGAGAGTAAGTAAAATAATTACATATTCATAAATTTTTTATAGGTATACAAAGAACAAGTTTTGGAACCTATGCTAAATGGAACCGACAAAACACCAGCATTAATTTCTGATTATAAAGAATATCATACTGATACAACTGTGAAATTTGTGGTGAAAATGACAGAGGAGAAACTAGCACAAGCAGAAGCTGCTGGATTGCATAAAGTTTTTAAGCTTCAAACTACTCTGACTTGTAATTCCATGGTAATTTATACCTTTCCTGTTAATTTGATCTTCCTTGCATGGTATAAGTTGAATTGTTGTCATTGGTATCATAATAGAAATGGCCACAGTAAGCCCCGAATGCATTTTTTCATTGCCTACTTGGTGAAGAACCTAGGGGTATATGCCTTTCTCTACTGCTGTGTACTACCTTTATTTGCAATTCATGTTTCTGCATCAAGGTTGAAGACAGGATATACACATTTTCACATTCACTAACTGAAAGTTAGGAGGGAGTGATTATTGCAGGATTTTTATGTGCCTTATGCCTAACTTTATTAGCATTTCAGTTGTAGTTTTATCTCTTCATAACTCTAGCCTGCTTCATTAAAATTATGTATTTCTGTTCACATGCAATTAGGAAGGAAGGTAAAAAGGTAGAGTGTATGATTACCCAAATTGCATTCTAAAAAAGCTTTTAGATTTAAAACACAGTAAAAAAAAAAAAAACAATAATAGCATAATGGTTGAAAAATCATCATAATCTGCTAAGACAGACTGATAGAGGGAAAACAAAGCCAAGAGTTTGAATTATAGCACAAGTAATTGTAAAAGAAAGAAGGTGGGGGCAAATGCATATCCATTGGATAGAGAATTTTAAGTAATATTTTTAAGCTTAGAGGTAAAATATGTGTGTTAGTTGAGGGGAAACATTTTTCTTAGATGGTTTTATAGCTACTTTATTTTAAGATTTATTTATCTTATTTGAAAGACAGAGTTAACAGGGAGGGAGAGAAAGAGATATAGATGTCTTCCATTTGCTGGTTTACTCTCCAAATGGCCATAATGGCAAGATCCGGGCCAGACAGAAACCAGGAGCTTCTTCTGGATCTCCTATTATATGGGTGCAGGGGCCCAAGCACTTGGGCCATCCTATGCTGCCCTCCCAGGTGCACTAGCAGGGAGAAGTGGAGCAGCTGAGACTTGAACCCGTGCCCATATGGGATGCTGGCATCACTGGTGGAAGTCTTATCCACTATGCCATGACTCTGGCCTCTATGTGTGTGTGTGTTTTTTTTTTTTTTTTTTTAAGATTTATTTTATTTGAAAGAGTTACACTGAGAGAAGGAGAGGCAGAGAGAGGTCTTCTATCCGCTGGTTCACTCTCCAGATGGCTGCAACGGTTGGAGCTGCAGCGATCTGAAGCCAGGAGCCTGGAGCTTCTTCTGGGTCTCCCATGTGGGTGCAGGGGCCCAAGAACTTGGGCCATCCTCCTCTGCTTTCCCAGGCCTGAGCTGAGAGCTGGATGGGAAGTGGAGCAGCCAGGACTCGATCTAGCACCTATATGGGATGCCAGCACTGCAAGCGGTGGCTTTACCCACTACACCACAGCACCAGTCCACTTGATGGCTACTTTTTAAAAGGACCTGTTTTTAACTGTCAGAGATATTTCTATTTCAACTACTTCTGTAATTTATTGGTTTCCAAAGCAATATTTACAGAAATGAGCTTACTAGTTGGTTCTGTTCAATAGCTCTTAGTGGTTGTGTGTTCATATAGTATATTATCATTATTTTAAATATTGTGGATGTCATTTCCGTTGAAATACTGAGAACAGCTTTATGTAATCTACAAAAACTGTTTTGCCTAGGTACTCTTTGATCATATGGGATGTCTGAAGAAGTATGAAACTGTGCAAGACATTCTGAAAGAATTCTTTGATTTACGGTTAAGTTATTATGGTTTACGAAAGGAGTGGCTTGTAGGAATGTTGGGAGCAGAATCTACAAAGCTTAACAATCAAGCCCGTTTCATTTTAGAGAAGATACAAGGGAAAATTACTATAGGTAAGATGCAACCTTTTAAAATTTGAATGTTAGTTAAAAATGGAAAAAAAAAACTTTATTAATAGAAGACATTTTTATCAGTAGAATATAAACAAATACAAATTGAATCTCTTTTCTTGATCCTAACTTTATTTTTCCCTCACATAGAGAATAGGTCAAAGAAAGATTTGATTCAAATGTTAGTCCAGAGAGGTTATGAATCTGACCCAGTGAAAGCCTGGAAAGAAGCACAAGAAAAGGTAATCATTTGCAGAAAAAGACATTCAGAGAAGCTTTTAAAATCAACTTCCAAAACAAAAAAACCCAACCCCTGAAACTTAAATTTAGTATTGCTAAAGGTGATGAGTTGTCTCTTTGGAGACTGAAGTCTTCTGTTTATCCACAGAATAAATACAGCACAGGAAATGGTAGTGCACACCCACCACAAAACTGATTCCCCCAGGGCCTGGAGAAATGACTCCAGCTATGAGAAGGTAGCTCAGTCTCCTTGGCCTTTTTTTCTGAGCCTGCCAATGAAAGGGTGTCATTTGTGGTGGTGCTTTTTGTGAGATGCACGTATACTATCTGGGAACCAGAATGGTAGCACTGGAATGGTTTCACACTATTCAGTCTATGGTCAAAGTATGGCATTCAGTCACTACTCTCTTGATCTGGTTTCACTCAGTGCTGGGAAGCTGGAGACAAAAATGTTCATTATTATAGAATTTTATCGAGCATCAAATATGTGCTCTTCCCAGTGCTTAGATTTTTGACTAGAGATTTAAAGCCCAGAACTTCAGATTAAAAGTCTAATGTTTTATTAATTTGATTTGTCCCTTTCAGATCATAAAATAGTAATATTAATTCAGTAAATGGGATATTGAAACTGAGATTCCCCTCAGGAATAGTTTCTTGATGTGTTTTAATTAAAGGAAAAATTTTAAAAGACAATACAACATTGTGATTGAGAACAGAAATGCAGAAAATAAGAAAATTTGATATTTTGATACTTAGATTATTTGTGTGTATATATCATGTTGATAATGCTAATATCTTTCAAAGTAATTACAATTATGTGACCTAACTTGAAATGAAAACTTCCCTACTTAAAGAGTTCTCAACCATAATGTTTTCATATTATCAGAATTATGTTGAATTGTTGCTTTTGTTTGTTACTTAAGGTTTTTTTCAATTTTTAAGTCAATGCCACTTTAAAAATGAGAAAAATTAGAATAAATATTATATAGTATAGTAATTATTAATACAATAGATTTATTCATCATTTGAAGAAAACAGGACATGATGAGCAGCTTTCAGAATTAAGATGATAGAAGCACTTTGTTTTCCTCTAAATATGTTTTAAGATTTATATACTGTTTGCCCTTTTGTATCAATGTTAGTTTCAGTTTTTATCTTGAAATTGATTAGCTTACTAGCTAATCATTTTGTACTGCTTAGCTTTCAAAGATAAAGGTGTCTGCAGTTTGAGAATGCACTTTTGGTGGAAGTAGAATCCATGGGTAAAGCATACCTTGGTTTCTGTAATTATATTGTCATCATCAAAATTTCCTCAGCATCTTGGCTATGTGCACATTTGTGGTTAGGGTGGGAGTGGGATCAGGTAACAGAAGAAGCTGCTTGTACAAGAGTGTCCTATTTTAGACAGTTGGAGAATTAGAATTATAAAGCAGCTAATTATAAGATTAAAGTTTTTTCTAAAACATAATAGAATTATGTC
Source organism: Lepus europaeus (assembly GCF_033115175.1). Taxonomy (NCBI): domain Eukaryota; kingdom Metazoa; phylum Chordata; class Mammalia; order Lagomorpha; family Leporidae; genus Lepus; species Lepus europaeus. Next base: position 161,718,416 of record NC_084828.1, on the reverse strand, counting down.
ATTCGAATTGAAGAATTTATTTTTCTTAATTTCTGAAAGTGTCTTAGGTCATAGTCCCATTAACAATGATAGATATACATTGTCATAGAGCACTAATTAATAATACTTTGGGTGTCATCAAAACCTAAACTGAATAGATTGAAGTTTATGACACCCTAGTAATATTTTTATAGTAGTTAAAGCTGAAATACTCCATAGCAATACACTATTACATGAGGAATTTTCCAAGACTGTAGAATTCATAATTTGTGATGTTATGTAGATACTTATTAATCTACCAAGTCAACAACAGCATTCCTTATTTGGTAATGTTGTATAATAAAATTTACAGCTTTCTTTATGAAATGAAGCACCTTGCTATGACATTTTAATTTTTATTGTATTACTAAAGTATATCTGAACTTGGAATATATATATTGTTTTACTTAAAATTTTTAATTACATTATAATGCTATTTTTTTTTTTTTCCTTTTTGGTTACTGAAACGAAACCTCTTGATTTTTGGAGTGTTAGATTTAACTTAGTCATTTTAAATTTTTTGAGTGCCTTAAAAAACTTAGTTTAAACTTTATTTTATGACTTCTAATTTTAAAAGTTTTGAGGGTGATATCGCCTGAAAGAATTTTTATTAAATCCTTTATATTTTTAAATTTAATATCAGCACCAGAAGATTGTGCTTGCATTTGTTTCTATGAAAAGAAAGGCCTTCTGAATAAAATTTCAGAAAGGCCCTGATGATTACTCTAGCTTACTATTAATATCTAAAGTAAACTTTTTTGGAGTTCTCACATGAGTATTCTTACTTTGGAGAATTTTGAGAACTTACCCTTAGTGAATGCCTGTACCAAATATGTTTATTAAAACTGCAAAACAGTTATCATAAGTGATACTTATTTTGGGTTTTGAGTTTTCCATTCACTCACCAGTATAAAAATATGACAAGATGCAACAATAAGTTAGTTCCACTCTATTACTTTTAAGATTTGGTGTGTTCTCATTTTGTGACTTAGTTCCTGAGGAAAACAATTAATTTTTCATCAGACTGTTAGATAAATAGGGGTTGAATATACCATTCTTTATGAAGATTTTGCTGTGCCTCTTTAGAAAAATTTAAACTTTTTATAGGAAACATTTTTTATAGGTATTCTTGCAGATAATCTAAAATAACCCTACCACCCTGAAGGTATAGCATTGGCAGTATAGCATTGGTAGAAGTTTTAACTAAATATTAAAAAATTTCAACATTAATTTGATGACAGGGCTTTAATATAAAGTGTATTATTTTTTACAGGCAGCAGAAGAGGAAGAAACACAAAACCAGCATGATGATAGTTCCTCCGATTCAGGAACTCCTTCAGGCCCCGATTTTAATTATATTTTAAATATGTCTCTGTGGTCTCTTACTAAAGAAAAAGTTGAAGAACTGATTAAACAGAGAGATACAAAAGTATGAACTTTTGTGGGTTAAATAATTTGAAACTATTGCAGTGTTATCCATATCTTTGATTTTCTTTTTCCAAAAAAATTTTTGTTTTATCCTTTATACATTTTTGAATGAGTGAGTGCTTAAACTGTACTACTTTTTTATCATAGGGACGAGAGGTCAATGATCTTAAAAGAAAATCTCCTTCAGACCTTTGGAAAGAAGATTTAGCAGCCTTTGTTGAAGAACTGGATGTAGGTTAAGTCTATATTAAAATATATTTAGAGAAGTAATCTTCATGAAACAAGATAAAAATTTTTGTTATTATCTGAGTTTCATTTAACTGAGGGTTAATGTGTTTATAAGCTAAGTTAGGATTAAGCTTTAGCTATATAGCTATATGAAATTTTAGGAAAAGTTGCTGTATAGATGAATGATATGGAATTGAAATTTAGAGTAAGTTAAAATGTAATACTTTATTAAAGTTTCTTAAGTAAATTCTAAATTAATTCATTCAGCTTGTTTTCCTGCAAGGAGATAAGACAAGTATGTATAGATAATTGAATACAAGTATTTTGCTTTTAGCAATAGAATTATAGTCTCATTAGACTTAGAAATCATAATATTTTTATGTTGCAATCTAGTTTTCTTCAAGTAGAATTCTAATGTAAAACATAGATTTTAAAAATGTGGAGAAAAGAAAATATAAACCTTCTCTAAAATTGTCTACTTAAAATATTAGATTAATGGTCACAGTATAACTATCTACTTTTGAGTAGCAGAATGTAAACTACCGTTTTAATTACTGCTTATATGAAATTACTTTTCCTTTTTACTTTCTAATAATTTTCATTGATTTATTGTCCACATGCTTTAATTTTATTTTCGTGGCTCAAGTTAAAATTTGCAAGAGCAACTGTGGTACATTAGTCACCTAATAAAATTTCTGGAATTTTTTTTAGTTCTGTTGTCTCAGGTTCCCTTAGTGATATTTCAAGTGCCACAGTATAAGTATGCCCTGATTTATATTTTTATTATGTTGTGTATTATTTTTATTTTTAAGTTGATAATTTTCCCTCCTTATGTGATAATTCATTAAACTTATACATTATGTGTTGATTAAATCAATTATTTAGGTTATCCAGCTCAAACATTTATCATTTTTTTTGTGATGAGAACATTCAAAATTTTCTTTTAGGTATTTTGAATTAAATGATACACAGTATTGCTACCTGTAATCTCCCTTCTATGTAACACAACACCAGAAGTTACTACTCCTATGTAGCTTGACTTTGTATATGTTAACCAGTAGTTGACCAATCTCCCCTCTACCCTACCTGGCATCTGATACCCACTTTTCAGCTCTTTACTTCTATGAACTTAGATAAAAAAGTGACAAATTCTAGCAAGGATGTAACTTATATCCTTGGTAACATATATTGTAGAGGAAATGGAAATTAGTATAGCCATTGTGGAAAACAGTAGAGAGATTCCTGCAAAATTAAAAATAGAATTTATTATGTGATTATATTTTTTTTAAAAGTTTTTTTTTTTTTTTTTGAAAGAGTTACAGAGAGAGAGGGAAAGACAGAAAGAGAGGTCTTCTGTCTGCAAGTTCATTCCCCAGATGGTTGCAATAGCCAGGACTGGGACAGTCCAAAGCCAGGAGCTTCTTCTAGGTCTCCCACGTGGGTGGCAGGGGCCCAAATGCTTGGGCCATCATCCACTGCTTTCCCTAGGCCATTAGCAGGGAGCTGGATCAGAATGGAACAGCCAGGTATCCAACCAGTGCCCATATGGGATACTGGCAGTGCAGGTGGTGGCTTTACTCATTACACCACAATGCCTGCCCCTAAATCAGTATATTTCTGGAAAAAAAAAAGGAAAATGAAACTGAAAGATTTTATTTTAGTGCAAAACATTTTTGAAGTTCAGGTGTAAGTTTTTCATAATAGTTTCATGAAATTATGAACACCTGTGTATGAATAGATCTAAAAAATTTTTGTACCATAGTGAATGTATGCTTTAATTCTATTGTCTATGAAGTGTTTGGAATTCTCATATGATCCAGCAGTCCCACTACTGGATGTAAATCCAAAGGACATGAGTATGTATATATATATGTATATATATTTATATAAATATATTTATTTATTTGGAAGGCAGAGAGAGATTGATTTTACTCCTCAAATGGCCACAGTGGTCAGGCTAGACCAAGCAAAAGCCAAGAACCAGGAACTCTATCCAGGTCTCAAGATGGGTGGCTCAGGCCCAAGCAACTTGGACCATTTTCTGCTGCTTTCCCATGTATATTAGGGAGCTGGATCGGAAGCAGAGCAGCCAGAACATGAACCAGCACTCTGATACAGGATGCTGGTATTTCAAGCAGTGATTTAACCTGCTGTGACACAACACTAATCTGTGAAGTCAGTATGTTAGAGTTACCTCCACCTGTGGCACAGCAGATTAAGCTGCCATGTGCAGTGCCAGCATCCCAGATGGGCACTGCTTTGTTTCTGATCCAGCTTCCTGCTAATGTGCCTAATAAAGCAGAGGAGGGTGGCCCAAATCCTCAGATCCTAACACCCATGTGGGAGACCCAGAAAGAAGCTTCTGGCTGTAGTCTGGCCCAGCCCCAGCCATTGCAACCATTTGGGGAATGAACCAGCAGATGGAAGATCTCTCCCTCTGTCTCTCCTTTCTGTGTAACTCTGACTTTCATATCAATAAATCAACCTTTAAAAAAAAGTGACCTTCATTCCATTCGATTTTTTTTTGAGGTGTATTTTTTCTGGTGTGTATATTGTACATTATAAAGTTAATATTTATTAAAAATTATATATTCAAAGGAAAATAATTTTTTGATCAATATTAATGATATTCTGATGGCTGAGGTTTGGTCTGTAAGATAGAAAAACAAAAGAGCCTTCTTGGCCGGCGCCGTGGCTCAACAGGCTAATCCTCCGCCTTGCGGCGCCGGCACACCGGGTTCTAGTCCCGGTCGGGGCACCGATCCTGTCCCGGTTGCCCCTCTTCCAGGCCAGCTCTCTGCTGTGGCCAGGGAGTGCAGTGGAGGATAGCCCAAGTGTTTGGGCTCTGCACCCCATGGGAGACCAGGATAAGCACCTGGCTCCTGCCATCGGAACAGCGCAGTGCGCCGGCCGCAGCGCGCTACCGCGGCGGCCATTGGAGGGTGAACCAACGGCAAAAAGGAAGACCTTTCTCTCTGTCTCTCTCTCTCTCACTGTCCACTCTGCCTGTCAAAAAAAAAAAAAAAAAAAAAAAAAAAAAAAAAGAGCCTTCTTGTAGCTATCCTGTAAATTTCCTCACTACTGAAAAGTCATCACTGAAACAAAATCAGAGTAAAACATCTTTTCACTTTGGTCACCCCTTTTTTATTCAGCTTTTAGCAAAGTAGATCCAAACAGTATGATTCAGTTCTGGACATAATTTTTTTTAAACATCTAAAATGATTTGGACTTCAAATGATACAGAAAGACATGAAATTTAAGTCTAATGATACTGTTAATTTACTATTGTATGCTGGTCCTACATTCTGTGTATCCTCAGTGACTCCCATTAAGCTGTAATGCAGGAAAAGATCCTGAAGTATACAGAATTTAGGTAACTTGCTTTGAGAGGAATTGTATCACAGTTAAGAGCAATTACTTAACTCTCAGGTTATCAGTTTTCTTGTCTCTAAAATGGAGATCACAAGCTGATTTTTTAATGTCTAGCATATGGTAGGTGCTCTTTAAATAAATGATCTTATTTCCCACGGATATATATAATTTATAGGTAGAAGTGCCAAGATTGAAATCCAAGTCTGCCTATTTCTAAAACTTAAATTATTTTCATTAGACTATTATGCTTCAAAAATTTCTTTCAGTTCCCTTTATCTTTCAAATTCCTTGTACCTTTAAGTCACTTGTACCTTTCGAAGCCTATTAGTCATTTGTAGGAGTAATTTTGTAAAATGCAGGCTATATGATATTAATTAGGAATATATCCTCATTTATTGTTACATAGAACCTCCTAAGTTCAGTCTTATCTATATTTTACATACTTCCTGACTTTAAATTTGTGAGCCATTTAAAAATATTTTCTATTATAGCTAAAGCGATAGAAAAGAATGTTTGTTAACAGAACTGCCTCTGTGTGTGATTTGCTAGGATTCTGATGGCACCAGGTCATCAGAGGTCTTGATTCCATAATAAGATCATAAGATCATAGAATTGGAAGGAATCATTCATGTCATTTAGTCAGTACAACCTCCATGGATTACATGTGAGAAGCTAGTAAGTAGAATTGGGATTACAGTGCAGGTCTTCTGATTTACAGTCATGTTTTTCACTACTTTATTTTGGCGTAGATCAGTTGAAAGGAAACCTTCATTTCTTGCTGAATAACATTTGTTTCAATTTCTTATGCAGTAATGATAATCTTTTCTAATGAGTTGTCTATGCCGCCCTCCTCCCTTTTAATTATATTTCAGAAAGTGGAAGCTCAAGAACGAGAAGATATCCTGGCTGGAATGTCTGGAAAAGCAATAAAAGGTAAAGTTGGCAAACCTAAGGTGAAGAAGCTTCAATTGGAAGAGACAATGCCCTCACCTTATGGAAGGAGAATAATTCCTGAAATTACTGCCATGAAGGCAGATGCCAGCAAAAAGTTACTGAAGAAGAAGAAGGTATGACATACCTCATTAGCTCTACTTCTTTTCCCTCACCTGCACTATTCTCTCCCTCTCGCCTCTCCCCCAGTCAGATTATTTGAGAAATGAGTCTAAGAGCCGGGGTTGGAGATTGGCGAGTTCTTGCTATAGAGCTAATATTTGAAGCAAAGGAACATTTTGACACTAGAGCAGGTGTTCTCCATTAAACTGATGTCTGTACCACTTTGCTCTTCCTGACTCCCTATCTCACACAGGTTCACTTACCTTTGTCCTTGGGAGAATGGTTTCTTTCATTTTCAGTAGGTTTTGTCAGGTTCAGTTCTCATCACTCAACTCAAGTAGTTTCCTCAAGTAACTTCATCTATGCCCAGAACTTTTTCCACTTCTACTGGTGACTCCTAAATCAGTGTCCGTATGCTATACTATTTTCATTGGCGACAGGTTCATAAAGCCACCTGAATGTCTACAGCCCCTTGAATCCAAGTATGTTTGAAACTGAACCTGTTATCCTAATTTCAAAACCTCCTTTGTAACTCATGTCATTTAATGACATGATTAGCAATAACTGACATAAGCCAAAATCGAGGAGTTTTCTCACTTAATCATTAACTAAATCTTATTGACTGTCTATAAAATAATCCAAAATCTACCTTTTAACCTTGATCCCCACTGATACTGCCTTATTTGTTCTGACTACTTAAGTAGTCTTCTTAACTTGTCTCCATCTCTAGTCTTAATCATGATTTCTACTTTTCTCTACTTCATTCCTTCCCGTTAAATGTGATATCATATATGAAATAATATCTATGTATATGATTGACTTATTTATTTGGAAGTCAGAGTCACACAGAGAGAGAGACCGAGGTCATCCATCTGCTGGTTGATTCCCCTGAGTGGTTATAGTGCCTAGTGCTGAGCCAGCTGAAGCCTGGAGCCAGAAGCTTCATGTGGGTCTCCCACATGGGTGGCTGGGACCCAAGCACTTGGGCTGTCTGATACTGCTTTTCCCAGGCCATTAGCTGGGAGCTGCATTGGAAGTTGAGCAGCCAAGACATGAACCATATGGGATGCTGGCATTGCAGGTGGCAGCTTTACCTGCTACACCACAACGCTGGCCCCCAGTTATATCTTTTACTACCAGAATGATGTTTCTGAAAATTAAGTTGATTACACACATCCTTTAAAACCTTCAGTGACTCCCCACTGACGACACACAGACTCCTAGGATACAGTAGCTTAGCTCCTGCGTGCCTCCCTGTGTTTCTCTTCTTCATTACTCTTTTCTCTTCCCTTTCCTTGACTACTAGCAAGCTATTTCCTAAGTTTACAGACTTATTACAGTAAACACAATGTGATTCTTCATGCTTCTGTGCCTTCTGCCTCGGATGGCTCTTTGCTATTTTCTTCTCACCCGGTCAACTTAAGTGATTGCTTTAGAACTCAGAAAGGCTCCTTCTCTATGGGGCCTTCTTCCCCTCTCCCTTAGGAACTTATTTTTTCCCATTGAGCTACGGCTTTGTCTCCTTTTATATGATTGTACTATAATGAGTCTTTTTCCTTAGTCTCATAGTGCCTACCAGTGCACGACATGTATTCCTTATTTCCCTTCAATAATTTGAAGACTTTTTATTCTAGTTATGTGAAAACCTGAGCTCTAGGAACTTAGTTTGCAGATAACTTTTACTATACTTAACTATTGTTCTGAAAGTCCCTTTGGTAATCAAAAGCTACCTTCTTTTACCTTTTTTCTTTCTAAAATGTTTGATTGTTGCTCTGCTTTTCAAGTGGATGAAAATAGGGACAGCAACAGAGATCTTCCATCCACGGGTTCACTTCCCAAATGTCCACAACAGCTAGGGCTGGGGCAGGCTGAAGCCAGGAGCCTGGAACTCCATCCAGGTATCCTACATAGGTCGCAGGGGCCCAAACACTTGGGCCATCATCTGCTGCCTCCCTGGGTGCATTAGTTGGAAGCTGGATTGGAAGCAGAGCAGCTGGGACTTGAACCAGCACCCTGATAGATGATATGGGCATCACAAGTGGCAGCTTAACTTCCTCTGCCACAATGCCTGCCTCTGTCTTATTTTTTATGGCTGCTTCTAAGCAGTCATTGTTTTATGAGTATAACAGAAAATTAGAACAGAAAGAACCTGCGCCGCGGTTCAATAGGCTAATCCTCCGCCTGCGGCACGGGCACACCAGGTTCTAGTCCCGTTTGGGGCGCCGGATTCTGTCCCGGTTGCCCCTCTTCCAGGCCAGCTCTCTGCTGTGGCCCGGGAGTGCAGTGGAGGATGGCCCAAGTGCTTGGGCCCTGCACCCCATGGGAGACCAGGAGAAGCACCTGGCTCCTGCCTTCGGATCAGCACGGTGCACCGGCTGCAGCGCACCAGCCGCGGCAGCCATTGGAGGGTGAACCAACGGTAAAGGAAGACCTTTCTCTGTCTGCCTCTCTCACTGTCCACTCTGCCTGTCAAAAAAAAAAAAAAAAAAGAGGAAAAAAAAAAAAGAACCGTAAGCAATATCATTTGCTACAGGTAAATAAAACATTGTTATCATAGGCTTTTTTTTAAGACCTCAGCAGAATCATATTTGTGTTTAACTTATGTGATAATGAAGAAGCTACCTATTGACTGGAACTCTATCTTTGTGATGTTAATTTCATTTTAATTTTATGATTTCTTTTTAATATGTAGGGTGATCTTGATACCACAGCAGTAAAAGTAGAGTTTGATGAAGAATTCAGTGGAACACCAGTAGAAGGTACAGGAGAAGAGGCACTGACACAATCGGCACCTGTAAACAAAGGCCCCAAGCCCAAAAGGGAGAGAAAAGAGCCTGGTGAGGAATTATTATGAGGTTGTTTTTGTTCGGCATATGTGAGAAAAACTATCCAGGCTATATAGCTAGATTTTTTTGATTATGCTTTTTTCTAGTAGTTGAAGTAATGCCTTTAATTTTTACGAACATTTATTTTTGTAAAGATTTATTCATTTATTTATTTGAAATGCAGAGTTAGGGGGCTGGCGCTGTGGTATAGCAGGTAAAGCCGCTGCCTGCAGTGCCAGCATCCCAAATGAGCACTGGTTTGAGCCCTGGCTGCTTCACTTCCAATCCAGCTCTCTGCTATGGCCTGGGGAAGCAGTGGAGGATGGCTCGAGCACTTGGGCCCCTGCACCCGTGTAGGAGACCAGGAGAAGCTCCTGGCTTTGGATCGGTGCAGCTCCAGCCATCACGGCCAATAGAGGAATGAACCAGTGGATGGAAGACCTGTCTCTCTCTGCCTCTCTTTATCTCTGTGTAGCACTTTCAAATAAATAAATCTTTAAAAAAAAAAAAAAGTTATAGAGAGGTAGAGAGAGAGAGAGAGGTCTTCCATCTGCTGGTTCACTCCCCAAATGGCCGCAACAGCTGGAGCTGCACCAATCCGAAGCCAGGAGCCAGGAGCTTCTTCCTGGTCTCCCACACCGATACAGGGCCCCAAGGACCTGGGTCGTCTTCTGCTTTCCTAGGCCATAGCTGAGAGCTGGATCAGAAGAGGAGCAGCTGGGACTTGTGGGGTCCTGGCCTCACACGTGGTGGCTTTACTCACTATGCCACGGTGCTGGCCCCACAAACATTTATTTTATAAAGTACTTTTCATTTTAACAGTTTTATTTTTACTAATGACATTTGTGTAAGTATTCATATCTTATTGCTGTTCTTTGTCTTTTAGGTACCAGGGTGAGAAAAACACCTACAGCATCTGGTAAACCCAGTGCAAAGAAAGTGAAGAAACGGAATCCTTGGTCAGATGATGAATCCAAGTCAGAGAGTGACCTGGAAGAAACAGAACCTGTGGTTATTCCAAGAGATTCTTTGCTTAGGAGAGCAGCTGGTATTGTGATACATTTTCTATTTATATTATTGTGTATTACAGTTTGACTTATAAGTTGGTATTAATGTTATCAGTGCTGTTAAATACAAAGTCATTAGTATTGTAGAATTTTCAGTTAGGAAGATGAAAAGCATTGCTTTACAGAATGGCCCTTCCTAGCAAAGTTGGACATAAATTTCTCTAAAGTGAATCATGTTTTCTTACAGTTTTATAAGTTCTGTTCAACATTTAGTTCAAAGATGTTTGGTAATATACCAGCTGTGGTAGAGGTAGCAAAAAGTGTGTTTTGTGCTTTTGTTTATTTCAGACTTCTTAGAATTTCTCCTCCTTTAGGAGTTTGATTCCATGCACATAGATCTCTTTTAGATAATTCCACTGGTAAAGCTAGACTGCAGAATTCCTTTTTATTACTATATATTGCTGCTAAGCATGTGGTTTAATCTTTTTTAACTTGAAGTGTTCAGATAATTTGAGTTTCCTGTTTTATAGATTATTCTCCATTTAAGTCAGTTATTAAAATGAGTGATACTGTATTATTTACCTTTGAGAGAGACATTTTTAATTATATGTCAGGCCTTAAATTCTTGGGTTCTCTAGTCATCAAGTGATTGAATTTCTTTTTCCTAATGTCTGTAAGTATTATTATATAGGCATATCTTTAACATGAGCAACTTAAGTTACATGAAAATTATTTATTAAATGCTTGAAATTACATAGAGGCTATTCTATACATTAAAAAGAAAGTACAGAATTACATGTCCTCCAATAAATTTTTAAATTGTATTATATGCTAGAAATTATAAGGAAATGTATTTGCATTGTGCCAATGTGCCTTTCTCCATAATTGGTATCTTAAAACATTCTCTTAAGTTATTATTTTGCTAATATTTTGAGGTCTTGAGTTTTCTGTCTCTTCTCATTCATCTGAAAGATTACTGTTACATCATAGTAAAACTAACCCTGTAGAGAATATAGAAATTTTTATGCAAGAGGTTAAGAGAAAGTTTAATACTTCTTGAAGAACAATAAAATTTGTTATTTGTAGTCACAGAAATGGGAAAAATTAGTAGTTATTTCTGCCATGGCCCCATTGACCGGTTTCCTCATTGGTTTTTCATTTTATTTTTAAAATTTATTTGGAAGTCAGAAGGAGGGAGGGAAGGGGGGAGGGATCTTTTATCCTCTGGTTCACTTCCCAAATGGCTTTAATGGCTGGGGATGTGCCAGGCTAAACCTAGGAACCCAGAGCTTCTTCCAGGTGTCTCACGTGGGTGCAGGGGCCAAAGCGCTTGGGCCATCTTCTACTGCTTTCTCAGGCACATTGGCAGGGAGCTGGATGTGAAGTAGAGAAGCTAAGACTCTAACCAGCATCCATATGGAATGCTGGCATCATTGACAGTGGCTTATACTATTACGTCACATTAGCCCCTCCTCAATGGTTTTGAATTACATTTGAGTAGAACAAGCATCATTCTGATCAATCAGTCCCATCAGTTTATGCTCTTTTAATATATGCAGCATTACCACACAGCCTCTTGGGAGACGAAAGACAGATGTTAATACTGTCAAATAATTGAGGCCAACGTTGTCGGTTTTTATCATAAATGTTTTTTTTTCTCACGAATTTTTAGAGATAGTTGGAATATTTTTCAAATGTGTTATCAGTAATTTTGCATGTGGGTAAAGCTGAGATCTGAGTTTAACATTGTTGTTTTTCTCCTAGCTGAAAGACCTAAATACACATTTGATTTCTCAGAAGAAGAGGATGATGATGCTGATGATGATGATGACAATAATGACTTAGAGGAGCTGAAAGTTAAAGCATCTCCCATAATAAATGATGGGGAAGATGAATTTGTTCCTTCAGATGGCCTAGATAAAGATGAATATACATTTTCACCAGGCAAATCAAAAGCTACTCCAGAGTAAGTTATGAAACAACTGCTATTTAGTATTATGGTACAGTTAGTTGTTGTAGGGATCTGCCAAAGGTCTTATAGTGAACTTTCCATAAGAAATTGTTACTGTAGCTAAGGTCTTCCTCATGAAGGAATAAATCTAGTTAACACTGCAGCTGTTCCCATAACTTGACTGTCCTTTAGAGGAGGGATTGGCAAACTTTTTCCATAAAGGGATGGATTTTAAATATTTTAGGCATTGTAGGTCATATGATTTTTGTCAAAACTAACTCAGTGCTGCCACTGTAGCAAGAAAACAATCATAAGCAACATATAAATAATGGTTTTTTGGAACACGGTTATTCTTATTTATCTACAAATAAATCCTTATTTATCCTTATTTATCTATAGTCAGTAGGCCAATGGAATGTAATTGGATGACCCTTGGCTTTGAGAAAGTTACTAAGATTTTAGAATGAACAGTTTCATGCTTCTTCCCTAGGTTTGGTCTTACTTTTCTTGATTTTGGTGAGGTTATGAACTCCTAGATATTTTGTAAAGAATTACTATAATTTGCCTTGACCAAGATCCTAAAATAACTGGTCACCTGTAATCTAGGATCATATATGGGATTATTGCCTGCCATAATAGGGATTCTTCCTCTGTGGTTTTTGCCCATATTTTGCTGATGCTATTTTCTAGAACAATTATTTTGGCCAATCATAGAATGTAGCTTAATGGTAATTTGAATAACTTTAAGACATTGCTCAGTTTTTATTCTACTTTAATGTTAAATCATTGGTTTGTGAGGTATCTGTATATATGTGTATAGACATAGTTTGTATATGTGTACACTTTTGTGCACATGAAGGGAGAAAACTTTGCTCTTTCTTTAACAGAAAAAGTGAGAACTAAAGTTTTATCCTGTGATTATAATCCTGCAGTACGTATTAAATAATAGGGTTGAAACGAGATGTTTGAATTATATCCTGTTTGTGGTGTTTTGTTTTCTTTCTAATAGAAAATCTTCACATGACAAAAAAAGTCAGGATTTTGGAAGTCTCTTCTCATTTCCTTCATACTCTCAAAAGTCAGAAGATGGTATGCACACTTACTCTTTCTGTTGGTTACTACATAGTGGTGGAGAGAAAGTGGCAGATAAATCAGTAGGTCATAATTTGATATCAAAAATTTTCATGAGCATAAAGCTTCTTTACATTTTGCTTAAGGTAATAGGATTTACTTTGTTTTTCTGAGGTGATTCTACTGAGTTCTTAATCACTGTGGAATCATTTAGCTAGCCAGGTGCTAAACTGTGTTTTTGTGTGTAGTGTGTATATAAAGGTAGTATTGAATTGAAGAATACATGAAATAGAAATTTTAAGAGGCTGAAATTTGACTGCATTGGCAATGTGAATGTATAAAGAAAGCTTTAAGGGAACCAACATAGATACAGATGTGTTTTTCTAATCCTGTTTTTATCTGAGAGATGCAAACCTTCATAAGAGCTGATTTAAACAGGGTATGTTTTTAATCCTTACATTATTTGTAGGTAATTTTTGAGAACAGTTTATTGACTCTCTTGGATTTTAAATACACACATAGAGACAAACCTAGAGTTGGTACATATCCTTTATGTATGGATATTGACTTTTAGTGGTGTGTCAGAAGTTACATATTTACTTAGATCCAAGTAGCCATTTTAACAGTTCCTGCCCCTCTGTAAAGGAGGGAGAAATGACTGATTAAAGTGATTTGAGTGTAAATATAAGCTGAAAGTAAGCCTGCATACCTTTTAAATTAATTTCTTGATTTAAAAATATGAATACTTGCAGATCTTTTTTGGGTGTTATAACTGATATTATTGAAATGGTTAATGGTATTATTTAAATACTAAATAATCATAGAACATTTTCATATTTCATTTAAAATTAAATCATCAGTATATATTTTAATTGGTCAATTTTAAATGATTAGTATTCGGAACTATTTTCATTATGCATTTCTATTGATTTACAACAGAATTAGCATTTTTGAGGTATAACATTGATCTCTTTATATTTTTACTATCTGTATATTCTGGATTAGATGATCAGAAAATACGAATTTTTAGATCAATTACTAAAGTCATCAGTTAAAAGAATCCAGGTTTACTAAGAGGTCTTTGTAGAGTCTTTATACTTAAAATAGCTTTGTAATTTTCAGATTCCGCTAAATTTGACAGTAATGAAGAAGATTCTGCTTCTGTTTTTTCCCCATCGTTTGGTTTGAAACAAACAGATAAAGTTCCAAGTAAAACAGCAGCTGCCAAAAAGGGTATGTACTTAGATTTGTTTATTAAGCATTGCATAAAATAAACTATAGAGATGATTGATGTGCGGCTGCATTGAATATATAACTATGCAAAAGAATTAAGTGTCTATCAGATGGCATTTTAAAATGTAATTATAAAATAATCCCATGTGTTGATATCTAAAGATAGCTTTCTAGTAAAGCTCCTTTGTGGTTGTTAGGTTGTTAAGTGGATTAAAATTTTGTGTTGGTAGTAGCCTGATTCTTTCACCTGTGTCAGTGGTGTCTCGGCTCCTCATGTGGCGGGATTGGTCGGTTGAGTTGGCGTCCTTTTTTAATTTGTGAGCTATATAGCTTCTTTCTTGTCCATAGCCTTAGATTGTTCACAAAACACCTGGAGTTCATTCATGAATCTGTTATAGTACCAAGGAATATACCTTGGGCTTTTTGAAAGAGGTCAGTATTAGTGCTTTGTGTTTTTTTAAAAAAAAAATGACAGCAAGTAAGTAAATAAATAGGAGCTAGTCCCTCAAGGATCTTAAAGATCCATAACAGGCAACACTATTGTAGAGACACATGTATTGAATGTAGTAAAACATTTTTTAAATTAATTTATTTGAAAGGTTGAGCGGCAGAGAGAGAGGTCTTCCATCTGCTGGTTCACTCCGCAGATGGCTGTAATGGCCAGAGCTGCACTGATCAGGAGCCTGGAGCTTCTTCCAGGTCTCCCACACTGGTGCAGGGGCCCAAGCATTTGGGCCATCTTCTGTTGTTTTCCCAGGCCATAACAGATTGCTGGATCGGAAGAGGAGCAGCTGAGACTCGAACCAGCGCCCATAGGGATGCCAGCACTACAGGTGGTGCCTTTACCCACTATGCCACAGCGCCGGCCCCAGTAGAACATGTTTTTAAGAAAAATACATACTTACAGGACTGTGGTGGTTTTCATTGGCTATAAGAACCAGTACAATAGGTGACCATGCCTCACTGCCCTTAACTACTTCAGTGTGCATTGACCAGTTTCTTCGTGCTTTGTTAGAGTATTAACAATCTTGCTCATGGCTGCCCTTAACTAGTGATTGAGGAAAGCTGGTCTATAAATATGTTTCTTTGCCTGAGGGTGAGCTAACTCTGGGATGTATGTTTTATATACTGGCTTTCAAAGTGATGGGTATCTTGATAACTTCATTACTGGCTTCCCTCTCTTCCTTGGCTAATTTTTGTCTTCCTTGTACATCACTATCCAAATTCTCGGGGTTGAATTCTTTTCTTTGTATCAGGCAAGGTCTGCTTGTGAGGAACCCAAACTAAAACAGACCCTATAATTACCCTTTAAGCATCTTTCCTTTCTAAACGCTCATATGAAGTGGCAAAAAAAAAAAAATACCCTAAAAATGTGGGTGCTTCATCACTTATTGAAATGTCATCTTGTGTCATTCATTAAGCTGTCTACCCATATTTAACCTAATGAGTTTGAGTTGAGCATTAACTAAAAAGCTCCAGTGTCATGCCACCCTCTTGTTTGGTTGCTTCTTCAGTAGCTAGTTTGGCCTTAGTTGAACAGTGACTTGCAGGGTAATTTCTGGGACTCTAGAAAAGCTTAAGGTTCCTCTACTTTCCTCTCAAAATATGACACTCATAAAATGTACCATTTCAATTCATGTTCCTCTGTGGGATTGTCTGTGTTAACCCCAGATTCCATTTGGTAGTTTCAGTAATTTTCAGCAAAAAGGTGGACCCTAGTACTTAGACATATGACCCAATGCTTGCCTGGCATAGTTGAAAGTGTTACCCAACCGGGGGCCAGCATTGTGGCTAGCCAGTAGATGTGCTGCATGCAATGCTAGCATCCCATATGGGTGCTGCTTCGAATCTTGGCTGCTCTATTTCTGATCCAGCTCCCTGCTAATGGCCTGGCAAAAGCAGCAGAAAATGGCCCAGGTGTTTTGAAACCTTGCTACCCACGTGGGAGATCGGTTGAAGCTCCTGACCCAGCCCTGGTCTTTTTAGCCATCTGGGGAGTGAACCAGCAGGTGTAAGATCCGACCCCCCCCCCCCCCTTCAAATGAGTAAATCTTAAAAGTGTCACCTAACCCAGGAAGAACTGGGATTTGTGCCACAGAAAAGTGGTCCCCAGATCAGCCAGCTATGTTAAGTCTATGTATGGCTCTCATTTCAAATTTAGGTGTGAGGACTCTGGGATCCAGCTGTGGCTGTCCCAGCCATAATGCGAGTTAAGGGCTCTCATTAGCCAACAGCTGGAGCCCTATCTCTAGTGTCTCAGACTGAAACTGGAATACATTTTCCATAGAATTTCTTTAAGTAGAAAAGTCTGTAGTCAATTTGGATTCATCCATGACATTTTTTCCTAAATTGGGTTTTATTAAATAAGTGGGGAAAAAAAAAAAAAGATAGTTTTCACATAGAACTGCAGATGAAGCTGAAAAACAAGGTTTACTTTTAAAACAAACTTCAACAAAGTAAAGGCCTTGTGTCTTGTCTACTTGTCTAGGATTTTCATATTTGTTTCTGTTAAGGTACCAAGTCTAGGTTTTAACTTCGAATAGAAATTAATGCATTTCCATTCAATTATATTGAGCATTACAAAAACTGCATTTTTCCTCTGGAACATGTTACAAGCTGGATGTAACATGATTACATTTAGGTTATAATTAATGTCAAATCTGCTTTATTTGTCATGACTATATTTAAAAGTTACCATTTCATTAATTGTAATGGCCCTTGCTTAAACTCATTTGAATTATCTAAAGGTAAATTATGCATAATTAAATAAAAAGTATTTTGTCAAATAAGAGATTATTTGCCTTTACACTGGCACCCAGCAGAGAGAAACCATTTCATTATTTAAGGCTATTCAATTACTTATCAGCAGTCAGCAATTCCACTGTTAGATTCACTTTAGCTATGTTTTTTTTTAAGTATATTACATTGACCTATGAAATGGAAATTTGCTTAATAGGAAAACCAACTTCAGATACAACCCCTAAGCCCAAGAGAACACCCAAACAGAAGAAAGTAGTAGAGACTGTAAACTCTGACTCAGATTCAGAATTTGGCATTCCAAAGAAGAGTACAGCACCAAAAGGTGAGGATTATCTTCATCTAACCCTTTGATGTACGCTGTGTGGAGAGTACTAACTTCAGTGAATTTAAAGATGCTGGGAACTTTGGAGGAGGGGCTTCAAAAAGTTCATGGAAAGCTGGAATGCGAAGATAAGTTGTTTTTTTTTTTGGCACAAAAATAAAAAGGAACTCCATGCATATAAGAGGTCTTCAGAAAGTACATGGTAAATGTATTATAAAAATATGCATAAATTGCAAAAAATTTTTGCATAAAAATAAAATTTTATTTCATTGTTCCATGAACTTTTTGGAGCACCCATGTATTTTAAATTGCTTTTCAACTCAGTAAGCAGAATGTCCAAGACTGAATGCTGAGTTAGGGTCCAAAGGAAACAGCAGTTTGGTCCAATAGCTTTGAGTCCCAGTTTTTTCATTTGTAAAAGAAAGACAAACAGTTGAATGGTTTAAAAAATGCTTTTGAGGTGGGCATTTGGCACAGTGGTTTAGCTGCTGCTTGTATTACCCACATCCCAGAGCAGCAAACCTGGATTTGAGTTCTAGACTACTCCTGATTCCATCCTGCTGTTAATATATACCCTGGGAAGTTGTAGGTGACCTGGTAAGTACTTGGTCTCTGCCACTCACATGGGAGGCCTGGACAGATCTTAGCCCCTGTCTTTCTACCTGGCCCAACCTCTACTATTGTGGACATTCCAGGGGTGAACAGGAAGATAGACGTCCTCTCCCTGTCAACTAACTAAAAGTGTTAAGGACAGTGGGCAGTTACTCTAAGACTGCTCTTCCGTGTGGGATCTGTGATGATTAATGCTAGTCTATGAGGAATAAAATTGAGAGTAAACATTTAAAACGTACGTGTTAGTAATTTTTCATTTTTAGAAGTATTCATGACAAATTGGAAATTTAAAAATATTTCCATCAAATTATTTGAGAAGCATTCTTCTAAAATTTCCTTTTTCAGGTTCAAGGATCACATATGCAAAATGTAAATGTTTTACATATCAAGGTCATTGAAATGTGTCACTAGGACTTTTCCCATAGTCTAAACGTATTTGCAAAATATTCTTTAGTCATGTCAACTACAGGACTGAAGTGATGCTGCCAAATTAATTGTATGCCATTTATATTTAAAAGTGCAGGGTTCCAGTGCCCCACTGATTGGGCATGCCAAAGAAGTAAATTGTAATGCTTGGTTGTCTTTTCTTTGTATATCACACTTACCTTTGAGAGAAAAATCTTTTGTATTATTTTAAGGTAAAGGCCGAGGGGCAAAGAAAAGGAAAGCTTCTGGTTCCGAAAATGAAGGTGATTATAACCCTGGCAGGAAACCATCCAAAACCACAAGCAAGGTAATCCGGAGTGTCTTCATAGTACCTGATTGTGTTTAACATGATTATAACTGACTTAGGCTGTAAGGTACCTGAAGTCTTGTAACAGCTGGAAACCTTGCATCGATTATCAGTAGAGAGGGCTTTTGTATATGGTTAATGAATTATCAAAGCATAAATTTACATAATCAGACTTTTTTTGGAGATGCTAAGTAGATTAGGAATAGTTATCCACTCATTCATTGAACTGTAGTAGTACTATGCTATCAGAACATCAGACTATTTTTTTTTATTTTTTAAAAATGTGAATTCAGGGGTGAGCCTCTGGTGCAGTGGTTAGGTCACTGTTGGGGATGCCTGTATCCCATAATGGAGGGCTTTTAGTCCTGACTCCTCTACTTGGCATTCAGCTTCTTGTGAATGCAAACCCTGGGAGGCAGTAGGTGTTAATCCAAGTACTTGGGTCCCTGTTACCCACATGGCAGATCTGGAGCAAGTTCCTGGCTTCCACCTAGCCCTGGCTGTTTCAGGTATTTGGGGAGTGAACCTGTAGATGGAAGATCTCTCTTCATCTGTCTGTTTGAAAGGCAGACTCAAGCAAGAGGAGAACAAAAAAAAAATTCCCTTTGACTGTGACTAATTTTTCCAATGAGTTCTTTAGAAGTATACCATCTCTTTCATGTAAATAAATGACATCAGATGTTCTTCCTTGCCTTTATTTTTTCCTCTTCCCATTATGTTTGTATTTAAGTGATTACAGCTTTATGCTACTTCCCACATTGACCTCTGCCATCTTGTTTTCTGTAAGTCCACCTTGGTGACTCTTCTATACATTTGTAGAAACACTGCTAGTGTGTACTATTCCCTGCATGATTATGTCTTCTTCTGAGTGCTTAAGTACATAAGTAAATACCCAAACTGTCTTATTTTTATCTGGGCATCGTGCATACTTGTTTCGTAATATGAGGTACTTCAAACCGTGGAAAATTTAATAAATGGTGTTGCGTTTTTGAGGCTAGAACTTGGTAAACAGTGAGACCACCAAGGTAGCAAACTATTATATCTCATCCTGTTTTTCCAAGGAGTAGTAGTTTTTAACATGACTCCTCTAATTTAAAAAATCTAGAAACCGAAGAAAACATCTTTTGATCAGGATTCAGATGTGGACATCTTCCCCTCAGACTTCACTTCTGAACCACCTTCTCTGCCACGAACTGGCCGAGCTAGAAAAGAAGTAAAATATTTTGCAGAATCTGATGAAGAAGAAGATGTTGATTTTGCAATGTTTAATTAAGTGCCCAAAGAGCACAGAAACATTTTTCAACAAATACCTTGTGTTGTCCTTTTGTCTTTTCTGTCTCAGACTTTTGTACATCTGGCTTATTTTAATGTGATGATGTAATTGATGGTTTTTTATTATTGTGGTAGGCCTTTTAACATTTTGTTCTTACACATACAGTTTTATGCTCTTTTTTACTCATTGAAATGTCATGTACTGTCTGATTGGCTTGTAGAATTGTAATAGACTGCCGTGCATTAGCACAGATTTTAACTGTCATGATTGCAGACAACAGACCTGCTTTTTGAAATGAAATTTAAACATTAAAAATGGAACTGTGTTCTCTGTCTCTTTACTGAAGATGAAAACATAGTAAAAGCTCCCACACACCTTTAAAATAAATATATTTTATTCTTTGCCAGGAGACTCCATGGAAAAAGGTAAACAGTATATGAACATAGAAAGCATCGTTAAACAATCTCAATGTACAAACAGAGCCAGTGAAAGTACATCACAGACTTGCTAATATATCAAAAAAAAAAAAAAATCCACTAGTGCTTAAATGAGAACTAAGAAACTGACACTTGTATCTGTTAACCACTCTACCACAGCTTTCACTCTGCTTCATAGTGATTGAACAAGGTCAGAGGCGGCAGATTCTATGCCCATGCCTTTGGGAGTTAATGTGAACCCCTTGGCATCAAGAAGGCTGGAGAAAAATCCCAGTATTGGGCATGAACCAGGAAGGACACTAGAGTTACATGGTCCAGGTGGTAGACCAGCCTACTAATCCCATGAAATTTCCCTAATGGCTTGTGAACAGGTAAACAAAAACTTATTAACACTGAAAAGTGTTTTTGCCTTGGAGGCTATCATTACTGTAAAAATGTAGTGTTTTTTTTTTTAAACCATGTAGTTATGTCATTAAACAAGAAATAAACCACTTCTTTTAATTTAAAGTGACAATAACAATTGAACAAATGACGTTTGATTAACTGAACTGGCAGTTACACCGATACAGAATTCTCTTCTGCTAGTGCAGTCAATTTGTATACTTTTACTGGGCAACATGAAATAAAAGATGCAATCCGAGAGCATCAAAAAGAGCAAGGACAAGCTCCCATACTAACTAAATCAGAATACCATTAGTCTTCAGTTGTCATACTGTACAGCAGTCCTGTTTCCTTACCTTGATGTCTTGATTATTCCATGAAAGCCAGACAAGTAACTTTTTAAACTTTCTTAGGTGGACATGTACAGTAGTCTGTTTCATAACCTTGGTGTCTTGGTTATTTTGCGTATGCAAGACAAAAGGAAAGCACCAAACATACAGTATAGAAAGAACATTTCTGTATGTACAAAGTCTTCAGAAACTTAACTGGGTAAATCATTTTGACTGGATCTTTGCCATGCATTCTTGAGTGTTCAAAGAGGAAAATAGAAGCTTTTAACTAGTTTCTGGTTGCATGAAATGGCTGATATTTTAGAACTTGAAGAGTCTGTATTTCTAAGTAAGTTACACAGTGAGGAAGATATATATTGATACATATGAAAACTTCTTGGTCCTTCTCGAGTTTTAATATATTTTCAGTCCAAAAACTAAGCAGCAGTAAAAATGTTTTTTCTTGCATTTTAAATCCTGGAATTGAAGGTTCTGGGGAATGTGTGAAGTAGCTGGAAAATGTCTTATTGCACCAGTGGTGACTGACTGACCCCGCTGTTTTCCACTGAGCTGGGTGAGATGCTGGGACTGTGCTCTGCTGTGTTCCCACTTGAACTTGGGGTCAAGGGTTCATGTCCTTCCGAATTCTCCAGCATTTCCTGAATGAGCGGTGGCATTGATCCAGGAATCTCCATTTTCAAGGTAATTACACGTTCTGCACCTTTTAAACACATAACAGAAGTCTGGTTAAGGTGAAGGAATTGAGAAACACGTGGGCCCTTTTTATCCAGCTCATTTTAACAAGAGTGGTTTCTTATGAAAATCAGATTTCTTACTTGTTGCAGAGGTATTTATTACTAGAGCTCTCATTCATACGAAAATAAGTGTATTTAGAACAGTGACTACATCCACCAGAAATCACTTTAAGTGAATGTGAAGTTAGATTGTTAACCAGCTCAGGGTCACAGTACTGATAGAGGGTCTTTCCACTGCTGATTTAACTTCACTCATCTTTTGTGGAAGCAGCAACCAGTACATTGCTCATCTTAAAAACAAGATAGTGCAAACGATACCTCCCAGAGAGTATCCTGATTTTACAACGTTAAAACAATTTTACTGTATGAAAAGGAGCAGAGATACGGTAACATGTTTAAATGTGATAGTCTCGTGCCTGGGTCAGTTTCAGAAAACAATTTACAAAGAACAGACTGTATTTTAGAACTAATGGTTGAAAGGGATGCTAAATTCTCCACAAATGGAGGAATTGACCTGAATAATCAATATGCACTGATTATCAACTTCATGTAGCATTGCACCGTCGGGTACAGTAGCCTGTAGCCATAGGTGGCTTATTAACTTCAAATTCATTAACTGCACTAGCCACATTACAAGTGCTTGAGAACCACATGTGGGCTAGTGGTTACTGTTGTGGACAATGTAGATGGTCATATTTCCATAGTCACAGTAAATTCTACTTCTCACTGGTCTAGCTGTTTACAGTGAATGACAGTATTAAGTTAAACAGCCTCATTTTAAAAAATTAAAGATAACCAGTGCTTGAGCAATGCAATTATGAATGTTATCTGACCTTTGCCTCTACTCTTTCTCATGCTGGGGATAAACTCAGAATGTCTCACTGAAGAAACCTCTTGGAAGGAACCCAAGACTTGCTGCTCCTGTGCTTTTGAGCACTCTCTGAAATGTAGTTTGTTTCTTGGGTCTGCAAGGCCCAGCAGGAAGGAGGAGGACAGCGGCATAGTGGGGCTAGCTGCTGACTCGTCTCTCTACATAGAAACACCCAAGTCTAACATGGGACGTGATAGATACAGCTCTAGGCACTTCTGCAATTGTAAATCACTGGGCACTCGGGAAAATAAGAATTCCTTTGCTTAGAGTTGTATAGAAGTAAGTCTGCCTCTACACAAGAGAGCAATGCTTGAAAGAGAAACAACCAATCACTTTTACCATAAGTACTGTTAATTTTTCTTGAGGTTTGGATTTTCCCGGAAAAATTGGGAGTTAAATTTACATAAACCAGAGCTGTCGAAGTAGAATATTAAAAAGGCTCTCATAGGCTACATTCTCAAAAATTTTTCTAATCTGATTTTTAAAATTCCCTGTTAAGAGGCCGGTGCCGCGGCTCACTAGGCTAATCCTCCGCCTTGCGGCGCCGGCACACCGGGTTCTAGTCCCGGTCGGGGCACCGATCCTGTCCTGGTTGCCCCTCTTCCAGGCCAGCTCTCTGCTGTGGCCAGGGAGTGCAGTGAAGGATGGCTCAAGTGCTTGGGCCCTGCACCCCATGGGAGACGAGGATAAACACCTGGCTCCTGACATCGGATCGGCGCGGTGTGCCGGCCGCAGCATGCCTACCGCGGCGACCATTGGAGGGTGAACCAACGGCAAAGGAAGACCTTTCTCTCTGTCTCTCTCTCACTGTCCACTCTGCCTGTCAAAAAATTAAAAAAAAAAAATTCCCTGTTAAGAGCATTATGAAGAATAAGGTTTTTAATGCTCTATTTCCATCTAAGGAGAGAATACTATTTAATTCCTTTTGAGTTTGGGGCCAGCGCTATGGCACGGTGGGTTAAGCTGCTATTTGCAGTGCTGGTTTCCTATATGGGCACCGGTTCTAGACCCAGCTGTTCCACTTCTGATCCAGTTCCCTGCTATTGTGCCTGGGAAAGCAGCAGAGGATGGCCCAGGTGCTTGGACCCCTGTACCCATGTGGGAGACCTGGAAGAAGCTCCTGGCTTCAGCCTGGCCCAGCCCCGGCCTTGAGGCCATTGGGGAGTGAACCAGTGGATAGAGGACCTTTTTCTGTCTCTCTCTCCTTCCCTGTAATTCTTTCAAATAAGTAAATTTTAGTCCAAAGAGAAGTGAGTTCCAAACCTTAGAACAGACAGCAACTGTTAAATACCCTGCAGGAGGACATGGAGTTGAAAACCACCACACTGCAGTGAGCCAGGCCCTAGGCCACTGTCACTGGCGCCGGCTAAGGCTGTACCTTTAGCACTGATGCTGCGGAGATCCGTGATTTTCATTAAGATCTTTGGGAACATGTGAGGCTTGCTGGGTCGTCTTTTTCTGATATAAATTTTTAGTGCTTCCAGCAGCGGTTCTTGTAGCTTATCTACTTTTGTTGGTTCTTCAAGGTCCTGGCGGTCTAGAGACCAGGAATAAATAATTAGAAAATGAGTTATCAGGACAGAAAGGGTCATGCAGTTTCTAGTTAGAGTTCCGCCCATTTCCCTTCTTCCTTGTTTTCTTGTTCCTACTATAGAAGGACTTTGTTAATTTAATGATTCAATCACATATGCAGATTTGAAAAAATAAGTAACTGCTTTAAGCAATGATACTTAAATAATTGTCCTCATGTTGATCTAAGGCACATTTTGATGGCTGTTTTATCAAAGGAAAGAATTACCTCTTGTGACCAGAAGGTGTCACTACTGATCGAAATTAAAGCAGACCTTGAGCAGGATTGTTATAAAGGCAAGGTAAATTTGCCCCATAATTAATGCCGTTATTTTTTAACCACTTATGATTCCGTCTCCTTGGAACCAGCAGGGGTCACTACAGAGAATAAAGCCCTACTTAATCCAGGTTTTCGAAGAGCTGCTGGAAGGCCCAGCCAATAACTAGTATTCCCAGCCACTAAATTAATAGAACATGCAGGTCCCTTGGGCCATCATTAAAATGTCCCCAGGTAATTTATAACCTGTGGCAACCGGAGAAAAATAGCATTTTGGCATTTCTTTCAGGGCAGAAGAATCCCAAATGTGCCTGGGCTTTATTCACATGTCTTTTTCTATGCAAAATAATTCCCAAACAGCAGTGAGGGATCCCCCACATATTAGAGGATTGAAGTTGTTGTCCGTGGAATCCCTGGGGATTTTCTAGGTAATCGGTACCTCCACAGATGAGGCAGATGGCACTGAGAAGGCCTGTTTCTGTGTCATCCATTTCCAAAGGCAGGAGCTGGTTGGCAAAGGTGAACACGAGGTCAGTGAGAGGCCCAAATCCAGCATTGTGCATCTGAGTTCGGTTTAAGGTAAGGCCATCTGAGAAAGTCATAGTGTCTTGCTCTGGGGTGTACCTGGTGCAAATTCTCAGAATCTGAAAGAAAAAACAAGCCCACGTATGACATGTGATTGACACCAGCCTGTCCTGATACTGTTGATCATACATGAGTGGGAAACAACAGGAGATTTCCAAAGAGTCCTCGACTCTGTGGGCAAGTGTTGCACCCTTGGGGATGTTCAACCCAGCTCTTTCATTGAAAGACTACAGAAGTCAAAACGCAGGGGCTGAAGTTAAGGGAATGATAAATAAGATGCAGGAAATTTTGAGAAACATCTTTCTGTTAAAGGAAATTCATTGTTTGATTCAAATAAACATTTGCTGAGTACTTCTCTCTCGGCACAGGGTCAACTGCTGGAGACATAAAGATGAATAAGATTTTGTTTTCTAAAAAGAGCTTGTGGTCTCCCATAATTGACAATACCTACCACGTATTACATGCCTGCTGTATGTTAAGTATTGTTCCTATCCTACACTCAGTCTTTAAGACAACTTGATAAAGGGATTCTTGCTCTTATTTGACTTAGGGCTCAGAAAGGGGGGACAGCTAGGAATTGCTCCGTTTTGAGGCAAAAGAGGGAGCTCAAATTGCTCATCTTGGTCTCCACACTCTTTGGCGCCTTGTAGGCAGGTGCTGATCAGATCTGACCACTTACCCCCAGTGCTGGTGGGAATGCCTAGATGGTGACAGTGACCACAGTGCACATGCCCGGCACGCAGACCGGCAGGAGCTCAGGGGGACAACAGGTTCCCCCGCAGGAACCATGCCGGCTGCCTTTGCTGAGAACACGGCACTGACTCTGGTGGTCGCTCACGGCTGTCTAGGTTTGCCCTCCGAGAGGCTTCCCTTTAAGATGTTAAGAGAAATGGGGTTGCACGTACCCTAATGGAACCAGATGTGTTTTGTATGTAATCAATATAAAAATCATTACGGAGATAGTTCACATTTTCACACATGAAGTCTTTGGGATCCAGCATCAGGGCAGCCCCATTTCCAGGGGCTCGTGGTTGCTGAGCTGGACACGCAGCTCTGCAAGCTGTTTCCAAGCAGTTCTCAGACACTGGGTAGAGGGGAGGGGGTAAGGGCGAGGAGAAGGCAGCTGGGGAGGGGGGAGCTTATTGAAAAGGGGCACTGTGTGTTAGCAATGAGTCAATTCTCCCATGAGTCAGTTAACGGATTATTTGACTAAATCAATTCGAGCCCATTAGCGGGGAGATGTTAGTATACCCATTTCACCGATGAGGTCAGAGGCTCAGAGGGAACACTTAGCTTCCCTATGTTCACAGTCTGTCTAAGTGCAGAGCTAGGATTAAAACCCAGGGAACCTAGCTGGCTCTGTTGACTGGAGAGCTGAGGCCAGAGACTCACAGGAGCTCCAGGCGATGGCACAGGTGGCCAAGGAAGATGCTGGGCCTGAGCTCAGGCCGTGGGCCTCCACTCGGAGCTCCCTTCTCTGCATCCTGAGGCCAGGGAGGGACAGGTTCGTGTGGGAACCTCCTGGGCTCCAGGAGGCACGAGCCTGTTCTGATTCACACAGCCACTCCTGTGCCAGCAGAGACAACGTGCTGCTCTGACTGCTGGGGATTGTTCTTGGGAGCAGTGAGGTGAGCACAGGGACTCAAGGACACCCTGTGCTGCACCAGCAGAGACCTCACACGTGAAGCTGGCATTGGGACCCTGACCCCTGACTCCTTCCTTCCTTCCACCCGTCCACATTTGCATGCATACATACATTTACCATCCCCCTCCCCACCCCACTCACACATCCACTTGTCCATCTGTCTGCTCATCCGTCCGTCCACCAATCCACCTGCCCAGCAGTATTCACTGCATGACTGTTACGGCGTCCAACTCCAGCATGGGTCCCGGCCTCGTGGAGCCGGCAGCCCACTTGGAAGACACTGGTGAACAGGCTTCTGATCATACCGCATCTCAATGCCATCAGAGAGACCAGTGGGGTGGGAACCACGTAATCAGTCAAGGCGGGCGTCTTGGAAGACGCAGCATTTTGGCCAGGTTAAGGAAGGGGTGGCCAGGAACCACATGATAGGAAGGCCAGTGAGTGCCGCGGGTGGAAGGAACCAGATGCACAAAGGCTCTGGGTCAGCAAAGAGCTTGCCAGGGTTTGAGGAAGTGATGGGAGGTACAGGAGGTGAGCAGGGAGCCCCTAAGAGGTGGGACAGACGGGCAGCTTCTCCCGCATTGGCAAATCCCTGTAGCCCCCTTCCAGGCTCCTGCTTTGAGAAGCGTGGCTCAGCTCATACCGTGGGGCAGCCCCCGCACAGCCGCTGGCCCCTGGCCTGGAAGGAGGGACCTCCGGTCTGCTCTCCACCCACCACTCCTGCATCCCAGCTTTCCCTGCCATCTGGCCACGGCGCTGATGGGAAACCATGGCTTTGGCATTGCAAGTCATTGTCCTCCTTGTCCTCAGTCAGGGCTTCAGCACCAAACAGCACAGAATGAACCCTGGTGTTCTAAGTCAGACCTTGCCACTGCGCTTTAGGTGGAGCTGCTGAGCTGGGACGCCCTCCTCCCTGATTGCAGCCTGAGTGGCCTCCCCCACAGGCACACTCCCTTCTCCTGTGTTCATACACCCTCCAGGGCCTCTGCTGTCCCCGGGGCCTTGGGACTCCACTCCCTCTTGTCCCTGCTGCCCCCAGACCTCTCTGATCAGCACCCCTTCCAGCTGCTGCCTCTTTCTGGCCCCTCAATCTGGCCTGTGCCAGAGACAGGGCCGCTGCCCGCCCCAGTCCCGCTCCGGCCCTTGATGCTGTCCCTGCTGCCCGCAGGGGCTCTGGAGACACCACCGCACCCACTCCTGCTGGCTCGCTGGCCGCCCCTGCCCCCACCAGCCCCACGGGGCAGGGACTTTCATCTTTGAGTCTCACGGTGGTGTCCTCAGAGGCTGGCACAGCCCCCGGCACACAGCCCATCGTTAGGTGTGCAAGGGAGAAAAGGGGAAACAGAGGCAGGGAGGAGGGGAGGGAGTGGGAGGAGGAAAGCCAGAGCCACCGCCTCCAGGATGCCTGTGTGTAGGACGTCTGAGTTGACAGAGCCTGGATCCCTGGTCTGCAGAGGAAAGGTGGGGAGAAGACAACGGGCAGAGGGCAGCCAGGACGCCACCCCGGGGGCTCCCTCTCCCGCCGCGGACACAAGCTTTGGATGTGGCGACTCTCGTGTGAGGATAGGAACAGAACATTCTACCTCCAACGGTTCTGAGAGCTTCTTGAACTGACAGAGACATGCTGGCTGCTGGGCTGCTGTGGGAAATCTGGAAACTCAAAGCTGGGCCTCGGCATGGCCTGGGCCCGGCTGGCAGGGAGGCGCGGCTGCGGGCTCCGTGTTCTCAGTGGACTGGGGCACGGCTGGCAGCCAGGGCAGGACAGGCACAGGCTCTCAGGTCCCTTCAACCTTCCAGTTATAAACAACTCTTGGCCAGCACTGCAGCTCACTAGGCTAATCCTCTGCCTGCGGCGCCGGCACACCAGGTTCTAGTCCCGGTCGAGGCACCGGATTCTGTCCCGGTTGCTCCTCTTCCAGGCCAGCTCTCTGCTGTGGCCAGGAAGTGCAGTGGAGGATGGCCCTACACCCGCATGGGAGACCGGGAGAAAGCACCTGGCTCCTGGCTTCGGATCGGCGCAGCAAGCTGGCCGCAGTGCACCGCCATGGCGTCCATTTTGGGGGGTGAACCAACAGAAAAAGGAAGACCTTTCTCTCTCTCTCACTAACTCTGCCTGTCAAAAAAAAAAAAAAAAACCAAAACAAAACAAAAAAAAAAACAAAAACAAAAACAAAAAAAACTCTTCCCTGCCCCGTGCCTTGGCTCCACACCCTGCAGCTGACCGTGCCCCAATCACAGGCCAGCCACAGCTCAGGAACCATCACAAATGGCCCTGTGTTACTGGGCGCCCACACACAACCCCAGGAGGTGCTGGCTCCTAGTGCACGCCGTCACCATGTGTGTCTGCTCATCTGCTCTGTCTCACTCTGGGCACCCATCAATGTCTTAGACAAACAGCTCGGCCAGGCAAGACTTGCATCCCAAAGATGCTTTTTGAAGTTGTGCATTGTCTGGGACAAGGGTAGCAATTCTTGGAAATGTAATCTGGTTGGGGCCAGGGAAGTGTGCCTTCTGCCTCACCTCACCTGGCTGAGGGCTTCCCTTCCTACGGCTGTTTCCTCCCCTGCCTTGGGCATCCCCACCAGGAAGCCCAGCCCCTGAGGCCAGGAGCCAGCAGCTGGAAGTCCCTGACTGGGACTGGTGCTGTGGCATAAAGGGGTAACCCTCCCACAAGGGTGCCAGTTCAAGTCCTGGCTGCTCCACTTCCGATCCAGCTCCCTGCTATGGCCTGGGAAAGCAGCAGAGGATGGCCCAAGTCCTTGGGCCCCTGCACCCACGTGGGAGACCCAGAGGAAGCTTCTGGCTCCTGGCTTCAGTCTGGCCCAGCCCAAGGAGTTACAATCCTTCGGGGAGTGAACCAGCAGATGGGAGACATCCCTTTCTCTCTCTGTAACTTTCCCTTTCAAATAAATCTATTTTCTTGTAAAAAAAAAAAAAACAAAAAAAAAACCAAAAACGGGGGGTGGGGTGGGGTGCTGACAATGCCATGGGGGCTGACATCACCCACAGATGCTTTGCTGGCCTCGCCCTGACTGTCCACATCACTGCTGAGTCCCCAGGGCCCATGGCCACCTCTGGTCCCACGTAAGTAATGACCTCGGCGAGTGCACTATTTTGCACATAGGTAAACTGAGGTTTGGAGAGAGTGACTAGCAAGATCACAGCAACTGATTCTGTTCAAACTGGAAGAGGGTCAGTGTC
This sequence comes from Lepus europaeus, assembly GCF_033115175.1. Classification (NCBI taxonomy): domain Eukaryota; kingdom Metazoa; phylum Chordata; class Mammalia; order Lagomorpha; family Leporidae; genus Lepus; species Lepus europaeus. The sequence continues at coordinate 161,688,480 of NC_084828.1, read as the reverse complement.
GACCTGGGTGTGGGAAGGCTGGAGGCTGGGAGGGGGCCTGCTGTGGGTGGGGGGCTAAGTCATGGGGAGAAGACCCCGGCCCCGCGGTTGAGCCCGTGGCTCTGCAGAAAAGGGCGCTGCGCTGGAGGACTTCAAAGCACGCCTCGCCTTCCCAAAGGACTGGGCTTAGAGGAAGCACAAAGTGACCCCGCCCGGCAAACGGTCCTGCTCCTCCCCAGCAGGGTGGTGGGTGTGGGTGTTGAATTTTACTGAGTCACTCTACTGGCCGTGCAGAACAGCTCTCCCCAAAAGCTGTGAAAGGTTTAAGAAAAAGAAAAAGCCCCTCCACAGGTGGCTGTACTGCCCGTTTTCTAATGCATCCCTGAAGGCCAGTCCCCCTCGCCCCCTCTCCCCAGGCAGGAACAACCCAGCCAGAACAGGGCACCTGTGCCCTGAAGCCCCACAGGGGGACAGAGGGGACACCCAGCCAGCAGTGTGCACAGAGGTCAAGGTGTGACAGCGGCCTTAACTCCAAGACTCTAGAAGCCACTGTGTGAGAATGGCAGGGAGCCGAGGGGCACCGGCAATCCCCCATTGCACAGCTGGGCAAACTGAGGCTCCCAGAGGTGCCATAGGCCCAATGTTTGTACTTCCCCCAGAGTCTATGTTGAAGCCCGAAGCCTCACTGTGATGGTATCAGGAGATGCAGTCTTTGAGGGTGATGAGATTTAGGTGAGGTTGCAAGGGTGCAGCTCCAGGATGGGATGCATGACTTTAAAAGGAGAAAAGGGGACCAGGCTCCCTCTCACTGCTACCTGAGGCCCTCACCACAGCCCTACCATGCTAGCTCCTGATCTTGGACTTTGCAGCTGCCAGTACAGTGAGAACTGTATAGTCCCAGCTGCATGCCCCTGTCATGGGCCCTGATCTGAGACAACAGGGAAGAGTCTTCATGGCTACAGGTGGAGGTAGAACAAGGTGGGGGCGGGGCAGGTGTGCTGCTCCACCTGGGTTAGCCTAGAGAATCCTGCCAATCTCTCCAGTGCTTCTAGGCTATCCCATGGAAGTGGCTACCAATGTGGAGTGATGTTCTGGGGACAGGGCCAGCAGGCGTGGCAAGGAAGAAGGTCGCCCTGCAGCCAGATGAATTTCGTGATGATTGGGCGTGGCCTGTCTTGGGACAGGTGGCCTCAGGAAGCGGCACAGGGAGCGAGCCATTACTGAAGGGTGAGACTAGGAGGCCGGCCCTCTCCCAGGGCCATGCACAGAGGGATCTATCCAGCTTAGAAGGGGAAGAGGTTCTGTCCCACTCCAGGGACAGACAGCTTTCGGCAATGAAGGGAGATTTAAGTGGAGAGAGTGGGACTCGCTGTGTGCAGGGGGGTGGCAGGAGGGGAGGCTGGGGAAACCAGGACCTTCTCTGGAGATCACTGAAGTCCGTCCTGCCCACCCACCCTCACCCCTGCAGTTCCCCAGGGTGAGTCCAGGAGGGCACCTACCAGGATGTCCAGGCAGGCGGCCTTGAGCAGGGTGATTTGGTCTGCGATGGTCAAGCCAGTGAAGCCGGGCAGACGCTTAGCAAACTCCACAATCTTAATAATGCACTTGGTGGCCAGCTCGCTGAATTTGTCCCAGAGGCCCAGGTCCAGCCGGACGCGATGGTCAGCACTGGAATTCTGAGAGGAAGAGAAAGCGCCATCAGGTGTGGTTTCTGGGGAGCCGACAGCAGGCAGGGCCCACGCCAGGTTTCCTATTAATGGGTGGACACTTTAGTCTCGACCATGGACCTTCCTGGCGGAATGATGAGGCTTTTACCTTGGATTTCCTTCTTTCCACAGCTGCAGATCTTATGCCTATACCGCTGGACAGCTAACAGATGAGAGCAGGTTTCTCTGGATGCAGGTATCCAGCTAATACATGGAGAAGGAGCAATAGAATGAGGAAACCCATTTTAGAAACATGATGAAAGTTTAATGGCTCCAGGCAATGACCATCACTGGTTGCTAGTATCTTACAAGCAAGCACCTGTCACGTGGGCATCCTGATGGAAAAAATATAACACCACTTGTGACACAGCCTGGCAAAAAACAAAACAAAACAAAACAAAAACACCACACTTAGTCAGATGGAGCCTCTAGAACAAACTGCAGGAAATCCAGGGACAGGGTCAGCTGCACCACTGGGATGCAACTGCCAAGGCCGAGTGCAGAAACCATAACAAACCCTTGAATGGGTTGGTTGGTTTCTCTCTCTTTCTTTCTTTCTTTCTTTTCTTTCTTTTCTTTCTTTCTTTTCTTTCTTTCTTTCTTTCTTTCTTTCTTTCTTTCTTTCTTTCTTTCTTTCTTTTTCTTTCTTTCTTTCTTTCTTTCTTTCTTTTTTTACAGGCAGAGTGGACAGTGAGAGAGAGAGACAGAGAGAAAGGTCTTCCTTTGCCGTTGGTTCACTCCGCAATGGCCGCTGCGGCTGGCGCACCGCGCTGATCCGATGGCAGGAGCCAGGTGCCTCTCCTGGTCTCCCATGGGGTGCAGGGCCCAAGCACTTGGGCCATCCTCCACTGCACTCCCGGGCCACAGCAGAGAGCTGGACTGGAAGAGGGGCAGCCGGGACAGAATCCGGTGCCCCGACCAGGACTAGAACATGGGTGCCGGCGCCACAGGTGGAGGACTAGCCTAGTGAGCCGCAACGCAGGCCTTGAATGGGTTTCTAAACAAAGCCATTGCAAGGGCAAAAGGACAGGAGAGAGAAACCTATGGACTAGAAAGGGTTCAACTCAAATGCTCATAAACTGGTGAGTGGATGAACTTGACTACAGTTCTGCAATGAAAGGCCAGGCAGAGTTATCTAGGAGGGAGAGTGACATCTGCCCCAACATGGGTGAACTCAAAGGCATCCTGCTAAGGGAAGGCAGGTACAGAGGGAGTCTGTTCCCAGGGCATCCTGGGAAAGGCAAAACCACAGCGGTGGAGAGCACTGCAGAACTTTGCAGGGGGTTGGGGGCAGGAGAGGACTGACCACAGGCCCTTGAGGGAACTTTTGGAGTGACGACATGTTCCACACCTTGCCTAGAGTCAAGCTTACATGACTGTATACTTTTATTTAAGATTTATTTTATTTATTTGGAAGGCGAGAGAGAGAGACAGACAGACAGATCTTCCATCTGCTGGTTCACTCCCCAAATGGCCACAACAGCCAGGGTTGGGCCAGGCCAAAATCAGGAGCCCAGATCTTCTTCCAGGTCTCCTGCATGGGTGCAGGGGCCCAAGTATTAGCACCAACCTCTACTTCCTTCCTAGGTATATCACATCAGGAAGCTGGATCAGAAGTAGAGCAGCCAGGACTGGAACTGGTGCTCCTCTATGGGATGCCGGTGTTATAGGCCGTGGATTAACCTGCTGTGCCATAATGCCAGCACCCAATGACTACACTTTTGTCATACTCATCAAACTATAAAAAAATAAAAAAGTTAAATGTTATGAAAATTATGCCCCAATAAATGACTTATTAAAAATATTTAGGAGGCTTATTAACCAACTGCAAACTGTGACCCTGTTATGAATTCTGATTCAGACAAACTCTAAAGAGATTGTGACAGAAAACTGGCAATCTGAGAGATTAAGGGGCTTGGGATGGGGATTTTACTTGAGGAGGGTGGCAATAGCATGGTTATTTTGTTTTTCTTTGCAGATGTTTCTATCATTTAGAACATGTTAAAATATGTACAGATGAAAAGATGAGATGTTTATAATTTACTTCATAATAATACGTGATGGAGAGGGTGCATCAAGGTGTGGACATCCAACAAAACTGGCTAAGGAGACAGCATAGATGCTCATTATACTAATCTCATGTTCTGAAATTTTTCAAAATAAAAATGAAACACAGCCACCGCTGAGCTGAGCTGCCAGTTGCGATGCCAGCATCCCATATCTAAGCGCTGGTTCCAGTCCCAGCTGCTCCACTTCCAATCCAGCTCCCTACTGATGTGCCTGGGAAAGCAGTAGAGGATGGCCCAAGTGCTTGGGCCCCTGCATCTACATGGGAGACAAGGGTGGAGTTCATGGCTTCTGGCTTCAGCCTGAATCAGCCCTGGCTGTTGGGGACATTTGGAGAGTGAACCAGTAGACTGAAGATCGATTCTCTCTCCCTCCCCCCCTCCCTCCTTCCCTCCTCTCTTCCCCTCCCTCTCTCTCTTTCCCCCTCTGCCTTTCTAATAAGTAAATCTTAAAAAAAAACACACATAAAACTGACAATGAAAATAACAAGCAACAACACAACAGTGCAACAACACAAAGCAGTGGCCATGTGCATGGCATCAGGGCAGCAGGAGGCTGCCCCTCAACCAGAAAGCCAGAGCCACGCCCAAGACCACAGTCAGGCAGCACAAGAAACAGCCTGGCGAGGGGAGTCCTGAGAAACCCCGAGTTCCTCTTGTTTTAAAAAGTATATATTCTTAGTAACAGGAGTGTGCCTAATTATGGGCTACAGTGAGACATTTCCATACAAGCACACAAGGTGTACTGGTCGAGGACAGTCATCAGCATTTCCCCTTCTTTGACATTGCTTTATGACTGGACCTTGGAGCTCCTCTCCTCTATTTGTTCGTACAATGCCTACTGGGTTATTATGAACTAGAGTCTCTCAGCCATGCTGTGCAACACCAGGAACTTACTCCAGACCCAACTCTGCTTTGGAGCCCGTTATCCAAGCTCCTTCTATGCCCCCCAAGCTTCTAGTAATTACTATTCTTTGTTTAGATTGAGTATGTTTTAGCCCCCGCATATCAGGGAGAAAACACTCTGTCTATCTGGGTCTGGCTTATTGCACTTAACATGATATCCTCCAGTTCCTTTAATTTTGTTACAACTCACAGGATTTCATTCTTTTTTTTTTTTTGGCTGAACACTATTCCATTGTATATTTATATAGCAGATTTTATCTACTCATCTGAAAATAGACTCCTTGGGTTGATTCTGTATCTTGACCACTGTGAACAGTGCTGCAATAAACATGGTGGAGCAGGTATGTCCTTGACACAATCATGTCATGTCTTCTGGGAATACACCCAGAAGCAGATACACCAGAGGCTGGATCCTACAGTATCTTCATATCTTCACCCATAGTGGCTGCAGTTTCATGTGCAACCAACTGTGTGTAGAGTTCTTGTATTCTGATATTCACAGACTTCCTCTTACCCCTAGGGTTCAGCCCAAACCTCTGCCAGCTGCTGGCTGGGTCCCTCTAAACACTCTCTCATTCCTTATTCCCTCCCTATGTTCCAGCCACAATTCCTGGCCCATCTGCACACGGGCAGGGGCTGCAGCATTTCCAGTGAACACACCAGCCCTGGCCGCCATACCCACTGAGCCCACAGCCAAGCAGGCAAATGCCTGGATCTTCCTGAGCTGCCAGCAAGCCGCTTCTCCAGCTGAGCTCCCACTGACATGGCAGGGAGAAGGGGCTGGGGTCAGCTTCGTCGTCAGACGTGGGAAGTGACTTGCCGGGGAGGGGCTGGGTGTGGGTCTCCCATCTACTTGGTCCCCAAAGTGGCCTCTGCCTGCCTCAGCTGACAAGTGTGACTGCCAACAAGTGACATTCCCTTGTCAAGCTCAATGTTCCCATCAGTAGTTGGGGAGATTCTATATATCTATATCTATATCTATATCTATATTTATCTATATATCTAGATATGGCACCTGCTCTCTAAGACTGGTCAGAAGGGTAAGTATCATCCCAGAGGGTCCAGTATGTCCTGGGGGTTTGATCAGTATGACCCCTTCTCACTACACCCCGGGGACCCGACTTCAACACCCCCAAGTGCGGTGTTGGTTTTCCTTTCTGTGGTCTGCAAGCAGCAGGAGATCTGGTGTGAGAGGAGCTGAAGGCCCCTTTGCTGCTTTGCCTCCCTGGCGTCCTCCATTCCGCCTCTGGAGTCTCTTGGAGAGCTTCCCCCTCCTCCCTCTCGGCCCTGGGGTTTGTGTGGGGCGGGTGAACTCCCTGAGACTGCGGGGAGGGCACTGGACTTTGGGCTTGTCAGTCAGAGGAGTCCCCTCCTCCTGACCACAGTGATTGGTTCAGGAAAGAATCAGATGCAGAGCAAGCCAATGAGACTCCTTTTTCTAGGACTGTGGGTGGAACAACTGAGGAAGAGAAGCTTCTGTGGAGCCGACTCAGAGGGAAGCCCAGGGAGGGCAGCCCAGTCTTGAAGGCACTGAGCCGCTGGGTCCAGCCAGGCTTGATCTGCATGGGGATTGCTCAAAAATCTAAGTCAGTTTCCATCTGGATTTTATCCCTGGCAACAGGAAGCATTCTGATAAATGCACAGTTTTGGTGTAAGAGGGTTTGGGCCTGAGAGTTACAGGTTATTTCCTGCCCAGAGGACTGCTAAGACTTAGAGCACAGTTTCCACCTCCAACGCCGGCACCTTGATGTGAGCTCCACGCAGGACCACGGCACCGGGGCACCAGCCTCTCTCCGCAGCCTGGCCTCATCAGAGCATCGAGGACCTCTACAAACACAAGTCAGTAAGCCGCTGCACTGTGCGGCATCTCCACGGCTTTCCCATCTCACTCAGGCCGCAGCCTGCTCTCCAGGGCCCTTGCAAGGCCCTGCTGGAAGAGCCCCCCCACTCTGAGCTCATCTCTTCCCTGTCCTGCCCGGCGCCCTCCACCGCAGCCACACAGATCTCTCTGCTATGCCGGGCAAGTCCCCAAGTCCTGCCTCAGGGACCTGGCACCAGCTGTGCCCCCGACCTGGACGGCTGCGACCCCTCCAGATCTTTGCACAGTGACCTCTCTCACTCCTGCAAGTCATCAGCGAGCCACTGCCTATGGCGCTCTGCCCCTGCCACTCCTCTATGCAAAGCTGCAGCCCCAGCAAGCTTATCCCTCCAAGCCCGTCTTTGCACTCTGCTCCTGGCATGCTGTGCCGTGCGTTCCCTCACACGGGAGCTTCCCGGGTCCTCACTGCTGTGCATCAGGGTCCAGGACTGTGCCTGGTGCGTAGTAGCAGTTCAATAAATGTTTGTTGAATGGGTGCTTTAAGCAGCCTAGGGCAACAATCACATCAAGGCTGAGGGTCCGGGATGCTGCTTCCCCCTGGGCTGTGGCCTGGGCCTGCTCCTGAGGCCCCAAGATCTGCTGTCCCCAGCGGCACAACCGAACCACTGGGCGAGAGGCAGGGCATTTGGTCCCTGAACAAACGAAAAGAGCTCAGGCACGGGGCCTTAGCATCATCTCCCTTAGCTAGAACCAGCCCACAGGAATCACTGAAACCAGCTTTTGCTGTTGACCCAGGCAGGCAAAGCTGGCAGGGAGAGTTAGCAAAAGGGCTGGCGCAGGCGCCCTGGGCACGGTGGTGGCCATCACTGCCACCCAGGCCACTGCTGGCAGAGAGGGGCCGCACCTGCCCAGATGCCTCACAATCTTCCCCAAGGCCCCCGTGGAGTCCACCACACTTGGGGGATGCAAGCACAAGAAGCCTGGCCCTTGGGGATGTCATTCAATGTAACAGGCAGTTTCCTGGGTGTGGAGGGAGATGGCAAGGCAGAGAGGGGCGGACAGGCAAGCGCACGGTGGGAAATCATTTCACAATAGAGTATCCGTCTGGAAAAAAATGACATCGCCCCGACCTGGCAAGTGTGAACCAAATCTTCATCTGTATTGCACGAGGTTACTTTGTCACATGCCAGGCCTGAGAGAGAGCGAGAGCAAGAACGAGAGCTTGGGGGGGGGGGGTGTGCCTGTCGCACCTTCTATTAAAAATAATGCGCAGCCAGCGGAACAGCATGTAAATCTCACTGACTATTATGCAAACGGAAGGGAAGAGGCAGTTCATAAAACACAAAATAGCCTGGTGTTTTATTACACTCATTGCTGGATTCATAGGCACCGGGCTTCCGATGGCTTCGACATTACCATCCAGCTGTGGCCCTGGGACAGCCCTGGCCTGGCCGCCGTGGGAGCGCAGGCGGTCTCTGGGAGCCGCCCATGGGACGCCAGGCTTGAGAGCGGCATTGTTGATCACGCAGGGAGGAAGAGTGGGGGAAATGGGGTGGTGAGGAGAGGCGCTTGCCAGGAGGGAGGGCAGGACTGCACCTCGCCCTCACCTCCCCTGCAGAGTTCAGGGACAATCTGGCTCCCAGGCAGCAGGCTGAGCCGCCTTCCCAGAATGCTGTGCAGCAGCGGCCGTCATGGAGGAAGCTGCCGTAGGGACACCTTCAGCAGCTGCAGAGCCCAACTCTGCACACGAAACCCCACCGAGCGGCAGTTCTGGCCCCGCAAATAGACTCCTTCTACTGGGGTCTGGCTTTGTGAGAGCAGATTGAGCCCCCACCAGCACAACTCTCAGAACGTGACCGTCAGCAGAGGTGGGCACACCGGCATCTTCAAAACCCCACTGGTGGCAGCTCCCGGGGTTTATTCAGGGATGCTCTTCTGTGCTAAGGAGGCAATGCGACCTTTCTCTCAAACAAGGAGGTAAAGATCCGTGGTAACATCCACGGCGGCCGCCTCCCTCCCGAGGCTTGGCATGTTTTATGCTGAGAGAGCCTCCTGTCCTTTCAGGTTCTGTGTGCAGAAGGTGGGGCTGCCCGTGCAGTGCCACCCACATCGGGGCACCAGCCTGAGTTCAGCTGCTCCGCTTCTGATCCAGCTCCCTGCTAATGCACCTGGGAAAGCAGCAGCAGATGGGCCAAGTGCTTGGGCCCTGCCACCCACATAGGAGACCCAGATGGAGTTCCAGGCTCCTGGTTTTGGCCTGGAGCAGCCCTGGCCATGTAGCTGTGGCTCATGCTTACACCCTCATCCAGAACACACAGCCCCCGACCTGTCTCCTCACACTTAGCTCTGCCTCCCTCCAGCCCCTCTCTGCAAAACCCTGAGCCACGTTCATGCTGGTTCCTTTGCTGGGAAAGTGCTTGCCTTTTCTAACCACCCAGCAAGATCTGGAGTACTCAGCATAGCACCTAGAAAGCATTTTTCCCAAATAGTTGGGGACTTATGTGTGCAGCCAGAGGTTTCTAAAAGCTTATATTTGGGACAACATCTGGTTATTTAAAAAAGATTTACTTATTTATTTGAAGGAGTTATAGCAAGAGAAAGAGAGAGAGTAAGAGTGCACTTCCATCCACTGTTCATGCCCCAGATGGCTGCAGTGGCTGGGACTGGGCCAGGCCAAAGCCAGAAGATTCTTCTGGGGCTCCTACACAGGTGGTAGGGGCCCAGGGACTTGGGCCATCCTCTGCTGCCCTCCCAGGCACATTAGCAGGGAGCTGGATTGGAAGTGGAGCAGTCAGGACATGAACCCACATGGGAAACTGGCATCACAGGTGGTGGCTTAACCCACTGCGCCATAACGCTGGCCCCCAAAATCTGATTTTTCAGCCGGACTTTGACAAAGAGCTGCAGGCAGGGCAGGGTCCACATGCACATGCTACAGTCCTGCCCTTGGTAGATGCTATGGGTTGAATCGTGTCCCCCAAGAAGATGCTGAAGTCCTAAGACCCGGAACCTTGGGATATGACTTCATTGGGAAATAGGGACATCACAGAGATAATCAAGCTAAAATGAGGCCATCAGGGTGGGCGCTAATTCAATAAGATCAGTGCCCTTAGGAAAAGGGGAGATTGGGACAGAGAGGGACACACAGGGAGGGCAGATGATGTGAACACACAGGGCCATGTGAAGGCAGAGGACCGCAGGGAGGCAGCTATAGGCTGAGGGATGCTGGACTGCGTCCAGTGTCAGAGGTTTGCAAGAGGCCAGCGGCATCTGCCCCCGGAGCTGTCAGAGGGAGCTGGCCCTGCTGACCTTGATTTTGGACTTAGGGCTCCCAGAACCCTGAGGTAATAAACTAAGGGATCCTCGGTCACCTGGGCTGGGTTACTTCGTTATGGCAGGCAGCCCTTGGAAACCTACACAGCAGGTACCCAGCAAGTGTGCACTGGAAAATAATGAAAGAGTGGTCAGGGTGACCCAGGCAGGGCAGTGTGGTTATTGGCAAGAAACTGAGGCTCACGAAGCTTCGGGTGGGTTCAGGGTAACAGCTAGGGGTGACGGTGTTGGGGTGAGGACTGGGGTCATGCAGCTCCCCTCCGATCTCCACCCCCATGGGCTGCCTCTCCCCAAGACGACTACCCTGTCACACTGTCACACCGACCACCTTACTTTTCCAGACCCTGGGCAGGACGTTCATAGCATCAAGCGAACTGCCCACGTGACACGCTGCTCTGTGCCAGAAACGTTCTGATACATTTTTCTCCCTGAACCCTCCAAGCAACCCCACGAGGCAGGTTCTGTTAGAACTCCCCCTAGACAGAAGACGCAGTGGAGGCTCAGATGGCCATGTAACTTTCCAAGGTCAAGCAGCTCCTCGGCAGCCTGGGCAAGATCTGAAGCCCTAATGACAGTCACTAGGGCTTGACCTAAGGAAGCGGCGCAAACAATCTTGGGATGGAGACGTTCCCTGTGGGTCCCTCCCGGCTCTGTTTTGGAGCGCTCACCTATAAATAGCCACTGCCTCGCATTCGGTCCTTCCACGAGGGCCCTATCCCTACCACGTTGGAGGGGGGTGCTGGTTAGAAACCGCCCCAAGATGAGCTCTGAAGCCTGCCGGTGGGCCCCCGGCCCAGGCCTGGCGTGCAGGGCAGTAGACATGCTACCACCTCCTGTCCATTCCTGCTGACTCCTGGAATCTGACCTGGAATCTGTCCCCTATCTACGCTAACTCGGGAAGACAAAGGAGCCGCTCTGTCGAAGACTGTAGGTGGGCAGCTGCTGCCACCTTTATTCCCCTCTGCCCACTTATTCCAACAGCATCTGACGGGGGTGCCACACTGGCACAGGGGGCAGGAAGCTTCTGGCACGGGGAGCAGCTGCCCATCTAAAAACAGCTCTTCTTAAAAATGCCCCCCTCGGAACCAAGGGATTGCAGAGAATGTGTTACGGCTGCTGTTTATTTATACTCCACCTACTTCCAGAGAGGATTTGAAGGCGCTGACGACGAAGGCAAAGCCAGATCTGCACAGAGATCATAGAAACAGAGAAATGCCAGCTGGAGACGGCATCAGAGCCCCTCCAAGGCAGAGAATGGGCGGCACGCGTGTGGAAGCAGGGAGGATTGCCCAGACGTGAGGGCTGCCCCTGCCCATGAACTTGTGCTTCCATTCTCCCTTCCCAATTGAAGGAGAGCGCTTGGGATGATGGATCCAGGAGGCAGCTCATCTCCAAAGCAGGGCGAATGGGAAGGGGCCCTGGAAGCCTGCAGGAAGCCCCTGTGTCCAGGACCCGAAGTGGCCCAATGCTAGGATGGGATGCTAGCAGCTTATTTGGGAGCAGGTGTTGGGGAAGCCATGAAAGAGGATGGGAGAGGTCAGGGAAGGAGGCAGCCTGCGAGGAGCATCCCCTGGGACATGGCTTACAGGACACCTGCACACCATCTGCCCAAGTGGAAGGAAGCCGTGCTGTACACCGTTGACTTCTTGGTATCCACGGTTGGGGGCCTCTCCGGGGAGTGCCCAGCCCCACCTGTGAGCCATGCTGGAGGAATCCAGGCCACTCAAGTTCTGGGAGGAGCCAACACCAGACACGGAGTTTGCCCTCCTCAGATGCCCGTGGGAGCCTTTTCACCTGGTTCCCAGGTGAGAAAGAGCCTGGGGGGAGGGGCCTTAGACACAGCAGCGAAGGACCCAGGATGGCCACACAGGCTCAAAAGTCTGCCTATGCTGACTGCTTTTTTTTGGGGGGGGACAGCCCCCCAAAGCTTTGCGGGCAGCCTGGGAGGCCCGCGAGCTCTAGAGCAGGACCTAGGGCAGTGAGTTAGGTATCGGGGTGGGAGGCACACACGCACAGTGCTGCGCAGCCCAAGACGGCGCACTGGGGACAGGGCTGAGCTCAGGTGCCCGGCCGAATGCAGGGCCGAATGCAGGCCGCGGCTTGAGAGAGGCCCGCGGTCAGGCCAGCAGGCCTGGCCGCGCGGGGCTTGGTGTGCCTCTCGCCCGCCCCAGGGCACGCAAGAGCCAGCCCGGCGCTCCAAACGGGCCCCAAGTCCTCCTAGAGGCTGAGGCCAGCCTCTGGGGGCCTCAGGCACACGCCTGCGGGCAGGAGCGAGCCCGCTAAAGCTTCTCTGGAGGAAGCTCTGGGCCCCGCGCCCCCATGCCTTTTTTTTTTTTTTTTTTTGACAGGCAGAGTGGACAGTGAGAGAGAGAGACAGGGAGAAAGGTCTTCCTTTTCCGTTGGTTCACCCTCCAATGGCCGCTATGGCCGGCACGCAACGGCTGGTGCACCACGCTGATCCGAAGCCAGGAGCCAGGTGCTTCTCCTGGTCTCCCATGGGGTGCAGGGCCCAAGCACTTGGGCCATCCTCCACTGCACTCCCTGGCCACAGCAGAGAGCTGGACTGGAAGAGGAGCAACTGGGACAGGATCCAGCGCCCCGACTGGGACTAGAACCTGGGGTGCCTGCACTGCAGGCGGAGGATTAGCCTATTGAACCACAGCGCCGGCCGCTAACTGCTTTTACACTGTCTTTCCTGGAGCTGAAAGTCTGCTTCCCAGGGACAGCTCCTTCACCAGGACCAGATACCTCCAGGGGCTCCGGCTTCAGTTCTACCTGCAGGCCAGCCTTGTTGGTTCTGCGTCTATGAGTAGTGTAGGGTTTTGAGAGGTGCCCCTGGAATCAGACTGCCCAGGTTCGAGTCCCACCGCTACAACTTGTTGCCCAAGAGGGAAAAACCATGTAGCCTTTCTTTGCCTCAGTTTACTCATCTGTAAAGGGGCGGGGACAGTGAAAGCTGCCCCCAGTGAGTCCTTGTAAGGAGCAAGAGTGCTCAGAGCACCAGCATGGCTTCCGGCGCCTACTCAATGCTCAGTAGAGGTTTGCCTGTGGTCCTTAGGGGACCTCGCACGGGATTGTGGGATATCAGTCTGGCCCTCTGCTCCTGCTTCGAGATGGAATCGCTGGCTGCCCCCTGGGCCTCGGTCGTTGCCATCAGCCTGCCACCGCCTGGTGACACAGTCATGAATCGGCTGCTGAGTGCGCTGTGCCATTTGGACTTTTAGTTGCCCAAACTGTGAGCTGAACCAACCTCTGCCCTTTATAGAGCTGGCGCTGGTGCGATGCACAGCCGACAACTGCACCTGTAACGCTCATGACCGTGACACTGACCAAGACCACCGGGCACAGCTGTCCATTTCTCTCTAATGCTCACAGCTGACGACAGACTCCCAGCACACTGCAGGCTCTGCCAGACTCCCCCCGCCCCACATCCTGCTCCCTCTCCATTCAACACCAGTCAGCCACGCACCTGAGCTTGCCAGGAGGCCCTCGGCCACACTTGCTAAGCCAACACACGGTCCTGGGAGCTTCCGTGAGACGGCCAGGTGCACTGTCCTGGGAAGCAGGGCTCCTGGTTCTTCCTCTGCTCCCGGGGAGCCAAAGCCTTGGCTTGGGCCAGGAGACCTGCCTGGCTCACGTCAGTGCCAGCCGCTTGAAAGCTGGTTCACCAGGCTGTCAGTCTCGGCGGCCCCCAGCAGTGTCAGGCTCGCCAGAGAAGCCACCTGGGCATGGCCGAGCACCAGCTTCCTCAGGCAAACCCTCTGGGCCTGCCCTCGCCCCTCGCTCCCATTATCAAGGGTCCGCATGCTCCCTAGGAGTGGCAGCCATCTCTCCACTCCCTGCACTGACTTCCCAGCCCCACTGTGTCCTCCTTTCCTCTTCTGGATCCTGCCAGCTACTGTCTCCCTGGCACACCAGCCTCTGCACCAGCAGATGCGGCTCCACGTGGCTTGTCTTTGAAAGTGCATTTACAGCAACCCCGGGCAAGTCCCAAGTCATGGAAAGAGGCCAGCACAACCTTCCAGCTACCTCCTGTCATTCATGCATCAGCTATCTACTGAGGGCCTGTTACGTCTCCCAGCCTAGGAATGCATAAACCACCTTGAAAAATCACAGCACCTCAGGGGGGCTCCACTGGCACATCCCACAGCAGCCAACACACACCCCTGCCTTTTCATCTCACCTCCCCCCTGCGATCCTCATCTTTATTTCCGATCTCAGTGAAAGCCATTCCTCACAGAACCCTGGCGGACAGAGAGGTCCAGACTCCCTGAGCTCCTTGGGGTCCCTGCTTTGCGTCCTACCCCCGCCTTCTTGCTGGAGCCAGTAATCTACGCTGGATTTCACAGCTGGATTGGGGTTTTTAACTTAGTGCCTCTGGGTCCCCTCCCTGGGGTTCTGCACAGATGTCCATCATGACCCATGCCAAACGCACTGGCTTTACTTTTCACCTTTGCCGAAGCCCACGAGAACAGCACTGCACGGTTCATGCACACAACCTGCATACAGTAAGTGCACAATTCATGTCTCTTCAATGAGTGCAGGCATACAGAACTGAAGTGAGGGAACACCCACAATGCTACCACATGGTGCGAAGCAGCTACAGTGCGGCCTCACTTCGTTGATGCAGGTTCCAGGGCCATGTTTGGGGGATGTCCCTGCCAGACCCAGGGCAGAAAGCGTGAGTGTGAATGTGTGTGCGTGCATGCATGTGTGCGTGTACATGTGTGTACGTGTGTGCACGTGTGTGCATGTATGTGTGAGTGCATGTGTGTGTACGTGTGTGCATGTGTGTGTGCATGTGTGTATGTGTGTATGTGTGAGTGCCTGTGTGTGTATGTGTGTGTATGTGTGAGTGCATTGTGTGTATGTGTGTGTGCGTGTGTGTGCAGCCGGGGCAGCAGCATCTCTTACCGTGGTGTATTTGCCCAGCTGGCAGAGCGAGGGGAAGGTTTCCTGGTGAGCCTTGCGGATCTTCTCTGTGAGATCGTCCAGCTCGGCTGTCATTTCATAGCTTTCTGTGCATTCCTGCTTTGAAGGCTCCTTCTTCTTCTTGTTCCTGTCATTCCTGACAGCTGGAAACAAGAGAGCACAGGGTCACTCAGGGCCTGGCCGGCACTGCTGGGCCAGGAGGGTCTATCTCCTCATTCTGCTGCTCTGAACGGGAACCCAGGACAACCTGGGAGAGACAGCTTTGTGTTTGTGCCTGTGCACCTGCCAGTCAGGTCTTGGGGAGACGTGGAGGCTCACCCAGCCGGCAGTGAGTGAAAATGTAGGTGCACTGGCTCGTTTGAAGGGAGAAGGACTTTTCCAAGGCTGTGACTCCCAATTCCATCGGGCTTGCCTGGAGAGATACCCCAAGGAAATCCTGGTCGCCTGGGACTCAGGTCCCTGCTTCGTAGTTAGCATTTCCTAGTGATACATTTGGGTTTCTTTACTTTTCAGTTTTCTGAGTTTCCTGACTGGCACTTTGGAAGAAGTTCTTTGAGAAGTGAAAGGATTATATCTTTTTCCCCTTCTTGCTTCTTTGCTTCCTAAATTTCCTGAAATGATCATATAGTATTTTATTATTCATAATGTTAAATTAATTTTTTATTTATTTGAAAGGCAGGTAGATACCCATAGACAGACATCTCTTCCATCCACTAGTTCACTTCTTAAATGCCCACAGCAGCCAGGGCTGGGCCAGGCTGAAGCCGGAAGTGTGGGACTCAATTCAGGTCCCCTACGTGGGGGTCAGGGACACAAATACTTGAGCCATCACCTGCTGTCTTGCAGAGTGTGCATTGGCAGGAAGCTGGAATGAGAGCAGAGCCAGGACTCAAACCCAGGCACTCTGAAAAGGGACGTGAGGGTCCCAAGTGGTGTCACAAACACTGTGCCAAACGCCTATGCCTATAAAGCCATTTAAAACAGTAAGTGATGCAGTATGAAATTTTCAGCCTGGAAAACCAATCATTCATTCATTCATTCACAGTCACTGAAGTCCAGGCCGTGTGTGGGACCTCAGCAGGTGCGTGTCCTTGGCGCACGGTGTAGGGCACCCAGCAGGGGCTCACGACCCAGAACCCTGAAGGCCTGGCTTGCTCCCACAGCACAGGTATCTCGGGTGACTGCAAATTCAAGTGTAACTCAATGCTCCAGCCCTTGGCTAGGATCTCCTGGGGAAGGAAACTAAAACCCAGACAGGTGACACCAGGCCACGCCACCGCCTCTGGGGAATCCACGTCCCCTGGGGACCCAGAGGGTGCCTGGCTGGGTGCCGCTGGGCTGTGTATGTCACCACTGTGACCCGAGAATCTGTGCTGCAAAATGACCCAGGGTGTAATCTGATCTTCCCTAAGAGGACTGGGCCTGCATCGCCTCTGGTGGAAGGGCAGAGGGGATGGGAAGGGAGGGAGGGCTGAATGGTACTACGAAGTCACAGAGCAGGGAGGCGGCGGCTGGGGCGAACCGGACTTTGCATGAGCATTTTAATGCTGCCCGGGAGCTGGGTGACCGTATCTCACTCAGTCCCCTTCTGCAGTAGGCAATTTAAACCCATTTTACAGGCGAAGAAACTGAGTCACGGAGAGCCT
Source organism: Lepus europaeus (assembly GCF_033115175.1). Taxonomy (NCBI): domain Eukaryota; kingdom Metazoa; phylum Chordata; class Mammalia; order Lagomorpha; family Leporidae; genus Lepus; species Lepus europaeus. The sequence goes on along the minus strand of NC_084828.1, from coordinate 161,672,093 downwards.
AAGGAATGGGCCCAGGTCTGCGCAGCTGACAAGTTCTTCCTCACTTGGATTCACTTTATCCCCAAGGAGGTGGGCATGACGCTGCCTCCACCAGCACTGTGACAGGACATTGCTCCTTGGCACAGAACGTCTCCAGCTAACTGGTGGGATGAGCAGGAAATGGCTTCAGTGTGTCCCATTCCGGAGCAGACTGAACCGTCAGGGCCCCTGTGAGCAGACCCTGCCCAGCAGGTGCAAGCCCCAGGGTGGGAGGGCATAGTGGTTCAAAGCAGGAGAAGACAAAGAGCTCAGCTGAGGGGGCCTCACGCAGGTGGGAGGGGGCGCACAGTAGTGGAGATGGGGCTGGGGGTGCAACCGAAGACCATGAGCCATTGCCACGGGCTCCGGGGCTGGGATCGGTCGCCTGCTTTTCCTGCCTGCCAATGCCACTCTTGTTCAGCTAACACAAAGAACGCATCTACACAACAGGAGTGCTGCCGAGACAGAGCCCTGAGGAAGACGGGCTGGCCGCTCCTCCTAAGAGGAAGTGGAGAGGGAGCTGGCAAGTCCTCTCCTAGGGCTTCACCCGAGGGCGCTCTGACTAAACGTCCACAGCAACACCGTCCCTCACCCCACAAGTTGGAAGTAACCCCGACATTGGTCAGCCCGTGAACACTAAGGAAATGGGGGATCCCAGGCCACGGAAGGAAGCAATGAAGTGCGAGGCTGTGTCCCACGGGAGGGGAAACTTGCGAGAGAGGCCCACTCGCCACAGTCATATACCGTGCGAGATGGGATAGCAGGCAAAGCAAATCCACAGACAGAAAGCACGTTAATGCACACGCATGGAGGCAGGAGATGATGGCTGGAGCAGTTGAGTCCCTGCTATACGCGTGGGAGACACGGATGGCGTTCTCAGCTTCGACCTGGTCCAGACCTGGCTGTTGTGGGCATTTGGGCAGTGAACCAGTGAATGGGAGATCTTTCTCTCCGCCTTTCAAATAAAACAAACAAACACAATATAGACAAATGGTTTCCAGGGGCCAAGAAAGGGCTGAGCGCTCACGGGCACATATTTGTTTTGGAGGAGGTGAAACCGTTCTGGACTGGGATGCTGGTGAGGGTTGCATAACCTTGTGAATATATCACAGGCCACTCAACGGCACATTTTCAATGCACAGTTTAATTTTAAATTAAAATGATGAATGCTATGCTATGTGAGTTATTTCTCAAAGCAACAACAAAAAGCCTAGAGCTTCCAAACTCAGGGAGGCCACAGTCACTCTCCACTGGGAATGGATCGGATGGGCCCTGGGAGTCCAGGTCCCATGGTAACAGGAGTTGCATGCAGTGGCTCCACCAAAGGCCAGCCAGTGCTACAGCCAAGTGCAGGATCCCCGTGGGGGTCGGGGAGAGAGGGCCAGGCCAATCCCATGTCTACACTCACTCAGGGAACCTATAAGGACTTCAATGAATCTTGCAGCAAATAGGGAAAGGGATGGCACAGCCACTCACCTACCCACCCAAGGATTACCTGCAGTGCCTAAAGCCCTCTGTCTCCCTGTCTCCCACCCACCTGGGGCCCCAGGGAAGCTCAGCCAAGCAAGCACACATCTGGAAGACCACCTGGGAGGGAGCAGTGCTCAGTGAGCCCTCACCACTGGCCCTGATCCCAGCCAAGAAAGTGAGAGGCAGGGTCATGTGGAAAGGAGCCATGGTGAGCTGCTGGGGACCGCCTTGCATGGACACTTGGCTGGGTGTGCAGTGACAACACCTTTCCCGCGCCAGGTCACAGCTGCAAAACTAGAACCCGATTCTGCCAGGGGGAACAGACTGCCAGGGAACCCCAGACGTCCAGAGGAGGGCTGACACCTTCTCCAGGAAGCCCTCCACTCACACATCCTCCCAAGTGTGTGTATGTGTGTGTGGGGGGGTGACACCCAGGAAGCCAGAGACACTGGAGGCAGTGCTGACTCCCCCGGAGTTAATGCCAGAGTGGGGCCAGATCCTGCACAGCCTCTCCGAAGTTCAGCAGCACCACACAGAGATGCAGGGTGGCAAGGAAGCCGTGTGCCGGGTGGGCCTGCAAAGCTGAGTGGAGCAGGAAGAACAGAGCCCCTCCTAGGGCGACCCTGGCTGGCCATGGCACAGGGGAGGATGCTGTCGGAGGAGCTGGCCGGTAGCAGTGTCACGTGAGCAGGTGGGCTCAACTGTTTGTTGATGGGCTTAACAACTATGTGCTGCATACCTACTATGTGCTGCCCACAACACAGGCTGGTTCCTGCTGCCGTGGACCTCACTCCCAGCGGGGGACAGCACTCATCGAGTGATAACAGTGACAGTACTGACACGGAGAACACTGGCATGATCGCCACCGGTATGCAGGAGAGACCCTCAAAAAATCTATGGAAAATGCATATTATACTTACAGGGGCTTCAAAATTTTCCTGTACCAAAAATAATCTTTTAAAATTTATTTTATCACTTATTTGACAGAGAGAGAGAGAGAGAACAAGAACCCACTGGAAAGCTTTCTTTTTCTTTCTTTTTTTTTTGGTCAGGCAGAGTGGACAGTGAAAGAGAGAGACAGAGAGAAAGGTCATCCTTCTGTTAGTTCACCCCCCAAATGCCGCTACGGCTGGCGCACTGCCCTAATCTGAAGCCACGAGCCAGGTGCTTCTCCTGGTCTCCCATGCAGGTGCAGGGCCCAAGCACCTGGGCCATCCTCCACTGCCTTCCCGGGCCACAGCAGAGAGCTGGACTGGAAGAGGAGCAACTGGGACAGAATCCAGCACCCCGACTGGGACTAGAACCCGGGGTGCCAGCACCACAGGCAGAGGATTAGCCAAGTGAGCCATGGCACCGGCCTGGAAAGCTCTCATGTACTGGTTCACTCCCTGAATGCCTGTAACAGCCAGCACTGGTCCAGGCCAATGCTGGGAGCCAGGAACGCCATTGGAGTCTCCAGTGTGGGTGGGAAGGACACAAGAACTCGGGCCGTTGTCACCTGCTATCTCCCAGGGTGTGCATTTGCTGGAATGAAGAGCAGAGCCAGAACTTGAACCCAGGCACTCCAATATGAGATGCAGGCACTCACAGCTGCCAACTGTGAACACTCCTGAAGTTATCTTTTCATTATTCACCAATTTCCCATACACTTTTTGAAGTACTCTTATGCTGGGGTTGATACATCGGAGTGTCACTTATTATAATACAACAGGTGTTAACCACAGCTATCACAGTAGCTGTTGGTCACTTGTCAGAACCCTCTGTGCTGGGTCAGTGCTGTGGCCTAGCAGGTTAAGCTGCTGCCTGTGACGCCAGCATCCCAGATGAGCGCTGCTTGGAAACCTGGCTGCTCCACTTCCACTCCAGCTCCTTGCTAATGTGCCGGAGAAAGCAGCAGATGACGGCCCAAGTGCTTGGGTCCCTGTACACACATAGGAGACTCAGAAGAAGGTCCTGGCTCCTGGATTCAGGTGGGCCCAGCTCTGTCCACTGAGACCATTTAGGGAGTGAACTAGTGAATGGAAGATCTCTGTTTTTCCCTCTCTCTGCAACTCAACCTTTCAAGTAAATAAATACATCTTCCAAAAATGTGAGTAACTGCCCAAGGCCATGTATCCTGAAGTAGTGGGGATCTGGACTCAGGAGGCCTGCTGCAGGCCCTACCCTAGCCACTTCGCTCTGCTGTGCGCTCACACAATTCCAAGGTGCTCTGTTCTACAAAGGATGCTCCAGGGAGCTCTGTGTGTGGGGTAGGGACCGGGAAGCTGACACAGGAACAGGGAGGGAGAGTGGAGGGGACTGCAGGCAGGTGAGCAGGGAGCCTGGCACGTGTAGCAGCTGATCCGCCCCAAAGGCTGCTGTGCCACTGGGGCCACGTCTTCCTTCACACTGACTGCAATGGGCTGGCATGGGCTTCAAGAGATCCTCACAGCCCAGGGGCTGACAAGGCACAGTGTGCCCGGGGAGGGAGAGGGGAGGCACCTACCATCACACCCGCCTCAGGGCTTGCTCCGACAGCTCTCCCCTTCTGGTTGTGGATACGTGGGAGACAGGGGCCTTATTCTACTTGTCTCCACAGCTCCAGGGCTTGATACAGCACCCAGTCCACACTGGGGGCCCCAAATTGGTTTTGCAGACAGCTCAGCCTGGACTTCTAGCCACCGTCAGGGCCTGTGCGTGGCAGCACAGATGGCTTACCTGAGCTAACGGCGGGGAGGGGGGACACGGCCAGGGTCATGGGTGTGATTTATGCATGTGATGGGATCCAGCCCGATTTTTGCGAAGCACTTCTTGGACGAAAGGTGCTTCATAAAATATCAAGCATTCTCCTTGTGAGGGGCTAAGTGCTACAAATCAGATTTGGTGGCATAAAAGTAACATATTTATGATCCACTATCATATTGCAAATGAAATGAATGTAATAAAAGTGTCACTTATACAAATACCTCTGATGTACGGATCTCGACCTATGAATATGAAAACAGACACCCAAGCACTTTTATTTGAATGTCTAATCATGGAAATAAATGAAGTCATGTTCATTTTAATGTGTGCACTTGTGCATGTATCTGGAATATTGATTCCCATGCACACAATAAAAATGCAATGCAGGAAACATGCAGAAGATGTGGATTCCGCTCGGATTCAGGAAGGGAAACAATACTTGAGTAAAAATTCCTTCACGTCAAAAAAAAAAATCCCAAAAAAACAATCAATGGTATTTTTGTCCATGAAGTTCTTTATATTCAGCTTAGCAAAGGAAGCATAATGGTCTATTTATTCTTGCTGGAAAATTAAAGTCTGGGATTCGTTCATCTTGGCTCTTCGGCTCCTTACTAACTGTTAGAATAATGGGTCACAGTTGGTGATTCGAGCTCTCTGGTTGTCGGGGGTGGGGGAGGGCCTGGTCCTAGCACATTGATATACTTAAAAGAAAAACACAAAAATATACTTTAATCGTAGTTTAAAAATCCTTTTCAGAACGAATTATGCAAATGAACTACCCTGGCTCTGAAGGCGAGTAGCTCCATGACTAACTTAGAGAGCGCCGTATTTTCCTGCATTTAAGGCTGTGGGGGTTGGTGTTCCAACATTGAATATGGCAGGGCCCCCTGCAAAGGTTGGGATGCCCCAGTCTTCCTGCTGCATCCGATTCCCCTCGGACGTGGAGACTACGTGTGTTCCCTAATACTGCACCTGCCACAGAAACGCAGACAGAAACACACAGAGAAAGGAGGTTCCTGAAAGAGGCTGCAGCAACGTGTTCTTGTCACTGCATGTCCCTGACGTGTACCTTTGGCAGAGTGTCTCTTGGAAGAGCCAAGTCCTTTCATTCCTTGGGACCTTGACTTCAGGGTCTGTGAGATGGAGGTGACCCAGAGTCCTTTAGCGTGCTGCTGCCTACCTGCAACACGGCACATGCATATACGACTTCAAAAGGTGACCTGGGTGCTAACACTGTGGCATAGAGGGTAAAGCCACTGCCTGCAGTGCCGGCATCCCATATGGGCACCAGTTTGAGTCCCGACTGCTCCACTTCTGATCCAGCTCTCTGCTATGGCCTGGGAAAGCAGTGGAGGATGGCCCAGGTCTTGGGCCCCTGCACCCACGTGGGGGACCCGGAGGAAGCTCCTGGCTCCTGGCTTCATATCGGTCCAGCTCTGGCTGTTGTAGCCATCTGGGGAGTGAACCAGCAGAGGGAGGCCACCTCTCTCTCTCTCTCTCTCTGCTTCTGCCTCTCTATAACTCCACTGTTCAAATAAATAAATAAATCTTACAAAAACAAAAACAAAAAAATGGTGATGTGATGCCCTCTACAACTTGCCAGGGTTAAGGGACAACCTGGTGCCCACTGTGTCAGAGACCCAGCAAGGAGCATTCTCGGAATTCTTACAGAATAGGAAATATTCATGTCTTGGGGGCAGCAGTCTGGACACAGACTCCAGAGAGTTTAGCGAGGCTCTCCCGGCCAAGCTCAGCAGCTTACAGTTATGCAAAAGTGGTTCTAGCAAATCCCCAAAATATCAGAGCACACAGATGCCGAGTTTGTCTTCTGATTACACCAGGGCAACTCCAGGTTGAAGCCTGGTCTCTTTCACGGCCGGTTTTGAGATATGGAGAAGCTGACAGCTTCTGGGGGCGGACAGCGCTCCACGAAGCCCTGCTGTCTGGGCCGGCACAGGCAGCCCTGTGTGGGCGATTCCTCTCCTGGACAGGCCCAGCGTGGCTGCCCTCCATGAGAGGCTGGAGATCTGCTCTTGAGAGCTCGTTTTAGAACGTGACAAGTCCTTTTCTTTTACCAACTATAGGAACTAAACCTTAAATTCAACTCCAGAGAGGAGGGGAAAGAAAACATTCCAGGATGACCTACAGAGGCAGGAGTGGCACCACGAGTAGGGGGGAAAGAGCACACCCTTCAAGGACTCTTGGCTTCATAATTCATGGGACTTTGTGTGTTCCCCTGCAGCACAGGCCACTGTCAGGGACGGCTTCGCCTCATTCCTGTCCACAGGAGGCGCACAGGTCCACGGCTTCATACTGACAGCTACCCAACATAAATGAGAAAGACCTTGTCTGTGATGTGAAACTGAGTGAGAAAAAATGGAAACTGAAGACTATGAGGCTGTCCCTTTGCTAATTTTATTTTTTAAGTATTTTATTTATTTACTTGAAAGAGAGAGAGACAGACAGACAGACAGCAAGAGCGAGCTCCCTGCATAGGCTGGTTTACCCCTCAAATGTTCACAATGGCCAGGGCTGGGCTGAGCCAAAGCTGGGAGCTAGAAACTCAATGCAAGTCTCCCACACAGGTGGCAGAAACCCAATTACTCGATCCATCACTGCTGCCTCCCAAGATCCACACTGGTGGGAAACTGGAGTCGGGAGGCAGAACCAGTAACCAGATGTGGGATTCCAGTGTGTTAACTGTTGCCTTCACTGTCAAACACATGCCCACTCCCTGCCCCCCCCCCCATTTTTTCTTTTAAGATTTTATTTATTTATTTGAGAGGTAGAGTTACAGACAGTGAGAGGAAGAGACCGAGAGAAAGGTCTTCCTTCCGTTGGTTCACTCCCCAAATAGCCACAATGGCCGGAGCTGTACCGATCCGAAGCCAGGAGCCAGGAGCCTCCTCCTAGTCTCCCACACAGGTGCAGGGGTCCAAGGATTTGGGCCATCCTCCACTGCTTTCCCAGGCCATAGCAGAGAGCCAGATTGGAAGAGGAGCAGCCGGGACTTGAACCGGCGCCCATATGGAATGCCAGTACCGCAGGCAGAGGATTAACCTACTGCACCACGGCGCTCCCCCTCTGCCCTGTTTTTTAAATGCGGGGTAAACACATACATCTACAGAACGATCAATTCATTTTTTTAAAAAAATACCCAAGAAAGCATGAGTTCGGCATCCATTCTTACAGCCAATTTTTACAGGCAGGTGAAGTTCTTTGCTCCACAGGGGTAACTTCAAAAGGTTTGTATAAAATGAAAGAAAAATATGATTTCAATTTATGCAATACATTTTGAATTTCACTTGTGAGAGCACTTCAAAATATTCATGTAAAAATGCATATCATGAGAAAACTAGACATGGATCTCAAAAATTCTGGCACCAAAGCTAAACTTTTCTTTAATTCATTTTTCCACGAACTTCCAAAGTACCCTATTGAAGCTCACGTGTGCTGTAGTCCAAACCTCCCTAGTGGACCTAGAACATGGCTTTATGGGTATTTTAACTTTTCTTGACAACAGAAAGGTAGTCTCGGGTTCTGGAACCAACAGTCATCAAACAGGGTTACGTACATCCAGGATAAACCAGCTCAGCAGAGATCTAGGCATATCGCTGTATAGTCTTTGCAGGAAGTAGGCTCCGTCTGTTTACAAAAACTACCCGACAGGGCAAGCGCCAGTTCCCAGCAGCACACTGTCCAGATAAACTTCTCTCTTGCTCTGCGCCATACATGTATTTGTACAGAGAACCATTGGCCTTCAAACACTAGACAACAATCTATCACAACACATCCTAGTGCTCAGATTTCTTACTCCCTCTGTCCTCTAAATCCAATTAGTTTCCAGCAAACAAACTGAATTTTTCCTTGATATTGTTGCTGTACTCCAAATGGTTTTTTACAAATAGAAATGAGAAATGAGGTTGTTCTCAGCTTGGGAAACATTCCGAGAAGTGGAAGTGCTCTGAGACCATGAGGAAGAGCGCCCGGCTGCTCCAGACAAGTCCATCCTGGATTGACCTGGAGCCAGGTGATGCTTGAACTTGGGCCAGAGCTCCAGCAAAGTCTGCAGAGTTGCTACCTGTAGACTCAGGAGAAAGCCTAGGAGCCCACAAGTGCCACCGGGCTCCTTGTTTCCAGGCCCGGAGCTGTGAGTGATCTGCTACAGAACAGCTCACTGATGTAGTCCGGGGGAAGAGGGGTGTCCCACAGCAGAAGCACACGCCCACGTGCCTTTTAGCCCAAAGGGTATTTAAATCAATCGTTGCCTTCATTTAACAGCTAAGGTAAGAAAGAAAACAATTTGTCATTCCTACAGCTCGGGCTTTCAGATCCTGTCCACATCTGTTGTAACACACAGAAATGAGGGAACTGGGGGTGGGCCCTATGGGGCGGTGGGTTAGGCTGCCACTTAGGAAGCCCATACCCCATATCGGAGTGCGGGCTCAAGCACAGGCTGCTCTGCTTCTGATCCAACTTCCAGCTAAGGCGCCTGGAAAGGCAGCTGATGGGGCCCCTGCCACTAATGTGGAAGACAGGATGGAGTTCCTGGTTCTTGGCTTTAGCCAGGCCCAACACTGATTGTTTTAGCCATTTGGGGAGTGAACCAGTGGACAGAAGCACTTGCGTGCGCTCTCTCTCTCTCTCTCTCTCTCTTCATCCCTCCCACCCCTTTGTCACTCTGCCTTTTAAATAAATAAATAATTAATTTTTTTTTAAAAAATGAATTGATGGAATTGTTCCTTTTTGGGTATAAAATAAAATGAAAGGGACATTGAGTAAGTTTGAAGGACACTGAGGAAAAACTCCAAAAGCTTCAATCTTTTAGTTCATCACTTCCTAACTGTGCAAATTCAGATAGTCTCTTAATAGTCTCTGAGCCTCAATTTCTCCTTTTGTAAAGTGAGGACATTAATTTTTGTCTATTGCACATAGCACTCTTGTATATATTTAGATATATAAAGGATTGCAATCAAGTTTAACATAAACATAGTGGGAGCTGTATACAAATTCATTTACTCATTAAATATTTATGATTCTCATAGGTGTTGAAGATACTGAATCACAGCTTTTCCTTCAATAAATGAAATATATATGATACAGAATACAGATATAAGGGTTTAATATACAGGGAATGTATCAACATGTGAAATGCTAAGGCAGCTGTGGATGAAGGAGGATAAAGAGAAACAGAGGGAAAAAAGGAAGGAAGGAAAGAAAAGGGATAGAAAATGAAGTGGGGAAGGTGGAAAGAATTTTCACCCAAGGCAAGACCAAAGCTCCAACCAGGCGCCACGTAACTGGAGATGAGAGGGACAATAAAGCAGAGGACAGCTGGCCTAATAGAATGTAAACATTCGGTGAGTTCAAGTCTCGTGCCAGGACTTCCCATCTGACCTTGGCTAGTAAACAGATGTGACCACATTCATCTCCTTCAGATCCCATGTTTTTGTTTGTTTGTTTTTATTTGTAAGGCAGAGTGAGAGTGAGAGAGTTCTTCCATTCACTTATTAACTCCCAGACGAGTCAGAGTTGGACTAGGCTGAAACCAGGGGCCCAGAACTCAGTTCAGGTCTCCCACGTGGGTGGCAGGGGCCAAGTACCTGAGCCATCACCTGCTGCCCCTCAGGTGTGCACTGACAGAAGTGATGACCCTCTGACATGGGCATGCAAGTGCACCAGGTGGGGGCGTAACTGCCTGCACCACAATGCCCAACCTGGGAGTGAACCTTTTCAGTTACTGCTTGATATACTTGATGAGCCTCTGCCTGAGCTGTCTATGCGTCAGTAAGGTATTTGAGGGAGACCGACAAATGGCCTGCAAGTTTTCCATGTTTGCCAAATACCATATTTAGGATATTAATGTATAGAAACTCTTACATATTGTCAAATAAATTTTAGTAGCCTGAATCATTAGAAAAATAGTCTACTATGTTTAGACTACAATATTTAGTTTAAATGGAAAACTCTCACTTTACAGTGTGCATGTCCGTCTGTTAACTACTTCATATGGGAGGGGGTCCTTGAAGTACTAATGTTGCCAAGGATCTTTAGTATTTGAAAGTAAGTATAAATCTTGTTCAGGACAGCTTTTGTTCCTGTATCTATAGATTCTAATTTTTAGAGAACTGTCAGTCCATTTTAAAACATTTTACCCACTCTGTATATACGTAGTCAATTAACCATAACCTCCTTTTCTGATAGTTATGGATCTTAAGTTTTTGTTAAATATAGATTTTTAAAATCTATCCTTTCACGTGCCCATCCATCTATCCCTTCATCCATTTATCTATTAATGTGGTCTGTTTAGTTATGTATCCACCCATCTGCCCAACAAGCCATTTGCATATTCCCTCGTCTTTAGCACTTTGCAATCACTGGTATGTGTTCATCTACTGATCCATCTGCCCACCTTTCCATCCTCTCACCTGTTTATGTGTCTATCCATCCACAAGTCTATCATTTCCTTTTTACCTCTAGAGTTACTGAGAATGCACGTTGCATCTGTTACTGTGACCTATGTTAAACAGAGAGTTCATTTCGAGAGACTTTCATTCTAGTAAAAGACAAAGCCATCTGAACAAATAATCATGACACACTCAGATGGTACATACTATTCCTTCATTGATTTGAGCAAAAGGAACATAGGGAGAAGGCTGTGAGACGGCACTTACACCCACAGATGAGGGAGCTGATCTTTTAGCCTATAGAGTCATGGAAAACATCACAGGAGAAAGGGATCCTGAGTTGAGGGCTCCATAGACACTGTGCTGGGTCTTGTTCCCTCAGATGTCCTCTGTGCACAGTACAGGGTCTTTCCCACAGGGCTACTCAATACATATTTCTTCAATGAATGGGGCCGGGAGGGGATCAGAGACATTCTGGATGAAGAGAATCATACGTGCCAACAGCGTGGCTGCATCGTGGACGGCAACTTCGCGGTGGGCAACCTCACTAGGAGGCTGAAGGGAGAGGGATCAACATGGTGGACGTGAGGAATGTGAGACAATGCCTCCAGGAATGACTGCATCACGCCTGAAGAACGGGGGCTGGCCGAGGTGACTGAAGGAAACAGTAGTGTCTAGAAGGTGATGGGAGGAAAAGATCAGACTGGTACCAGGTTGGGAGGAGGAGCTGGGATACAGGGAGCTACCGGCAGGAAACTGTGCTGGACTTGGCATCGGACTGAAGGTGGGAATGAAGACCCAGATGCAGACGGAACAGCAAGGCTGTGACCCCAGTCTGGGCTGCTGACGGCACAGGACACAGAAGAAAATGAAGACAGCTGGTGAGTGCGGGTTAAAGGGAGGTGAACGAGACACTGAGGTGCAAAGTCCAGAGGCTGTCCGAGAGGGGACTGTGGGTCTGCCCCGAGAAAGCTCTGCAGTCAGAGGTTTAGGAGTCGGCGACTTAGGACCCTGCGAAGCATGACGGACTGGACAGGAAGCAATGGATGACAGAAAGGAGGGGTGGAGAAGGAGAGAGGGAGGGAGGGAGAGAGAGAGGGAGGGAGGGAGGGAGGGAAGGGGAGAGAGAGAGAGAGGAAAGAAGGGAGGGAGGGAGGAAGAGAGGAAGAGGAAGAGGGAAGCGTCCATCCTTAGGAGTTTCCAGTAGTTTTTGGGTAAGGGAAGAAGATACAATGGAAGCAGATGAATTGGAATTGAGAAAAAAAAAAAGAAAACATAGAAACCAATGGATAAAAGCAATTGCTGCAGCAGCAGCCCGGCCAAGAGTCCAATGGAGCCGCCAATTGGAAGGAATGAGGCGGGAGCAAAGTTCACTGGTTTTGGCAATGGACAAAGTGGTAACTGTCAGAAAAGAACATTTATAGCACAGAAACAGGGTGGAAGCCAGACTGGGGGGCAGGGAAGGTTAAGAGAAGCCCAGACAAAGTCCTTCAAAAAATCAACCTCAGACATAAACTTGAGTCCATGCACTTGAACACATGGTTTTCTGGAATCAAACCTGTAAGAGAGGTCAGCAAAACCACTCCTATGTGGAAACATGAACAGGCTGCCTGAGTTTTCCAGACTCTGAAATTGCTCACTTGGTGAGGCTCAACAGAGGGTCGATCCGGAGCACTGAGATCTTGGAAGTCACATTCACTTGGGAACTGTCTCAGTAGAAAATCAAAGCAAGAGGACGCTTTAGCTAAGCAAAGGAGGGGAGAGCTCTCTGGGCAGAAGACAGAGCAAGCTTACAGGGAAACTTGGCAGTGCTACGAGGTCTAAGGTGGGGCTTGCAGCTCTGGGTTCAGGATCTTGTGATCGTGTGAGCCTTGACCAGGCAACGTGGGGTTTACGTTCGTTTGGGGATGATGGCAGAAGTATTATCAAAATTGTCCGGAGAAGGATGATTCTGCTCATGAAGAAGAAATACCTGGGGTGAGGGAGATCCCTGAGGTGCTACTGGAAGTTCCAGGCAAGCTGGAGCCGGCGCTGTGGCGTAGCTGGTTGAGCTGCCACCTGCGACGCTGGCGTCTTGTATGGGCACTGGTTCACCTCTCAGCTGCTCCGCTTCTGATCTGCCTGCCTGCTAACAGCCTGGGAAAAGCAGCAGAAGGTGCCCAAGTATTTGACCCCTGCCTCCCATGTGGGAGACCTGGATGAAGCTCCTGGCTTTAGCCTGACCCCTGCTGGCCATGTGGCCATCTGGGAAGTGAACTCAGGAGGTGGAAGATTTTTCTCTGTCGCTCCCTCTTTCTCTGTAACTCTTTCAAAATAAAGAAGTAAATCTTTTAAAAGAAAAAGAAGTTCCAGGCAATCAAACGAGTGAACCAGGGAGGGACTGTGGCAAAGAGCCAGGGAAAGGCAGCTGGGGCAGCAGGCCATGGATAACTTGGTTTGCAGCAGACACAATAGCAAGGAAATGGAGGAGGGGCAGGATGTAAGGAATTCTAGGTGCCCTAGTGCCAGCCAGCTGGAGTTGTCCAGCGTGTGTCATGTGCATGGAGGAGTGGCTAACTGGAGACAGAGCCTTGGGAAGGGCCCACCGCAGTTGGAAGAGTGGCCATGGAAAGTGGTGGCAAATTCCAGCTCTTGATTTTAAGGAATTGACTTGACATGCAATAGGCTCAGCAATTTTGAACTTGACATTGAGGCTGCTACTGTGTCAGGTGCTGATGGAGACACTGGGGATGCAACAGAAAACCAAAGCAAAAGTCCCTGCTTTCATGGAGAAGTGTGTGTGTGTGTGTGTGTGTGTAGGAACACAATGCCACGTGCGAACAAGGCACAGAGGAGAGAAACTGCTTTCTAAGTGGATTCTAAAGACTCCCATCATGTAATCCACAGCAACCCTGTACGGCTGGTATCATTAGTCACCAAGTGGCACGCAAGGAACCTGAGGGTAAGGGACCCAGAAAGTGACAACAGCCAGTAATCTGCGGGGCCACAGTTTGAATCAGTTTCTAACTCGTTCCAAAGCTATCCATTGCTCATAAAATAATTCTTTAAGACTGCTTTTCAAAAGATTAGTGCTCGTAACAAGAATGTAATGAGGACTGCAACTAAGGAATTTTTTTACTTGGCCTTGGCTGCCCTGAATGCCACTGAGGGGTCACTCTCAGGTCACATGTGTTACTAAAAGAAAATGTTAAGAAATGAAACAGCAGAAGTCAGTCCCCGCCCCCAAGTTGATCTCAGCATATGAAGTGTTGGCTATAACTGCAGCCAACTTAGCCTTCCCCTGAGTGAATTTATCAGTTTCTCAACATAAATGGATTTTCCCAAACTGGCCTGTCTGTTAAGGCTTGCCGAATCCTATTTAGTTCACAAAAACCCTTCTGCCTGCAGAACTTTAATTCTCAGGTATTTGTTTCTCCAGAGAGTCATTTGGAAAAGAAATAAAGCCATCTTCACCATTCTCTGCATAGCTCACGGCCACATGCTTGGTGCCTGACGCCAGCAGAGAATCCAGTTCTCTATTCCTGGGAATGCTCTTGCTAAGGGGTCAAAAACTGCAAGAAATAACACACAAGACGTTCCTGCCAGAGCTTCACAATCCACTTCCCCTTGCCCTTCCTCCGCCCTTCCCCTAACCACCCACACCCACCCCCAGAACGTGCTTTCCTTCTCTTTTAATCAGAAAGACATCTGCCGAGACCTTCAGGACTCTGGGGACAAAGCAAAGACAGCACAGAGCACAGAAAGTAGCGGAGGAGAGCCCAGTGCCCCATCTCACAGCCACTTAGAGCTCATGGATCCACACCTACGATCAGTGTGAGAGCTCCTGGGACATGTGGGGACACAGTTCACCCCTAAGAAACAACTGGACTACACACAAAGCAGTTCACCTTATATTTTTCAAAACACTTCTTTTTGTTTCAAAGGCAGAGAGGGAGGGAGGGAGGGAGGGAGAGGGAGAGGGAGAGGGAGAGGGAGAGGGAGAGGGAGAGAGAGAGAGGAGAAAGGAGAAAGGAGAGGAGAAAGAATATTTTCACCTGTTGGATTACTCCTCAAAAGACCACAACAGCCAGGGCTAGTCCACATTGAAGCCAGGAGCCAGGATCTCTATTCCGGTCTCTATGTGGGCGTCAGGAATGCAAGTACCTGGGCCATCTTCTGTTGCCTTCCTAGGCACAGTAGCAGGAAGCTGGATCAGAAGCCTGGAGTAGCCAGAACTCAAACCAGGCGCTCTGATATAGGATACAGGCATCCTAAGCAGTGACTTAGCTTGCTGTACCACAGTGCCTGCTTTTTCATTATTTCAAACAATTTAAAAATTTTAATAAGAGTTAGGGGGGCATTCATTTGGCCCAGGGGTTAAGGTGTGGGCTGGGATATCCACATCGCATATCAGAATGCCTGAATTTTCTTGCTCTGGCTCTGAATTCCAGCTTTTTGCTAATGTAGACCCTGGGAGGCAAGAGGCGATGGCCTAAGTACTTGGGTCCCTACCACCAGTGGGAGACCAGGATGGACCAGCATGGCCCAACCTTGGCTACCGCAGGCATTTGAGGAGTGAACCGGAAGATGGGAGCTCTGCCAGGGGTGCCTCTCTTTCTCTGTCTCTCCACCCCCCAACACAGAAGGAACATTCCAGCTGAGAAGCAGGCAGTTCACCAGGCAAAGAAGCAAAGAAGGTTCTAGGCAGAGAGGAATGCATGAGCCCTGCTCTCGGGAACACACACACACACAAAAAAAAAAAAAAAATCAGGGAGGTTGTGGTCTTTGAAGGGTGTTCACGAGCCAAACAGGGTATCTCAGTTCCCACAAGGCCAAGTAACAAAGCTGGGCTCCAAACC
This sequence comes from Lepus europaeus, assembly GCF_033115175.1. Classification (NCBI taxonomy): domain Eukaryota; kingdom Metazoa; phylum Chordata; class Mammalia; order Lagomorpha; family Leporidae; genus Lepus; species Lepus europaeus. The sequence goes on along the minus strand of NC_084828.1, from coordinate 161,656,636 downwards.
TGCCGGACCATAGTGAGCAGTACACACAGTATATTCAACAAGCTCGTGTCCCACGCCTTTGGAGCCTTGGCAGTGTGAGACATTAGGGATGGAGTTTATGTGTTGATGCGAATTCTCAGGAAGCAGCATCTCCCAGGACCTTGTATTTTTGGTGGTGATGGAGGGTTTTCTGCTGGAATTCTTCCTTCCCAAGCATTCAAGGATTCTCCAGAGCCACTGCTATCCTGGCTGCTCTCCTGGAAGGTAGTCCAGTGAACAGGGACCCTTACAAGTAGTGTGTGACTGATGCAGGGAGGAGGGGGAGATGGGAAAGATTCTGGGTCTCCTCTGACGAGAAGCCACTGGCCACCTGCCTGTCACTCCGAGCGACACCAAGGACAGTGCCCAGGCACCAGACGCTCTCCTCCAAGGAGGCCACCAGGCAGTGAGAGGTCAGGAAAGGCCTGAGCAACCAGAAAATTCTGCTGGAAGCTACTAATAGAGCTCTGTATTATTTACTCAATTCTCTTCCCGAAAAAAACACTGTAAAAGATGGCAGAAGGAAATTTTAAATATTTAAGCATTTCTGTGTGTTTCATAACGTTCAGCGAGCAGATCAACAGTTTGTACCTCTTCCTTTGTAGAGTTGGTGTTCTTTGTTTTAAAGCTTCAAAACACAAAATCACGCCTTAAAGCTATGTCATGAACTCTTCCAGTCCCGAATATGCATAAACACGTATTTATTGCAAGCATGTCTATTACGGAAAACCTCAAACACACCCCAAGTGCAGACAGGATGTGCCCCCATTCACTCCACACCCAGGTTCAATGGCCAACGTGCAGCCAGGCTTGGCTTCACCCCACTTCCACCCCTTCCTCTGATTATTCTGAAAGAAACCCTAGACATCACATGTTCTCATCCATAAATATCTCACCATTCTTTCTTTCGTAACTTTTATCACACCCCTGCTTCATTTTAGAGGGGTGAAGTATCATCTCTCTCATGAAGATTTTCAGTAGGGACAATGATCAAGAGTGAGAACTGACCTTCTAAAAACCTGAGGGGGTGGCTCACTAGGCTAATCCTCCGCCTTGCGGCGCCGGCACACCGGGTTCTAGTCCTGGTCGGGGCACCGATCCTGTCCCGGTTGCCCCTCTTCCAGGCCAGCTCTCTGCTGTGGCCAGGGAGTGCAGTGGAGGATGGCCCAAGTCTTTGGGCCCTGCACCCCATGGGAGACCAGGATAAGCACCTGGCTCCTGCCTTCGGATCAGCGCGGTGCGCCGGCCGCAGCGCGCCTACCGCGGCGGCCATTGGAGGGTGAACCAACGGCAAAAGGAAGACCTTTCTCTCTGTCTCTCTCTCTCACTGTCCACTCTGCCTGTCAAAAAAAAAAAAACAAAAAAAACCTGAGGGGAAAACCAGGCTGAAAGACACGGTGCAGTGCTTGGCCTTGATGTATTCAAAGCAGAGCCGGCTCCCCTGGAAACTTCTGGAACCCACGCGCACAGATCAAGTTGTCCTAACAGGTTACTGACATGAGCACATCCTCCCACTCCCTTACAAAGCCCCTCCAGGTAACAGCCAAGTCACTTTCTTCAAGAACCCACAGTCTCTTCCCCTCTCAGCCACCTTTATCATCTTGAGAAACACACAGCCTAACTATGGATGCATTTAAGGTTACCCAGAACTTCAGTGGGACAGGAATGCTGGATTCTAAAACAATATTTTTTCTCATTAATTTCACGAGACTTTCTTCCCCCTGCTTACCCCGTAATCTTTTGACCAAATTCAGGAAATTGCAAAGTGGCAGGTCAAGTCCAGGGCCTGCCGTTTTCCATCACACAGGCTGTTTTAGCTGCCATGCACCTTCACTGCAGAGGGGCCCTCGTTCAAACAGGATGACTGGCTTCATCCTCCCAGCCCAGGGCTCTTGTTCGTATCCACATTTATTTAAAAACAGGGAAAGGTCAGTGGCTATGGAAACTTTTTAGGATACCCCCGACCTTAAAAAACACTAAGAATTATGAAACACAGTTATTAAAAAAAAAGTGCATTGAGCAGCTACTTAACTTCAAAAAGAGGAATACACATGGGCATGTACTGGGATTCCCCTCTCTCACAATGACCGCTGCCTCCCACATTTATGAAAAGCAGATGGAGAGCCTGGCTTGAGAAAGCTAACATTCAACTGGAGATACCCACATCCCGGGATTCCTGCAAGACTACTCCACAGCCCCTGGGAAGGACCTACTATCTCCGGAGTGTCCCCAGCCCTCCTCTCGCTCTGTATCTGTCGTGAGATCCGTGCCCAGGCTCTCCACTATCCCACACAACGCCAGCATGCAGCTCTCCATCCGTGGCCCGCACCTTTCTCAGCATCGGATGTGCGTGCCCGCTGGACACGTCTAGTTCCCACACTGATCTCCTAAAGAGGAACTCCCAGCCGCCCTACGTCACTCCTCCTCCTGTGCTGTCATAGACCATCTGATGCCCATGTCCCAGGGGAGGGAGCGGCCCGTCCTCCTCTCTTCCTTATCCGATGTCCCTACTAAGCTCCACTGAGTCTTCTATTCTGCAAGTGTATTTCCTCTCTCTGAATGATGCTTTGTGCATAACAGCTCATCTGCACAAGGTAGGGAAATACAACATAAAGCGATAAAAAGTGAAAGTAAAAACAGTACTATGAGAGCTGAAGCAGGCCGTCTGGTTTTGTAGAAGGGTCCTCGCCCGCTCTCTTTTCTGGGCCCTGCAGAGCATCCTGGTCATCACAGGTCCTTAGTACAAGAACATCACCTACCACCTCCTTCCCATCCTAACCACTTGCTAAGACCCCATCACCCAGACCATCAAAGATCATTTTTGTCATTAACCCCTATAGACTGAATGCTGGGTTGTCCCCAGATCTGTAGTTTGAAACCTTGCCTCTACTGTGATATTTAGGGGTGAGGCCTTGGGGGGAAGATGAGAACGTGAGCGTGGAGGCCCCACAGCGGGACCAGTGTCCCTGTAAGAGTCCCGAGAGCTTGCAACCTTGCCTCTTCTGCCCCATAAGGGTTCAGCAAGGAGAATGGTGTCCATGAACCAGAGAGCAAGCCTTCTCCAGACATCTCTCAGGGCCGCGACCTTGGACTTCCCAGCCTCCAGAAGTGAGAGAAACAAACTTGTGCCGTTTGTCAGCTGTCCAGTCTACGACATTTTTGTTACAGCAGTGTTTCTGTCGATGGTACATTTTGTCAGTCAGATGCACTGAGATGGACCGAGGGACACAAGCACACGTATGTACACACAAACACACGTGTGCACATGTTCCCTCTACTCCAGTTCTAAGCAAGTGTCTGATGTCTCAAGAGCTATCATGTTCAACGTGTGCAGTTTTACTGAACGGTGGGGTCCTCATTGCCCCGTCCGCCGTTGAATTCAGCAGCAAGAGTTCAGCAAGAACAATCTCATCCTATTGTGAGTGCTCTAAGACAGTGTTTCCTCTTTGGGCTTGGAATGTCCCCACAAGTCTCCTGACTTGAGACTCACAGGGTTCTACGGTGGGAAGGGACCCTGCTGCTCAGTTGGAGTCCGTCTACAGAGTCTCAGGTATGGTGAGATCCCAAGAACAAGGAGCGGGAGAGAACTTCTGACTCTATCTTTCGTGCTACGAATCTGGACACGGTACCTGGCTGCTTTCAGCACTGGCTGTCAGGATCGTTAATGAATGATAACGATCTAAGAGAGGTGTTGAAAAGATGCAGGACTGCATGAATGGCTGCAGACTTCTCGCTTCCTTTTCTTCACTCCCACTGATAAATAGTCCAGAGCGAGTATCTTCTCCCTGTGCCCGGTTTTCTCCACCCCAAGAACTTCGCTCGCGTTCCATTGTATCTCACAGCACACGGCTTTCGGATCTCACACCATCCTGGGTCACCTGTTTCTGGATAATGCTCAGCTCTGGATAAGTTCCCTCTTAAGATGGAGCACTTGGAACACGTTTCAAGATGTGCTCTGACCAGCTCCGTATACAGTGGTTACACAGTGTTTTGTGACCTGACGGATCACGCAATTCAGAGGGAAGACAGCCCAGAGCTGATTCGCGGCAAGCTGCAGTGGGCGGGTCCCCAGTTCGGGTCTTCCCCAGCGGGCACTTCCAGTCGAGTCTGAATCAGGACTTGATAAGCATCTCTTAAACACTTTCACTTAGACTCCCTTCGGCCTCAGTGGTCCTTACCACCCTAAATGCTCCTTACCAAGAACGCAGCTTTTGTAAAATGAGAAACGTTCACTGCTGTTGCTTGTTGGGCCACTAGGCCTGGATACCATTTGTCACCTGCCACATCGCCCAGCTGGGCTACATATTCTATGGGCACTGACCTACATTCGGACAGGACTGAAGTTGGTTAGAAGCCACAAATATAAAAAGCACAACTTGCTTCCCAAAGTGAGTCAGGCCTTGAAAACAACACAGTAAACAAAATCAGGTAAGTATCAGGCTCTAAATATAGAGCTAAGCCTCCTCCAAATTGGATATCCTGTGGCTTACACTAAAACATCGTCAGCTGCTACTACGCTGCATATTAGAAAAATATTTAGAACTAAAATATGGTGTTTCTGCAGGGAATGTACATCAGAAAGAGGAAGAAAGCAGCAATTACTACAGAAATCGATAAATAACCTGGCAACCTCTCACTTCTCTCCAGGTGCACCAACAGCATATATTGAAAGTATTCAAAAGTCGCTGTTTCTTCCCAAGGTTATGGGAGGGGGAAGGGACATGGTGATGTTCTCTGGAAAAGTTCCATTCAGTTCACCACCAGGAAAACAAACACCCCAGAAGCTGTGGAGACCATGAACCGACACTAAAAGGATTGGGTTTGTCTAAGACCTTCCCTGGGTACTGTCTGACAATCTAGGGACTCGGAATGCTGGTCCTCTTGTATTATTCATTCCATAATTGCTGTGTTTTATTAGAAATATGATCTATTATAACCTTGAATAGAGTACATTAAATGACATTGAGAATTAGATTATTCTGATTATTAGAGAAGTGAGAAATGTGCTAAACATTTGTAAGACTGGTAATCAATCAGGGTATCCATTTGAGTGTAATAAAAATCAATCTGGAGCCAGTATGTTTAAATCTAATTTTTTAAGCATGACATTTTCCTCAGAGTTTCTTTCTAAAATGTCACCATATTCTACAATGGTGATTGATTCTGTCTCTAGGGAGAAGCACTCTCTCCAATTACTTCATCCACTGCACACAAGCCATCGTCCACTTCAAAAAAAAAAAGCCCAATGAATCACAGCAGTAACAATACATTTCATGGAGGAGGGGCACATATTTATGTCACTCAAGCTACAAAATCACCCATCTTCCTTCCCTGGGCTCAAATAGATAAAATATGCTGCTCAGATCCCAATGTGACTCTTCATTTTTCCAATAGAAATTAAGGATTTTCATCTTGGGCTTTTATTTTATGTGAGATGAAGACAAAACTACACTGGTTTATATAAAATCATTATTCCCCTTACATCTGATCAGAGAAAAAGCAAAAGATACAATGCCTTTGTCTTACTTTGCTCTTTATTTCTTCCTTCTATATATTCATCTCTCTTTCTCCCTCCTTCCCTCCCTCCATCCACCCACCCACCTACCCATTCATCTATCTACCCAGCCACCCACCTATCCATCCATCCACTCACCTATCTATTCATTCATCCACCTACCCATCCATCCACCCAACCTTTAACCGCTGACTCTAGCAGAGGTCACCAAGAGACTGATCCATCTGGGGAGATTAATGTTGTCTTTCCTTTTCTTAAGGATGTTCAAAAGTCTACAAGTGAGAAGGACTTAAACACTCAGGGGAAGCTCACTGAATCAGTCCCACATTCTGTATAAATAGCACTCACCATCATCATCACCATCACCCAGTTTGGCTGACTTTATGACATTCTGGTAGTTTCCTGGCCATGGTGGGTAGGGTGCCATTTATTGAGCATTTGCTAGGACCAACTACTTGACACCCATTAGCCATGTTGAACCGCCAGTGGAAAGAGGACCCCTCTCATTCTTTGGCCTTAGGTTTTCACAAATGGACAGGTCTTTCACTATGGTGACCGTCTTGGGCCTGTGTCTCCACCTCTCTTTTATATTTCCCCAGAGAGGAGGAAGGCTCCCCTGAGGGAAGGTACTTAGTGTTCTCAGTTCAGGGTCTTCTAGGACTTCTCATGTCTGTGTGCCTTCAGGAAAAGGCACCAGGGCCCTGTTCTCCGTGACATGGAAGCCCCAAGGAGCAGGCTGTGTCCCAGGAGGAGACATTCAGGTACGAGCCCTGCCAATCACCCGGCAGGTACGCTTATCTCAGCTGGGAGTGAAGTTTCAGGAAGCCCATTAGGGCTATACTTCCAAGCCCAATCTTCTAATAAGCAAATATCTACATAAATTAATTGACACCAGTAGGAAGGAACATTATGCTGCCATTAAAACAATCTTTTCAGCCTATTTGATATCATGGAGAAATATTCACATTGTTAACTGTGTGTTTGTGTATAAGCACAGAGAAAAAAAGACAAAACAGAATGAATCAAAATGTTCATAGGAGTGGGAGGGAGCAGGTGTTTGGTGCAAAGGTTAAGACCCCTCTTGGGACACCTGAATCCCATAGCAGAGTACATGGATTGGAGTCCTAGCTCCACTTCTAATTCCAGTTTCTTGCTAATGCAGACCCTGGGAGGCAGCAGATGATGAACCCTGCCAGAGTGAGTTCCCAGCTCCTGGCTTCAGCCTGGCTCAGCCGCAGCTGTTGCAGGCATATGGGGAGTGAACCAATGGATGGAAGATCTTCCTGCGTCTGTCTCTTTCTTTCCAACTTTCAAATAATTAAAAAGTTTTTTTTTTAAATGTTAACAGACTTATTCTTTCTGTCTCTCACTAACTCTGCCTGTCAAAAAAAAAAAATCTTAACAGGCTTATTCTAGGTCAGAGGATGAGTTGTGATCTACATTTTCTTTTTTTTTTTTAACTTTTATTTAGTAAATATAATTTTCCAAAGTACAGTTTATGGATTACAATGGCTTCCCCCCCCATAACTTCCCTCCCACCCACACCCCTCCCATCTCCCACTCCCTCTCCCATTCCATTCACATCAAGATTCATTTTCAATTATCTTTATGTATAGAAGATCGATTTAGTATATATTAAGTAAAGATTTCATCAGTTTGCACCCACACAGAAACACAAAGTGAAAAATACTGTTTGAGTACTAGTTATAGCATTAATTCACATTGGACAACACATCAAGGACAGAGATCCCACATAAGGTGTAAGTGCACAGTGACTCCTGTTGTTGACTTAACAATTTGACACTCTTGTTTATGGCATCAGAAATCTCCCTAGGCTCTTGTCATGAGTTTCCAAGGCTATGGAAGCCTCTTGAGTTCACTGACTTCGATCTTATTTAGACAAGGTCATAGTCAAAGTGGAAGTTCTCTCCTCCCTTCAGAGAAAGGTACCTCCTTCTTTGATGGCCTGTTCTTTCTGCTGGGATCTCACTCGCAGAGACCTTTCATTTAGATGTTGTGTTTTTTTTGTTTTGTTTTGTTTTGTTTTTTGCCAGAATGTCTTGGCTTTCCATGCCTAAAATACTCTCATGGGCTCTTCAGCCATATCAGAATGCCTTAAGGGCTGATTCTGAGGCCAGAGTGCTGTGATCTCAGGACTTTCCACAATGTCTGTGGTGATGCTATGTTAGGTCAATTAATGTGAAGAAGGTAATGATTATTATCATTCTTTTAAAGAAATCCAGATTTTTAAAAATATTTTTTTTTAAATTTATTTATTGAGAGGCATAGTTATACAGAGAGAGAGAGACAGACAGACAGACAGACAGAGGTCTTCTGCCCACTGGATGACCAGATGGCCACAAAGGCCAGAGTTGGGCCGATTTGAAACCAGGTACCAGGTCTCCCATACGGTACAGCAGCCTGAGCACTTGGGCCATCTTTCACTGCCTCCCCAGGCCATCAGCAGAGAGCTGGATCGGAGGAGGAGCATCTGGGACACGAACTGGCGCCCATATGGGATGCTGGCCCTGCAGGCAGAGGCTTAGCCTACTATGCTGCAGTGCTGGCCCATTGGTAATTTTTTTCATTAAAAATGTAGTTTTTCTCTGGCATTTGTTGGGTTCTCAGGCTAGATGGTGACTCTTGGGAAGGAGGTGCTGACATTTTGACCTCTGCCTTATGTCTGTGAGTACTCAGAGATGGGGCCTGAACACTGAGACAGAGAGGGCTGGGCTGACCACAGCCCTCCCACACCTCGCCACTCCCATGCATGTCACAGCACCAACTCGGCTCTACTGCTCACTTCTGTAGCCTCCTCCCAACTCTCTCTGCCTCTGTTCCCAGCACAGCAATCAGCTGGACCCTACTTAACCCCAGTCTGTCACTCTGGACCCCAACACACCCAACATCATCAAGCTTGGAGTAGACATCTACAGAAAGTCCCGCAAAGCCCACAGAATGGGCCTTGTGCCCACGTGCTTGCTCCCCTCCAGACACAGGAGCCTCCGTGGGGGTCCCCAAACATGTGGGGCACAGATCCAGCTCAGCTCCTCTGCCTGGCTGCCCTGTCCCCTTCGCCTCCTTCCACTCCTTGCTCAGAGCTCGTGGTCTCATGAGGCCTACCTTCTCAACCACACCAAGAGCTACAAGCCTATTCCCGCTCCTGGTTTTATTCTCCTTTGCTTGTCTTCCTTGCTGTCCTCAGGTACAGGAGCAAAGCTCCTGGGGGCACAGGTCTGATGCACTGTCAGCCCTCAATGAATCTTTGCTGTTGATGAAAGTTCTGGAAGGGGTGGGGGCATGTGCCGGGCAGGGAACAGAGGTGCAGCTCTTCACCCACAGGCTTGGAGCTACAGAGAGGAGCCGTGGTAGAGATGTTCTGTCTGTCTCCAGAGTCCTCATGTGTGGGCAGCCCTGCTTCTCTGTCTTCATCTGCGGCCCACGACCATGCCGGCGGCATGGGCTACAGCAGGGATGAAGGGGAAGAACACATGACTGTGTGATCACCAGCTGGGCTGGGGGAAAATGGTTCCTTCCAAGTCACACCTTGGCAAACCACCTGCCCCCAGGTCCCTCTGCTGCTTCTGCCTTGGGAGGAGTCGACAAGAAAGCCAACCACAGCAGGCTCTGAGGCCTGGCCCCAGGGCACCTGTGCAAAGCGAGAGTCCAAAGCAAGGAGCATTCTTGTCAATTAGTAGAGCCCATCACCGCCATCTTTCTAAAGAGAAAAACACAAAGTGTGCCAAGGAGAAAGTGGAGGGCAGAATGAAATGCCCAACGCTTGTCATCCTGTTTCTTGACACCAGCGGCTCAGGGCAACCTAGTGCAACTGGGACAGCCATGGATGTTGCCATCGGCTATGACTCGGAAATCTGTCTCCATTCAGGACTAAAACCTATGCCTGGCAGAGAGAGTAAGCAAATAAGAAAGGCAGGTGGGAAAGTAGAAAACCCTCGGAGGTTCTGTCTCCCAAGGGCATCTACTGCAGCAGCACTTCGGGGAAGGGGTCAATGACCAGGCCAGACAACAACTTCACCTGTTTCCCAAACTCCAGGTGGGCAGTTAGCAATTTACCAGGACAAATAGGAAGAAGGTTCTCAGGTATTCAGCTAAACCCCAGCATGAGTGTGACAAGGGACATGGTACTCAAGATGAATTAAACTCAGTCACCTTCCAGGGACTAATGAGGTTTTGATGAGGGCAGCTGCTAACTTCAGTGTCAGCCCAGCTAATTTCCTGGAGTCTCCACACACTAGGAGAACCTTGCTGGTGTCAGGGAAATGTTACTTGCTTTTGAAAGAAAACAAAAGTAGCATTTTAAAAATAGCAACACAGACAATCTGCAAAGTACTGAAATTTGCAAAGAAGAAACTAAATCATAATTAATCCATGTCTCAGAAATATGCTCTATTAATATTCTTTAAAGATTTATTTATTTGAAAGGTAGAGTTAGGGAGGGAGATAGGGACAGAGAGGGACAGAGAGGCAGAGAGACATATTTTCTATCTGCGTTTCATCCTCAAACGGCCTGAACAGTTGGGGCTGGGCCAGGCAGAAGCCAGGAACCTGGAGCAGGAGCTGGGAGCTTCCTCTGGATCTCCCTCTTGGGTGCAGAGGCCCAAGCACTAGGGTTATCCTCTGCTGTTTTCCCAGGCACAGTAGCAGGCAGCTTGATTGGAAGTAGAGCAGCTGGGATTGGAACTGGCACCCATATGGGCAGTGGCTTTACCTGCTACACCAAAATGCCAGCCCCAAGCCCAGTTAATATTTTGATTTGTTTTATTCTGCTTTTCATAGCAGTAAAATGTCCCCTTCTATGGGTGTGAATTAATTTGCACAGCCATTTTCAGTTGTTACTCTTTTTTTGTTATTAGCCATTTCATGCTAATATAAATAATGCTGCAATGAACATCTTTATATATCATTGCACACATTTTTCATTATTTCTTTAAAACAGCAGGAAGGGAAATTTGAAGACTTCTGGCCAAGACATGGGCGGTTTTTATGTCAAGCCGGGGTCTGTCTGCCACAGGCTTGGTTACTGCCTTGTTTGCAGGTCATGGGATGCATATTGTGGAGGGAATTTACTTCTCTCTTTCCACTCTCTCTCATCTTTGTGGGGAGCAGACAGCTCCACGCCTGCTAACCCCCACTGGCAGGGCCATTACACTCTCTGGTCGATCTATCATTCCGGGGAACATTGCTATCGTCCATCTCACTTAGGTCAGTGCTGCTGGCTTAATGGTTCCCCATTGGGCCACAGATGACCAACGGGCGGATATAGCAACATAATCTGATTACAGGACGACCACGACCCCTCTGGCCAACCTCAGCCTGGCTTTACAAACAGCCACCCGCCCAAAAGGAGTGGATTTGCCAGGTTGCCCCTGCAGGCTGCAGAGTTATTGAGGTGTTCATGGAAGGGCCATCTTGAAGCTCAGGCTTTAATAGTTTCACGGCCTCATCAGACCCACTGCACGTTTGCCCTCTTTGGAGGATGCGTGTCAAGGACAGAAGAAGTGTGGGGACATTAGGAAAGATTTCTTTCTGGCATTAGGAGCTGGTTTCCACTCACAGTGAACTTTGTCTTAGAAGTGCCCAGTCGGAGCTGGCGTTGTGGCAGAGGGGACTAAGCCTATAACTGTGACTCTGGCACCACAAATTGTTTAAGTGCCAGCTGCTCCACTTCTGATCCAGCTCCCTTCTAATGTGCCTGGGAAAGTGGCAGAAGATGGTCCAAAGTCTTGGGCCCCTGCCACCCAGATGGAGTTCTGGACCTGGCCATTGTAGCCGTTCGGGGAGGAAACCAGTGGGTGGATGGATGGATGGATAGATGGATGGATCTCTCTCTCTCTCTGACTCTCCTCCAACCCCCTAGCCCTGTGCTCTGCCTTTCAACAATAAATAATTTTTTAATAAGTAGTAAGCCATTTGCTTGGACAGACTCCAAAACTGGGGACTTCTGGTGCCACCAGCCACATATTCATGTATGGACACAGATTCCTCCACCTTAGCATGACCGGCATTCTCAACCAGGTAATTCCTTGTCCCAAGGCCTGTCCCGGGTGCGGCAGGGTGTCTCACAGCACTCCTGGCTCTACCTGCTAGTGGCACCTCCCCAGCTGTAACAACCAAAAACGTCAAGACACTGCTGGTATTTCCTGGAGAGCAAAAACACCTGCCGTTGAGGTCCACTGGTCCCACAATTATTATAACCTTGAACTAGTCAGTACTCAGGAGTGCAGGCTTAGGAATCAGATGGTTCACACCACAACTGACTGTGCCGGCAACCCACCAATCTCTCCTTGCTCCTGACTCCTTCTCTGCTAGGCTTCACGGAGCTGTTGGAAGGAGCACGTTGGGAACTGGGTGTGACGCACCGAGCAGGGCCCCGAGGAAGCATTCCACGGACAGCAATTACAGATGCCGCTGGGAGTGTTTGCACACACACTCAGGGAAATGCTTGCTGCACAAGGACACAGGTGAGGGCAACGCGATGGCGACTTGTTCAGAAAGGACCGCATACACAATTGCAAGGCTTCATTACATCACATTTTGTATTTTGGCCGAATTCCAGCTGTCTTGAGCCGTTCTTAGATGAATTAAGACCCAACTGAACTGAACAGCGTTTATTCTTAGAGTTGGAGGGGAGAGTTCTTGGTGTCTGTCTCTCCACCTTACCATCACTCTAATTTCCTTTGGGAAAATGACCAAGGATCATATAAAATGTTTGTTCAGGCTCAGCAACAGAAGCACAATGATTCCAGCTGCATCTCTGGTTCGCTCTGTCTTCTTATCTCTCTGACCTTGTCATCTTCCACCCTCTGTTTAACTCTGCTCCGGCTACGCTGGCCTCCTGGCCTCCGGCAGGCAGCTCCCCACCGCAGGGCCCTCACACCTATAGTCTCTCATGGCTGGAAGGCTCCTCCCTGTACATCACCATGGTCACTCCCTCACCTCCAGGTCTTAGGTAGCACACTGACAGAGACTCCTTCCAGACATCTTGTCCACACCAGTCAGAACTCTCGCTCAGTTGCCTGCATGCCACTTGCTTTTTCTTCCAGCCTCTTCTCTATTTTGTATTAGCATCTATCATTCATTAACTTAGTATGTACTTTTTATATATTGTCAGTCTACTACCACCAGAAAGGCACCTACAATGCAGGGATTTGTGTTAGGCTTTGTGTTATATGTGCAGTGCAGCAAACACTGCCTGGCACACAGTAGGCATACAGCAAACATGGGTAGGTGAATGAGTGGATGAATGAGGCTGAGTCTGTTTGAAAGTTTTCCTTTTGGCCGGCGCCGTGGCTCAACAGGCTAATCCTCCGCCTAGCAGCGCGGGCACACTGGGTTCTAGTCCCGGTCGGGGCGCCAGATTCTGTCCCGGTTGCCCCTCTTCCAGGCCAGCTCTCTGCTGTGGCCCGGGAGTGCAGTGGAGGATGGCCCAAGTGCTTGGGCTCTGCACCCCATGGGAGACCAGGAGAAGCACCTGGCTCCTGCCTTCGGATCAGTGTGGTGTGCAGGCCGCAGCGCACCGGCCGCGGCGGCCATTGGAGGGTGAACCAACGGCAAAGGAAGACCTTTCTCTCTGTCTCTCTCTCACTGTCCACTCTGCCTGTCAAATATATATATATAAAAAGAAAGTTTTCCTTTTGTGCCAGTCATCTTGCAGAGATCAACAACATCAGAAGCACCAACGGAAGAGTCCTCTTTTGACTTCCCAGGTACGTATTTGAGTTTAGCCGAGGTCAAAAGCAGAGTGTGTAGCTGGAAGTGTCTAGGCTGTCCCCCGTACCAGCCATGCGAGCGTTCTCTACAGAACTGCCTTCTGTTTCACTGATCCCATCACAAAACCCCTTACCCTAGCATTTTATGCCTACATGTTTAGCAAACGAGGTTTGATTAGGAAAGATTATCTGTAAAAATAGTCAATGGCCATAACATCTTCAGCCTTTATAAAAATCCTCAGCTCCTGGGGCCAGCACTGTGGTGTAGTCGGTTAAGCCTCCTCTTGTGATGCTGGCATCCCATATGGATACTGGTTCAGGTCCTGGCTGCTCTGCTTCTGATCTATTCTCTGCTAATGTGCCTGGGAAAGCAGCAGAAGATGGCCCAAGTTCTTGAGCCCTGGCACCCAGGTGGGAGACCTGGAAGAAACTCCTGGCTCCTGGCTTTGGCCTGGCCCAGCTTTGGCTCTTGTGGCCATTTGGGGAGTGAACCAATGGATGGAAGATCTCTTTCTGTTTCTGGCTCAGCCTCTGTCTCTCTCTCTCCCTGTCCCTCTCCCTCCATCTCTCTCTCTCTGCCTCTCCCTCTTTCAAACAAATAAATATTTAAAAAGTAAAAGGCATAAGCTACATTCAGCCGTCCTTCCTGCTTCCTGCCTTCTCTCCCTTCCTTTCTTCTTTTCCTTCCATGATAGTTTATTTGACAAACATGATTTTTGTTGGCTGTGCCCAGGTGGGGTGAATAACCACCTTTCACACACTGCCTTCCAGGGCCCTCCTCTGGTGCCATGGTGGTGGCCACAGAGGGGCTGGGGGTCTGTGGAGGATGAGGCCAAGTTCAGATCCTAGGAGATAGGATCAAACGAGGTGTGAGCAGGATGAAGTTTTCAGAAGCAGCACTGACTGTGTTACACACTGAGGAGTCACAGCCGGTCATGACGAGGAGCCGAGGGATGGGGCTGAAGACCTGGAAAGCAGCCCCTGCATACTCTTGACTGTGTAAGCGGAATTGTTCATGATTCCAAGCCAAACTCTCCTCCTCTAACAGTCAAGGAGACCCACCTAGTCACTTGTGAAGTCCAGGTAGCACTTTTTTTTGCAAGGTGATGCCCAAGGAAGAGTTCTGAGCAAAATCTCCTGCAGACAAAGCTAGCATCATTTAACCATTCATGAAACAGGTGCCCAGGGCTGTTCAAGGGACTGGGAGGCAGACACAAACAAATGGACAGAAACCTGTGTCTTTATGTCTGCTTACCTGCAATGGCCAGGGGAAAATCAGAAAGGAGTGGTCAAAGAGGAGAGAAACAGGAGGTTGAGTAGCTGTGGGTGAGGGGAGATATTTTCAAGGGCCTGAGAGCCCAAGGCAGGCTGGAGCCTAAGGAAGGGGGGGTAGTCAAGGTCAACAGTATGTCAAGGAGTTGTTGACTCAGCTCAAGGGCCAGCAAACTGAGAGTAAATCTGTCAAGTTTGTGGGCTGTACAGTCCCAATTCCAGCAGGAGTATGCATCCACGCTGTTTCCTACCATGGGGAAGAAATACTTGAAAAAACAACTGTGTCTCTACTGGACACGCACCAGCTCTTGCTCTTGTCACCATTCCTTAAAAAACACAGTACAGCAGCAGCTTCCATAGCACTCACATTGCATTAGACATCGTAAGTAATCTAGAGGTGACTTCAAGTCCAATGGGAAGATGTGTGGAAGACACACACAACTACTACACTGCCTTTGCTTTCTTTAAAAAAGACTTAATGGAGGAAGGGAGAGGCAGAAGGAGCAAGGGAGGCACAGAGGGGTAGAGGTAGACAGAGCCCTTCCTTACTCTCCAAATGCCCACAACAGCCAGAGCTGGGCCAAGCCCAAGCCAGGAGCAAGGGACTCCATTTGGATCTCATGTGGGCGGCAGAGACCCAAGTACTGGTGCCAGCATCTGGTGTCTCCCGGGAATATTAGCAGGCAGCTAGAGCAGAGGGGCTTGATCTGCCACTCTGATAAAGGGTGTGGGTGTCCCAAGCAGAGCTTCAACCCTCTGCACCACAACTCTGTCTTTTTCCCTACGGGAGTTGAGCACGCAGGCTGCTGGAACCAATTCTGGGTAGATTCTGAGCAGCCCCCAGTCTTAAGTCTGTGCTGGGAAAGCAGCCAGAGACAATGAGTGGAAATTACCCGGCATGGCTGTGTTCCAACCAAATTACAGAAACAGGGGATCAGGACATCATGGTGGTGTGCTCCCGCTGCACTTGGGATGTCTACATGCCATACTGCAGTGTTTGGGCCAGAGCACCATCTCTGCTTCCAATTCAACTTCCTGCTAATGTGCCTGCAGGGCAGGTTATAGCCCAAGTACTATGGTTCCTGCCACCCATGTAGGAGACCTGGATGGAGTTCCTGGCTCTTGGCTTTGGCCTGGCCCAGTGCTGGCTATTGCAGGATTCTAAGATTCTGGGAGTAAACCAGTAATTGGAATATCTCTCTCTCTCTGATGATGCCTTTCAAATGAGTTTAATTAATTTAAAAAAAACAAGTGACCAGCTGGATTTTGCCTGCCGGCCGTAGGCTAGGGTTCACTGAACTCTGATTTAGATGAACTCAAAAAAAAAAAAATTAAAAAACTTTTACTACTCTTTCCTCAGTGGCTCAGTGGCTGGGGTGGAGGCTGGTGGTCAAGGAGTGGGTCCTGAGTGAGCCAGGAGGCTGCTAGGGAGGGAGGTCCTATTGGGACTGGGTGCACGGCTGTAGCCAACACTGGCAGGTGGTCAGGGTACCTCTCTTGTTAATATTTTGCATTGCTATTTTCTTGATTGCAAAAAAATCATACATGCTCATTATAACATGGGAAACAATAACGTGTACTGAGATCTCCCTTGCACTCCCCCATCCCAGCCTCCTGAAGCCACCCACAGTACACGTCTGGAGCGGCTCTAGGAGGCAGAGACCAAGACGTTGGGTTGGGATGCTGTGTCCTACAGACACACAGTCTGATGCTAGGAAAATCAATGTCCCCAAGTTCACAGCAGAGAGGCCCCGGTGAGTCTAAAAGGGAAGGGTTGCGAGGGGGACACTTACAATGAAGTGTCTACTCGGGGGGCGTACTGGTCAACTCAGATTCCAGAGAGTTCAGCGAGCTGGGATTCAGTCAGCTGGCTACACACACCCTGAGGTGCGGACCACAGAGCTGTGGCCTCCTGAGACTCTGAGAGTCCAGATCAAATGAACTGGGGAAGATTAAGAGGCCTAAACTGCTTTCCTTCCACAGAGCATGGCTTCTTCTCAAAATATCTGACAGGATTAGATGGGAAAGCAATATCCCACTGCCTGGCTTGCAGCGTGCTTGGCTGAATACTGTGTGAAGGAAGAATCAGATCAACTCCTAAATGAGTGGGGCCGGGGCCGGGCGCTTGGCACAACAGCGAAGATGCCGCTTGGGATGCCCGTATCCCACATCATAGTGTCTTGGTTCACGTCCTGCTTCCTCGCCCAGTTCTGGCTTCCTGGAAATGTGCACTCCAGGAGCCACAGGAGATGACTCAAGTACTTAGGTCCTTGACACCCAGGTGGGAGACCTGGTCGGAGTTGCAGGCTCCCAGCTTTAGCTTAGCCCAACCCTGGCTGTTGTGGGCATTTGGGCATGAGTCAGCAGACTGAAGATGCTCTCTCTCTCTGTCTCTCACTCTGCCTTTCAAATAATTAACAAATAAATCGGTGGATCAAGCAACTAAACAAAAAATAAATCCAGTGTAAGGTGCAAAATAGATAATATGGTCTTAGGTTTCATGAGGAATACAGTGTGTGGACTGAAGGGGATGATGATCATTTTCATACGTTATAGGCAGTTCATATTTGGAATGTCACATTTCATTAATAGACCCCCCCTATTCTAGGATGAACGCTGACTAAAGAGAAGACAGTGTGGCCAGGAGATGTGAATTGGGGTGGGACATTCTTAAAGCAATACAGCATAAGGAATCATTGGAAAAACGAGGGGTGCTTGGCTTGGGGTGGAGGAAGAAGACTCAGGAGGGTTATAAATTACCAAATATTGAGATTTATCCTCAGTATCTTAAGAACGTAGATATGAGGGGATATAAAGTTCATAGAAAAATAGGATGCCCAGATACATTTTTCTTGATGCAAAAAAATTCTGAAATTCATGCATGCAAGGGGCCTTCAAAAGGTTCACGGAAATGAGAATTATAAAAATACTATGTATTCTTTTCCATTCTTTTGCACCAAAGTAAACTTACCTTTTCAGTCCATTTTTTTTTCCATGAATGCTTTGAAGTACCCTTGTATACGACCACTAAGTAGGTGTTAGAAAGGTAGAGGTGGGTAAGACGTGACAAAGAACTTGCTGACCATCCCTGCTGCCCTAAGATGCTGCAGTACACTTTTCCCATGGTGCCTGGGCTGCCAGCCAGCCTGCTCCCCGTCTGGGACTCAGCAATTTCTTTGGAAAGCACAGAAAATTGGCCAGGCTGTTGGGGTCTACATAATGCTCTGAATTGGGAGAACTCAAAATGTCATGAAAGGTTATCATTTGAAATGAATCGTACACAGAGGTAACTCCTTTAAAAAAAAAAAAAGCGTAGGCAAGAAGAGGAATTTGCTTTCACTCATCCATGTTTAGCAGAGTGACATTCTAGAAAAGGGCTGGCTTCCAGGTTAGAAGAACAAAAACGTGCCATCGGCCGCTTCTATCTTTCAGCCAGGGTTTATCTGTGAGGCAGGACTGCAATCACAACGCCCATCTCCCTCCTAGAAGCAGGCAGCATGGCGGAGGTAACGGATGCTGCCCAGGCGCCCTCGACCCCTGCGGGGAGGCCCAGGACTCCTGTTGTTTTCCTTTCTAGGCTATCCCGGACAAAGATGTTCACCAAATACAGCAAAGAGGAACTCCCAGGAAAGCGGGATGCTGCTGGCAAGC
This sequence comes from Lepus europaeus, assembly GCF_033115175.1. Lineage (NCBI taxonomy): Eukaryota > Metazoa > Chordata > Mammalia > Lagomorpha > Leporidae > Lepus > Lepus europaeus. The sequence goes on along the minus strand of NC_084828.1, from coordinate 161,638,450 downwards.
CGCAGCATTGTCAGACTGCTACAAGCCTCGGGCTGCTGGCTCTCAACTCCGTCCCCACCTCGTCAGGCCTGGGAACAAACACGCTGTGGGCCACCCTCCGCGTAGCCCCACGATGTTGAGCATGCTATTATAACCAGCGCTGCCGTAACGTTGAGACAGCTACAGAACCACAATGACAACATATCTACAGCCGTGATAAGAAGACAGAATTGCACATGATGTTGCGTAATGAAAAGGCCCTCTTTCTCTCCTGCTAACTATATGGGTTTAAAGACTTATTGGGCCCAATTAGGGCAACAAGAAAGTTCCATAATTTATTAATCATGAAATGAGTCGAAGCCTCCCATCCTGTCACATGGATTCTGATCTTTCTGGACACTCAGTGGTGGCACTGGCAATTTAATTTAAAGTCCTTTCATCATCAAAAAGGTTGAACTGATTTAGTGTTTGATAAAATAGTCAAAAAGACAGCCACTTGTTACTGGAAAATACCATTTATTTTTTAAAAGTGCAGGATAAAAAGGTTTTCCCTGTTCATGTTAAATCCAAGTGATTACTTGGAGGCCTCTGAAACTTCCAGAGACAATGCCCTGGACACAAGGGACTCTGTGTCTACAAAGCGAAGAGGCAGCAGTTTGCACAGAGTTAACTCAATAAAATAACACTTTCTACTTGGATAAACTGACCTAGATTTCCTGACTTCGACGCAGAAACAAAACAGGCAGGCAGAGATCTTGGGAGCTGTCCATGCAGAGAGCAGAGGGGTGGGCAGAGGACTGGGGGAGGGCCAGGGTGGAGCGCTTTCTTCGCCTAATTATAATAAAGGCTTTCATCCTCAACTCTGTGAACGGAGAGGGTCTCGCAGTTCAAGTGACAGCATGAGTCAGAGCTGGGCTAACGGAAGGCAGCCTCGGTCTACAGAGGAGCTGCAGAAACACAGTCTTGGCAGCATTTCCCCCCCACTGCACAGACATTTGCATGGTGAGGACTCATGGGAGCCACACACAGCCCGGCAGGAGCCTCCGTCTCCACCTGCAACATGGGCATTGTGCCACCAGCTGTGTTAACAGAATCCGCGGTGAGGGCGGGGCGAGTCAGGATATGGGATGGGGAATGCGACGACCAGCAGTAGATGGTGCATGAAATATGTGCACACACAGAGGACAGCACAGAGTGTGCACACACACACAGGACAGCACACGCAGAGTGTGCACAGACACACAACAGCATACACAGAGTGTGCACAGAGGACAGCACACGCAGAGTGTTCACACACACAGGACAGCACATGCAGAGTGTGCACACACACACACAACAGCACACACAGAGTGTGCACACAGAGGATAGCATATGCAGGACTGTGCATACACACAGGACAGCACACGCAGAGTGTGCACACACACAGGACAGCACACGCAGAGTGTGCACACACACACAACAGCACACACAGAGTGTGCACAGAGGACAGCACATGCAGAGTGTGCACACAGAGGATAGCACACACAGAGTGTGCACACACACAAGACAGCACATGCAGTGTTCACACACACAGGACAGCACACGCAGAGTGTGCACACACACACGACAGCACACCCAGAGTGTGCACACAGAGGATAGCATATGCAGGACTGTGCACACACACAGGGCAGCACATGCAGAGTGTGCACACACACACGACAGCACACCCAGAGTGTGCACACAGAGGATAGCATATGCAGGACTGTGCACACACACAGGACAGCACACACAGAGTGTGCACACACACAACAGCACAGAGTGTGCACAGAGGACAGCACATGCAGAGTGTGCACACACAGAGGACAGCACACACAGAGTGTGCACACACACTGAAGACAGCACACGCAGAGAGTACACACACACACAGGACAGCACACGCAGAGTGTGCACACACAGAGGACAGCACACACAGAGTGTGCACACACAGAGGACAGCACACACAGAGTGCGCACACACACTGAAGACAGCACATGCAGAGAGTACTCACACACACAGGACAGCACACGCAGAGTGTGCACACACACAACAGCACACACAGAGTGTGCACACACAGAGGACAGCACACGCAGAGTGTGCACATACACAGGACAGCACACACAGAGTGTACACACACAGAGGACAGCACATGCAGAGAGTACACACACACACAGGACAGCACACACAGAGTGTGCACACACACAGAGGACAGCACACGCAGAGAGTACACACACACAGGACAGCACATGAAGAGTGTGCACACACAGCCGATCCTGAACTGCAGGGCAAGGCAATCCCAGGGGAGGAACAACATACAGTTGCAATAATTTACAAGAACATAAGCTTGCATTACTCAGCTTGGCATGACTTGAAAGCACTCAATGGCCCTTTGCAGATGCTTCTTGTTTTCAGCTGCTTCCTGTCAGCAGGCCTCTCCTGGCTGGGCCTTTCCACTGGGCCAGAGCCCTCTTTCAACTCCCTCCATTCCTATGGGCCTGGGGTCTTGTTTTGACTCAGGTCCAAATCACCCCTTCCAGCCTCCAACCCTGGCAGGACCCCCTCAGCAGTCTGCAGAGGACACCCCCCTAAAAAACACCCCTAGACAACTTTCTGAGCTGGATACTCCTCAGGGCAAGACTGGCTCGGTGTTATGTGTGTGGGTGAGATTCTGAGAATTCCGTCTCTCCCTCAATTTCTCTGAACTGGATCTGCCATCTTGCTGAGCACACTGTGGGGTGATTGTCTTTCTCAACCCAAAATTTTGGTGGAAAACTCCCCAACTTTCTAGGGTTTCTGTTTCTTGTTTAACGGTGACTCTCTCCCTCCCCGATCGCTCCTAGCACTCCTAGGAACTCCCCAACACTTCCCTGGGCGACCTCAGCCCATGCCCTCACCACTGACGTTCTGGGAGGTGACTGCTCTTCGAAATGCCAGCGGTGTTTGCTGTGGCAGCACATCTGCCTTTCATTTTCCTCTGGAGTCCAGTGTGTGTTGCTGTAACAGATGAATTCCCCCAGATCCCAGCGATGACAATCTCTGGATTGTTTGTTTGTTTTCTGAAACCGCAAATCTTATCTCGTTTTCCTGTCTACTTTCCGAGGGATGGTTCGACTCAGAACATTTTTTTCCTTCCCCAAATATCTCAGCTGCATTTTGTCTTTTTGTTTCCTCTGTGGGCTTCACTGTTCGGGTAGCTTCTGGGGGTTGGAATGAATGGGCATAACCAAACTTCCCTCCAGCCTTGAGGAAACTGAACCTGCTACGTGTTCTCACGCACTTACATTAAAATCTTTTATTCCAGTGGGAAGTTGGCAAGACACAGGCAATTGGCCCAGACTGGAATTCTGTAGACTATGGTTTCTAGGCCTGGCTCTTTGTCTGACAAACTGTGTGACTTTTAAAAGGTCTCTTAGAGGTGGGCATGGTGGCACGGAGGGTTACGCCACTTGCAGCGCCAGATCCCATATCCGAACATGCCTTTGAGTCCTGGCTGCTCTGCTTCTGATATAGCTTTCTGCTGATGACCCTGGGAAAGCAGTGGAGGATGACCCAGTACTTGGATCTCCCACATGGGAGACCAGGATGGATTTCCTGGCTCCTAGCTTGGGTCTCTCCTAGAGCTGGCTATTACAGCCATTTGGGTAGTGAACCAGAGAGAGATCGAGGGAAATTTCTCTCTTTCAAACAAACAGAAAAAGTCACTTAACCACTCTTAGCTTCAGTTCTTATCCTTAAAATGAGATTGGAAGCCTTTTCTGTCTCCATCAAATAGAGAGGTTCTATTGAAGATATTTTGAATAGTCAAACAGGTGGGAAGAAAGTGCTGCTCAGTATAGTCGTAGGTGAAGGAAGATGGGAGACCCTGGGATCGCTGTCGGCACCCTCAATGCCCTCCTCACTTTTCTAGGTGGCCTTCTCCATGTTCAGCACTCTTGAAAATACTGCTGTGAGGGCTGGCGCTGTGGCACAGTGGGTAACACCCTGGCCTAAAGCACCAGCATCCCATATGGGTACCGGTTCTAGTCCCGGCTGCTCCTCTTCCAATCCAGCTCTCTGCTATGGCCTGGGATAGCAGTAGAAGATGGTCCAAGTCCTTGGGCACCTGAACCCCCGTGGGAGACCTGGAAGAAGCTCCTGGCTTTGGATCGGCAAAGCTCCGGCCATTGCAGCCAACTGGGGAGTGAACCATCGGATGGAAGCCTCTCTCTCTGTCTCTACCTCTCTCTATAACTCTGTCTTTCAAATAAATAAGATAAATCTTTTTTTTTTTTTTAATTTATTTTTGACAGGCAGAGTGGACAGTGAGAGAGAGACAGAGAGAAAGGTCTTCCTTTTGCCGTTGGTTCACCCTCCAATGGCCGCCGCGGTAGCGCGCTGCGGCTGGCGCACCGCGCTGTTCCGATGGCAGGAGCCAGGTGCTTCTCCTGGTCTCCCATGGGGTGCAGAGCCCAAGCACTTGGGCCATCCTCCACTGCACTCCCTGGCCACAGCAGAGAGCTGGCCTGGAAGAGGGGCAACCGGGACAGGATCGGTGCCCCGACCGGGACTAGAACCCGGTGTGCCGGCGCCGCAAGGCAGAGGATTAGCCTGTTGAGCCACGGCGCCGGCCATAAATAAGATAAATCTTTAAAAGAAAAGAAAATACTGCTGTGTGCAAGCACATTCAATTTGTACGCAACCTGTTGTAGAAGGAATTCCTAGTCTCTTCTGCCTGAGAGGTAAGGACACTGGGGCAGGGAGAAATTATTTGTATGAGGTCATGTGACCAGCAGGTGGTGGAGCCAGGGGCTGAATTAGGTTGTGTTCCTAAAAACCAGCCAATACTGCTCCAACATCATCCCGAGAAAATGGCCACTGACTCCACCCAAGAGATTCCAGACTCAGAACTCAACACTTGTCAGGAACAAAAGAAATTAAAAAAAAAAAAAAAAAAAAAAAGGAACAATTTCTAAAATTGCTGACTCAAAGCTCTGGAAATTAAGGCACTCACAGAACATTCAGCTGTTTGGCTGGCAGCTGAACGAAAACCAAGCCTGCGGGGGTGGGTGTTTGGTGCCCTGGTTCACACACTGCTTGGGATGTCCACACCCCCATCTTGGCGTGCCTGGGTTCAAGCCCTGGCTCTTGTCCCGGCTGCACTTCCTGCTAAGTGTACTCTGGGAAGCAGCCGACAATGGCTCAAGCACTTGGGTCCCTGGGTTCCAGACTCCTGGCTGCTGCAGGCACTTGGGGAGTGAATCAGTGGACACAGGATCTCTCTCTGTGTCTCTCTCCAATAAATAAAAATTAAACAACGACAGCAGCAAAAACGCCAAGCCTCCAACCCTGCTGCTTTTCTTCCACAGGAAACCTGACCCTGATTAGTGCTGCCGCCCTCTACACCGCCTCGTTTATACAATAAACCCAACCTGCTTCATTCTGTTTTACCCCGGCCTCCCGGATACCTCGATCATTTTCATATCCGCTCTGCAGGCTATGGTGTAGGCTTCAGGGTGACCCAGCCGGGGGCTCCTGAAGGAAGCGTCAGCAAAAGCTTCCTGGGCAGCCCCCGGCCGCCCCACCAGCAGAGGCACGAGTTCTCCCACTGGTCAGTGCACTGGCCGCCCCGCTTTTGGTGGACCTTCCAAAGACGACCAACCCAAGGCCAGCACGCAAGGGCTCTATACGAAACTCAAACTCAGAATGAGCCCAGATGTGATTTGAAAAGTTTTCTCTGAAGTGGCCTCTTCCAAGAAAGTCGTCATCCAAGCAGATGTGCCCAGCCAACACTGGGCCAGAGGGGCCTGGGAAAGCCACCCATCAGGGACCTGGTGGGCAGAGGGGAAAAATCACGTGACACTGCTGGCGGGTGTGCGAGGCACTGTCCTTTCCTTGCTTTAACTAAAGAATGAAAAAGAGTGGTTTGAGGTCGGCATGGTGGCGTAGTGGGTAGAGCCGCTGCCTGTGATGCTGGCATCCCATGTGGGTTCTGGTTCAAGTCCTGGCTGCTCCACTTCCAATCCAGCTCCCTGTTAATGTGCCTGGGAAAGCTGCAGAGGATGGCCCAAATCCTTGGGCCCTTGCACCTGCCTTTGGCCTGCCTGAACCCTGGCTGTTGCGGCCATTTGGGGATTGAACCAATAGACAGAAGTACGCTCGCTCACTCTCTTTCTCTCTCTCTCTCTCCTTCTCTGTAACTCTGACTTTCAAATAAATCAGTAAATCTTAAAAAAATAGATTAGGAACCCTGAGTACAAATTCATATAAAGAAACTGAAGACTCATTAATAACAGCAACACCAGTTAATATTTATTGAGTTTATCAACTCCTAGGGACCAGGCACCTGAACACTGTATTCAGTGCCCCATACAGTGTTCCCTGTCTTAAAGGAAAGGACAAGAATTCTAACCAGAATCTTAATTACAAACGCTCTTGGTCATTTTCTCAAGGTCTTAGGGTCAGCAGATGGCAAAGCTGCATTTCCAGATCGTCTGGACTGAGTCTGAAGTCTATACATTCCTAGGTTAATTTTCTGATGATTTGTTATTAACAAAGAAACCCAACACGTAGCTCTGCAGGGAGTTACAGCTCAGTTGTGCTAAACATAAGCAGGGGGCTTCTTCAGGGGACATGTGGCGAGAGCATATCGCAAACTGCGTTATGTGGCGGCTGTTAGCACCCCTTCACCTGGCTGTCATGGGAGAACTCCGAGATGCCCCAGAGGAACAGTGGGAGTCCTGTTGTGAGTCAGTGTCCCTATCACAAGAGAAAACCGATGTTTTAAGTGAAGATTAATGGTAGGAAATAAAGCATTTAATTTTTCCCAGGAGTTCAGATTTCTTTAGATCATGCTCTCAACCATGTAACTTAATAACTTATTTTTTACAGATAGCTTCCACATTTAATTCAAACCTTGTAATTGGTTCTCTTCATTCATTTAGCATTGTCTAATAGAATCCTATGGGTTACTTTTTGGTTTGTCTACAAATTGTTTTATAATTTCTACAAATGATCGAAGATAATGAAACTAACAAAGTATAAAGCTCGACATATCATTTGCAAAGTATTTTATTTACTTTAAATTTTTTGCTTACTTTATTGGAGAGGCAGAGACAGGCAGACAGATAGTACTACCTCAATGCTTAGAAACCTGGAACTCGCCGACACTGCGGCTCACTAGGTTAATCCTCCGCCTTGCGGCGCCGGCACACCAGGTTCTAGTCCCGGTTGGGGCACCGGATTCTGTCCCAGTTGCCCCTCTTCCAGGCCAGCTCTCTGCTGTGGCCAGGGAGTGCAGTGGAGGTTGGCCCAAGGGCTTGGGGCCTGCATCCACATGGGAGACCAGGAGAAACACCTGGCTCCTGCCATTGGATCAGCGCGGTGCGCCAGCTGCAAAGCGCCAGCCGCGGCGGCCATTGGAGGGTGAACCAATGGCAAAAGGAAGGCTTTTCTCTCTGTCTCTCTCTCTCTCACTGTCCACTCTGCCTGCCTGTCAAAAATAAATAAATAAATAAACAAACTTGTTTTAAAAATAAAAAAAAAATAAAAAAAGAAACCTGGAACTCAATCCATGTCTCAACCCAATGCCAGCTTGACTCCCAGCTGCTCTGCTTCTAATTCAGCTCCCTGCTAATGCACCTGGGAAGGCAGCACAGGTTGGCTCAAGTACCTGGGGCCCCGCTACCCACCTGGGAGACTAGGATGGTGTTCCTGGCTCCTGGCTTCAGTTTGGCACAGTCCCGGCCATTGCAGCCATTTGGGAAATGAACCAGTAAGTGGAAGACCTCCCTTTCTCTCTCTTTCCCTATATTTTTCAAAGAAATAAAATAAATCTTTAAAAAAATAGAGAAAAGCTTTCCTTTTTAAAAAAGAGTTTTTTGTTAGTGTGCACTGACATGGTCTTTACACTAAACTCATTGTTTCTGAAAGTGAAGAGGACTGGTGTTGTGGCGCACAGGTGAGGCTGCCACTTGTGTCACCAGCATCACACGGGAATGCCGGTTCACATGCCAGCTGCTCCACTTCCCATCCAGCTCCCTGCTGACGTGCTGGAAAGCAGTGGGAGATGGCCGAGTAGTTGGTCCCCTGCTAACCATTTGGGAGACCACTTCCTGGCTCCTGGCTTTGGCCTAGCTCAGGCCTGGCTGCTGTGACCATTTGGAAATGAACCAGAGGAAGGAAGGTCTCTCTAGGTCACTCTGCCTTTCAAATGAATAAACAGATAAATCTTTTTAAAAAGTGAAGGCAGCTTTTGTCTCATTTTTATCAAGATTTATCATTTCATAAAGAACTCTCCTTTGCGGCTGGTGCTGTGGCAAAGTTGGTAAAGCCATCACCTGCAGTGCTGGCATCCCATAGGGGCACCGATTCAAATCCCGGCTGCTCCACTTCTGATCTAGCTCTCTGCTATGGCCTGGGAATGCAGCAGAAGATGGCCCAAGTTCTTGGACCCCTGTACCTGTGTGGGAAACCCGGAAGAAGCTCCTGGCTCCTGGCTTTGGATCAGTACAGCTCTAGCTGTTGCAGCCATTTGGAGAGTGAACCAGTGGATGGAAGCACTCTCTTGCTCTCGCTCTCTCTCGCTCTGCCTCTTTGTAACTCTGCCTTTCAAATAAATAAAGAAATCTTTAAAAATAAAAATTGTCTTTTACTCATGAGCTGCACAGAGTGTTAATAGGAAATTTGGCATGTCCTCGGCTCTGCCTGCCACCTAGCGTCAGCGCATTGAAATTGCAAGCATAGAACCAAGACAGACATGCAGACGCCAGGCTCTGAAATGAGGGGTGGGAAACCTCCCAGAGAGCAAGACCTTTCCTTCCCAAAATGCCGAGTTGCATTCCTTGGGAGGAATTCCCTCATCTTTTGGCTCAGAGTCTGGGCCACTCCCCACAAAGAATGAAGTTCAGTCCTCGTGTTGGAGATGAGCGCAGGAAGCCTTGTTGGGGCTCGGGCCATTTGTTAATAACCTTGGAGCTGCATCTTTAGCTCCTCTTCCTGGATGCTAGCCAGAGAGCTTTGCTAACCAGACCAGTTGGTCAAGCTTTTCCACATAATAGATGACAGATTCCAAACATACATTGCTCCTGGGAGGCAAAGTGCCCCCAAAATAAAATAAATTATTACCCGGGAAAGACTGCAAGCTTCTAACATACGTTTCTCTCTTTTCCTTTGGGGGAAAGGGTCTCATAATAGGAGACAGTTCTTTTAAACTAAAAAAATGCTATTTGTTTTTGAGTCGCTCCGCCCCTCGCTCCCCGCCTCGCTCCCCCCTCCGCTGTTAATAACATCTGATCTTACATTTAAGCAGGAAGAAGCTGTAGCCACATGATTTAAAAAGTGTGTGTTTATGACTTGCCATGTTTAAGCACTGTTGAATAAATGTATATTGAAAACATATTTCAAGTGAGAAGCCATAATAAGGGGTTTAGGGATATTCAATATTATGCCACTAATTCATAGCACACCATAATTATGGAATGTGTAGACTTTCTAGAAGTAAATTATAATCCACCACTCGGCGAGAGCGCTCTGCAGTCTCCCTGCACAGAGTGCCACGACATTACACACTTCAGGCAAATGGATACAAAATAGAATAAATCACATTGAGAGCTGTATAGAACCATTATTTCAGCCTTAAACATTTCATTAAAACTAAACAGTTCAAAACCTCCCCTTCCCACCCCCACCCTCTCAGCCTGTGTTGCATTGAAAAGGACTGAAGACCTGAACAATGTAGCTTTTCACGTTTCTGGTGGAAAGATTATTATTAATATTACAGTTTTCTTTCAAAATGTATTTGCTTTTTTAAGAGGTGGAGAGAGGGGCTGGCATCATGGCATGGCAGGTTAAGCTGTTGCCTGCAAGGTTGGCATCTCATAATCTCATGTCAGAGTGCTGGTTCAAGTCCTGGCTGCTCTGCTTTTGTCCAGCTCCCTGTATGCACCTGGAAATGCAGTGGATGATGGCCCGAATGCTTGGGCCTCTGCCACCCACATGCCAGAACTGGATGGAGTTCTGGCTTCAGCCTGGCACAGCCCTAAGCCACTGCGGCCATTAGGGATCTGAATGGATTGAAGATCTCCCTCTGTGTCAGTCTTTCAAATAAATCTAAAAATAAAAAAAGCAGTAGTGGTAGAGAGAAAGATCTTCTATCTGCTGGTTCACTTTCCAAAGGCCCCAACTGGGGGCTGAAACTGGGATCCAGGAACTCAAGCCTGATCTTCATGTGGGTAGCAGGAGACCAGTTTACCTGGGCCATCACGTAAGGCCTCCCAGGGTCAGAATCAGCTAGGAGCTGTGGTCAGGAGCCCCGCCACGTGCACAGCCCAGGCCCTTTGATATGCGAATTGGGTGTCTTCCCAGCTAGGCCAAACACCCACCCTGGAAAGATGCTTTTTTAACCAACAAAAGTAAATCCACATTTTCATTTGTATCCCTTCTACATAGGCCCTGAGCAGAATTAGAATGTGGTCTTCTGCTGGCGCTGCGGCTTAACAGGCTAATCCTCTGCCTTGCGGCGCTGGCACACCGGGTTCTAGTCCCGGTTGGCCAGCTCTCTGCTATGGCCCGGGAAGGCAGTGGAGGATGGCCCAAGTGCTTGGGCCCTGCACCCGCATGGGAGACCAGGAGAAGTACCTGGCTCCTGGCTTCGGATCAGCACGGTGTGCCGGGCGCAGCGGCCATTGAGGGTGAACCAACGGCAAAAAGGAAGACCTTTCTCTCTGTCTCTCTCACTATCCACTCTGCCTGTCAAAAAGAAAAAAAAAAAAAAAAAGAACGTGGTCTTCTTTGCTCCAGTCGAATTCTGACATTCAAATTTTCTAATTGGTGGTCACGAAGGTGGCTTTCATTTAACTGAAATGCATACCTTTTTCTTGTTCTCAAACAAAATCTCCCAACACACAGAAACCCCAAAACCTAAGTGCTTCTTGTTCAAGCGGAGATGAGCCGGGACCCTGGAGATTTCTGTGCAGATCCTTCAGGGCACAATGGGGACACTGCTGAGCTGTCGCCAAAGGACCCTGCGAAGTCACTCAGCACCCTGACCACACACGTCCAGACCCTATGTTCCAATCCCAGCTGTTAGGCTGCTGTGCCCCACAACTTCATATACATATGTGTGTGTGTGTGTATACGTCCACATAGATTCTTCATACACACATCTGACCTTACACAGGAGCCCTGGCCGTCACTTGTTCAGCACGTTCTGACCTGACTTGTGCAATGCCAAGAGCTTGCATCTCCTAATTGAGGGCTTTCTGGAGCCTTGGAGCCCAAGTCACCCAGAGGTCCTGGGAATTCCCACAACTGACACTTCCTGGGAAAACACTGAGGTTTACATTGTCTACTGCCTCTTGCAGTTCCCCAGATTAAGTCCCACTGGCAGGGGCTGGTGCATGACAGAGCAGGTAGAGCTGCCGCTTGCCATGCCAGCATCCCACACCAGAGGGCCAGTTTTAGTCCTAGCTGCTCTGCTTCCCATCCAGCTTCCTGCTAACGCACCTGGGAATGCAGCTGAAGATGACCCAAGTATTTGTGCCCCACCATCCCTGTGGGAGACTATGATGAGGTTCCTACTCCTGGCTTCAGCTTGGCCCAGAACTAGCTGTTGGGGCCATTTGGGGAGTGAACCAACAGATGGAAGGTATCTGTCTCCCTCTCCTCTTTGTGTCTCTACCTCTCAAATAAATAAATCTTTAAAAAAATAAATTTTTAGTTCCGCTTGTACACAGGGTTAACTGCTTTAAAAATACACCATCATCCCTCTTTGCTTCCTCCTCTCCTTCCACTGTCACCCCAGCATTTCTAGGGATTTTACAAAAACAAATATGCAAACAAAACAAAGCACAAGTTACATGCACTCAAATCCTTGCCTTAGCTTCTGCTTCTGGGGTGTGCAGACCTAAGTCCAGTGTGATCCTGAAACCAGGAGGCAGCATTGCTATGAGCTGTCACTCTTCAATTTCAGTGGAGAACTTCACTGGTTGTGTACCAAAGTGGGTAAGCAAGATGATGCCCCCCTGTGACTGTGAACACGTTATGTCACGTGTCAGAGGGGAACAAAGGTTGCTCATCAGCTGCTCCTGGGGTATGATTCTGGATAACTCAATTGAGTCCAATGCAATCACAAGAGTGCTTTAAATGTGGAAGAAGTAGGCACATATCAGAGTGTTTGTTCAAGTCCTGGCTACTCCACTTGGATCCAGCTCCCTGCTAATGTGTGCCCTGGGAGGCAGCAGATGGTGGCTCACACCTGAGTCTCTGTCCCTACATGGAGACCTGGGTGGAGTTCCAGGCTCCCAACTTTGGCCTGACTCAGCCATGGGGAGCAAACCAGTGGCTGAAAAACCTCTCCTTCTGTCACTCTGCCTTTCAAATAAATAAACTTTTTAAAAGAGTGGGAGAGGAAGAGGGGGGAGAGAAGGCAGAGTCGGGGAGAGAAACAGAATAAATAAATAAAAGGCTGTATCCGAGTCTTGGGCTAATTTTGCACGGCGCTGTCCTGCCTGAAGAGGGCGTGCCTGAGACCTCGCTCATGTTGCAGCCTCGGTCCACTACAGCCCAGCAGAGCTGACGCTAATGCAGGAAGCGGCCCTGCTGCCCCGCAGTGGCATTTGACTGACTATTTCAGAACAGTTTGACAAACTTCCTTGAACTTCCACGTTGGCCAGGCCCTTTCCCCGGGATCTCGATGGCTGGCCTTGAGTCTGGCTTCCTTCCTCAACAGCCACCAGCCGCGTCCTTTCCTTTCCTTTCTCCCGGTGCCAGCGACTCGGACAGGCCCAATTAGTCAAACATCAGCATTTGGCAAGCATGCCTGGAAGGCTCCGGCCCAGCCTGTGGGGCACCTCACCCACAGCCTCCTGGCTGGTGAACAGCCTTGCTCCTGGAGCAAAAACAACGCTCATTCTGCTCTGTGTGGTAGGAGCTGGGACAAAGAAACAAACAGCAAGAAATCTGGGGAGAGGCCTGTTGTCTGATGTTCATGGAGTGAGCTGCTTACTTGCGATCCACAGAGGCAGAGATGATTCTTCACCTGCCATTCATTTTTACTCATTCAAGGAGATGGAATCACACTTGCGTTGGCTAAAGGAATGCCAGGAACATTTACTCACACTCCCAGAACTCAAATTCTTGCCTTAGACACGATTGTTCTCTGTTCTGTGCACCTTGTGCTTGGAAGGTTCTGGACTAAATGCTTCATGTACACTGGTGTCACAACATGCCACGGAGGTGTGCTTAGAGTCATTTTTTTTATTTTTATTTTTTTTTTATTTTTGACAGGCAGAGTGGACAGTGAGAGAGAGAGACAGAGAGAAAGGTCTTCCTTTTGCCATTGGTTCACCCTCCAATGGCCGCCGCGGTAGGCGCGCTGCGGCCGGTGCACCGCGCTGATCCGATGGTAGGAGCCAGGTGCTTCTCCTGGTCTCCCATTGGGTGCAGGGCCCAAGGACTTGGGCCATCCTCCACTGCACTCCCTAGCCACAGCAGAGAGCTGGCCTGGAAGAGGGGCAACCGGGACAGGATCAGTGCCCTGACCGGGACTAGAACCCGGTGTGCCGGTGCCGCAAGGCGAAGGATTAGCCTAGTGAGCCACGGCGCCGGCCCAGAGTCATTTTTTTTTTTTTAAATCACTTATTTATTTGAGAAGCAGAGTTACAGCCAGGGAGAAGGGGAGACAGAAACGTCTTCCATCCACTAATTGACTCCCCACATGGCCGCACCTGCTGGAGCTGAAGCCAGGAGCTTCTTCTGGGTCTCCCATGTGGGTGCAGGGACTCAAGTATTTAGGCCATAAGCCACTGCTTCACCAGGCTGTAGCAGAAAGGTGGATCGGAAGTGGAGCAGCCGGGACATGTACTGGACCCACATGGGATGCTGGCGGTATAGCCTACTATGCCACAACACTGGTCCCCATGTTAAGGATACTCCAGTGCACAGACCATGGCAGGGCTGGACTTGAACCCAGAGCTGGCCAATTTTGAAGTCCAGGTTTGTTGACATTGATCCTAAAGGGAACTTCTGTTCTTGCAAAACGCTATATCCTGGGGGCCAGCATTGTGGCACAGTGGGTTAAGACGCTGCTTACAATGACATCATCCCATATTAGAGTGCCACTTCAAATCCCAGAGGCTCTGCTTCTGGTCCAGCATCCTGCTAATGTGCCTGAGAAGGCAGCAGGGGATTGCTCAAGTACTTGGGCCTCAGTCACCCATGTGGGAGACCCAGATGGAGTTCCTTGCTCCTGGCTTCAGTCTGACCAAGCCCTGCCTGCTGTGAAGCAGTGGATGGAAGATCTCTTTCTCTCCATTTCTCTGTCATTCTGCCTTTATATATATATATATATATATATATATATATATATATATATATATATATGTATATATATATATATATATATATATTTTTTTTTTTTAAATGAAAAGAAAAACGCAATGTCTTTCACTACCATTTGCAGAATTCCTCAGTGGACGACCTTGCCAGGGAGGCCTCTCCAAGGAGACAACTGGGGCACAGACCAGAGCCCACACTGGGGTTATGTCAGCAGCGGGCTGCCGCGAAATCTGAAGCCATTGCTTCTCGAAGGAATGATGCTGGGACAGTGAAGAGTGTAAGGCTGAGCTGTGAAATGTTGGCCATTACATTATCATAGAAAACCAGACCCTCGGAGAGATGGCCGGGGAGAGATGACCCTGGAGGTTCTCGATTGCACAGCTGGGCACAGGAGGGAATCCTTCCTGGGAGCATCGGGCTGCTCATCCGTCCAGAGGCCTGTATGGCCTCATCCACACGGGGACAGTCCAATGAAGCACAACGCAGTGCTATAGGCTACGGCCAGCAGCTGGTACTGCACTAGCCATTACCGGTGCCATGGACAGCGGCTGCCCATCCTTCTCGTGACCTGAGGACCCTGCGCACGTGAACTTGGGACTGAGATGCCCGGGACCTTGGCACCAGAGAGCCTGCGAAACAGCAAAAGCATCTGCCAAGCAAACCGTGACTCAAGTGCTCTCTGGGAAAAGAGGGGCAAACCGCCGTGCCCTTCTTGCCTGCGTCCTGCGCAGGTTCATGCCAGCCACTCTTCCCTCCAGACGCCCTTCCTACTTTCAGCCACCATGGCTGGATGAGAAGGAAACAAACGCAGGGACACGGTGTGGGGTTGCCCTGGACAGACAGCTGCCCGGCTGTGTGCACCACGTCCTGCCCCAAGTGACCCCAGGGAAGGAAGAGGGCAGGGACCTGGGGCCCGGTGGGGCTGGGTTTGTGTGTTCCTTGCCGTGTCTGGCCGCGGTCACGGCCGCCCATGCAGGCAGGCAGGCACTGCCCGCTACAGCTGCTTCTTCACCCGGTGCCCTGGAGCCTCCCGGAGCCTCCCTCACCAGCCAGGTTCCCCAAGGTACCCATCCCTTCACACACCCCCGTTCCTTGCAGCCTGGCACACACTGAGGCCTCTTGACTAGGCTCTTCTGGAATACCTGTGGCTCCCAGTGTCCTTGCTGCTGGCCAGGGCTCACCTCTACCTCTGTCTGTGTTTCATTTTTCCCTCCTCCTTGGCCCTTTCCCTCCCCTGCTGCCTTCTTTTCCTACCTACCCCCTTCCCCCCCACTTCAATTTTATCATTATCTCTGTGCTTAATGCTTTCTCTCTGGTCCCTGATTCGCACAGCTCTGCACACGACTGTGCTGTGGGTGGCCCTCGGCCTCTCATTGTAGATAAAGTTTTATTGGGAGTGTCTCGGGCCACTTTCAGCAAAGGAGCTGAGTGGCTGTGGCAGAGACCGCACGGCCTGCAGAGCTGAGAATACTTGCCAGCCAGCCGTTTGCTGATCATGGCTAAGGCCTCACTACTCAAACCAGAGCATCGGGGAGACGGGGGACCCTGTCAGAATGTAGAATTTCAGGCCCATTCCAGGCTCGTGGAGGGAGAATCTGTGTCCTGTGGAGATTCCTGTGTGAATGATGTGCATGGACCATTCGAGAAACACTGCTCTAAGCAACCCACTCACTGTACTGCTGGCCCTGAATGAAACGGTAGCACACGCATCACACACGCACCCTGGCCCCAGCTGCATCTGCACTCAGAGAAGCTCTTCTGGCAAGATCCCTGGCGCATGGCACGTCCCCTCAGCAGCAGAACTCCAGGACCAAGGTCGTGAGTGTGGCATCATGGGAAACGCAGCGCTCACCTGAGACAGCACCCCGTCCTACTGAAGGTTGGAGGCTAGCCTGCTAGAGGTATACCGAAAGACCAGAGGACTCCTGGCCAACCAGCTAGCTACTCTTCCCTCCCTCCCTTCCATCCATCTCCCCCCACGCCCCATCTGCCCAGTCCATCCTACAATCTCCATGTTCCTTTTATGTGCAGTGTCATCTTGGTTCCTACCCCCAATTCGTGCATCAAATCCATTGGCTTTATTTTAAAAATCTCATTTCCAGTGATTCTTATCTTCACTGTGCCTACCTTCGATCAAGCCATCATCATGATCTCTTGCCTGGTTTCTTAGCTGGTCACCCACCTCCACTCCAGCTCCTCCCTCAAACTGTTCTGCACATAGAAGACTGAGCAGTCCATATATTCAGACTGCAAACCAGTGGTGCCACATTACATGGGCATAAACAGCAACATGCCTCCGAGTGGGCAGCAGGGCTCACAGCCCCTGGTGTCCTCCTGATTGGCATGTTGGACCTATGTCCCTTCACTTGCTATGTCCCAGTCTTCCCCTTGGGACCTCCCCCCAACACACAAACATAGCTCCACTGCCTCTCACACCCTCTCCCAAGGATTTCCCTCACCAGTCCATCCTAGGCTCCTTCTACATCATGGCTTGATTTTCAACTTTATTTGTATTTTTTTGTTTCCTAGTTCAGTGTGCTGGGTGTGCTGGGTTCGTGGACCATGACTGTGTCTGTTTTGTTCACCACTTGAGCCCTAACACCAGGCACAGGCTTTGGAACTGCTCATCTGTTGCCAGGGATACTCTTCACCTGATACCTACCCACCTGGCTTACTCCCTCACTCCCTTTAGGTCGCTGCCCACATGCTACTTTGCAGAAAGACCTCCCAAGGCCTTCCTTTGCAATACAGCCCTTGCCAACCCCATAGTGCTGTGTGTTATGTTTTCTTTATATCTCTGGGGGCTGCCATATTGCACAACACAGTTCAAAGCACTGATGAGCATCTCATATATTATTATATAAAACTTTATTCTTTACATCCATATACCTTCTCCCATACCCTAAATATAAGCTCTATGATATCAGAAACTCTGTCTTCCATGTTGACTCTTGGTGAAAACAGCACCAGGCACACAGCAGCTACACAGTAAATATTGGCTGTCGGAAGGCTACATGGTAAGGTACTCAGGAAATGGGTGGGTGAATAGCGCAGGACCTCCTGAAGGCACAAGCCCAAAGCAGTGTTGGCCTAGGGGATCTAAGAAAACAATACGGTTGAGATTTTTGGCCCCCGGGAGCTTGTCACTGAGGATGGGTTGCTGGGGGATTTGATGTTGCACCAGTACTTGCCCTGAGTCCTCTCACTGCACCTTGCCACTCCCCCCCCCCCCACCTGCCCCTCGTCCTCTGCTTCTCCCCTCAACGGGACCCCAGGCTTTAATTTTACTCCCCTTGTATTTGCCTTCAAGGTAGGCAAGAGAAACCAGCAACCTGGGCATTTTCCTCTCACGATAGAAACTTTCATTTCCCTCCACCGATTTAGCACCAGGAGGGTATGTACTTTCGGAGGAAACTATGTTACAACACATTAGGGTATTGCAAAATAAACTGAAAAGCTAGGATTTCTACATAAAGTATAATGCCTGATTTTATTCTCAAGGGCTATAAAGACGAAATACCTTAAACCAAAAGGAGTGGGCATTGTGGTGTAGCGGGTTAAGCCAGCGCTTGGAATACACCACAGCGCATATCAGAGTGTGAGTTTGAGTTCCAACAACTCTGCGTCCCATTCAGCTTCCTGCTAAAGCATCCTGGGAGGAAGACTCAAGTGCCTGGGTCTCTGCCACCCATGTAGAGACCCGGATGGAGTTCTGGACTCCGAGCTGCAGCCCAGCCTAGTCCTGTTGTTGTGGGTATTTGGGAATGGAGGCTTGACAGCTTCTTTCTCAGCCTTTCGAGTAGATGAAAATAAACAACTTTTATAAAATATCGAAAGAGAGAGAGAGAGAGAGAGAGACAGACAGGCAGGGAGGGAGGGATGGGGAGAGAGAGAAAGGACAGTGGAGGGGCAGGGAGGGAGGAAGGGGAGACTTCCTGTGAAGGTGTTTGTTGACCTGTGGTTTTATTGCCTAAACCTTTATGAGATGAAAGAGATTTACACTAAATGACTTAGGATTCTCGTCTGTATTCCCACCAAGATGGAGACGATGACAGCCGCTGGGGGGCTGCTGGTCCTTTTCAAATCTAGCCCTCATTCCTGCTGGATAAAACTTCTTATTAAATTATCCTTTAGATCTTATTTTTCTGCCAACACCTTGACCTTGACATTAAAAGTACTTTTTGTTCAACTGATGTTTCAAGTTGGTTGAGAACGAGCATTTATGCTGGGTGCCGTGGAAACAGAAGTAGGTCACCATGATTTGCCTGCACGTCTCTGAGTCCATTAGAGCTGTCAGGCGACTCCCCACGCTCGGGCTGCTCGGAAAGCGAGTTTGCAGCAGCCACTCGTTGTGGGGAGGGGAAAGGCACTGTTCCACTTAGCTCTGATTTCCAAATCCCTCTTAGATCCTTCAAGAATTTCCTTCATTTTTTAAGCAAATTCCTGTCTAGCTGCAACGAGCAACCTATTTTACACTGAGGGCACAGCGATGAAATCCCACAGAAAATTCGATGTGCAGAGCCTCAGGCGATGCCTACAGGATGTCATACTACAACTTTTTAAGAGGCAGTTTTCAAATTGTACTCTATACAGGGATGGGAACGAGAGACGTTGCCCCTTCTACTGCTAAAAACGGTCCATTTAAAAACAATCATGGCCGGCGCCAGGGCTCAACAGGCTAATCCTCCGCCTTGCGGCGCCGGCACACCGGGTTCTAGTCCCGGTCGGGGCACCGATCCTGTCCTGGTTGCCCCTCTTCCAGGCCAGCTCTCTGCTGTGGCCCGGGAGTGCAGTGGAGGATGGCCCAAGTCCTTGGGCCCTGCACCCCATGGGAGACCAGGAGAAGCACCTGGCTCCTGCCTTCGGATCAGCGCGGTGCGCCGGCTGCAGCGCGCAGGCCGCGGCGGCCATTGAAGGGTGAACCAACGGCAAAGGAAGACCTTTCTCTCTGTCTCTCTCTCTCACTGTCCACTCTGCCTGTCAAAAAAAAAAAAAAAAAAAAAAAACCAAAAAACCAAACCAAAACCAAAACAAAAAAAAGCAATCATGCAATGTTACAAACAGGCCTTGAGCAGAAGAAAAAGTTTGTAAAAACGACGGTAGGACTTTTACGGTTATAGTTGCCCTTTTAATTCAGAAAGATTGAGTAGGGCTGCTTCCTTACTCAAATAAGGGAGTGACAGGGAAGCTGATGTCTCATCATTTTCAAAAAGCACTTGAGGAGCCTTTTGGAGCGCACCCCATCAAGTCCATGGGGCAGACGTGGTCTCTGACTTCCGCACTCTCCTAATGTGTACTGCACTCAGCTCAGCTAGAGGGAGGGCTCCCCGAACAGGAGGTCAACGTGGCAACAGAGGGGCTCCCCTTAGAATCAGGACACTCAGATTCTGTTTCTAGCACACTGTACATCACTTACTGGCCATTGACACCGGCCAAGCTGTTTAAATTCTACAAATCTCTAAATCCTCAAGTCTCTAAACAGGAACTTCAGTCTCTCCCCTGTTTGCCTCCCATGACACCTGCCAAGATGCTGCTACCTGACAGCCATCAACCCCTGTATCTGGAAATAAGTTTCCTATTGGTTAGGATTTAACTCCCAACCCAATAGGCCAGAAATCAGGCAGAAAACAAGGGCAAAGAACCGCTACCCTGGGCAGCCCTCCCTCACCTCACACACAGCCATGCTCCTGAATATGTTACCAGAACCTACAGGAAACCAAGGACATTCTCAATATATTCAGGCCCGTGCTGATGGTAATCACGGTATGTGGTGAACACTAGGTTGTTGGGAAAGGTTGCTGCCACATCACACGTTTCCACATGTAAAACATGAGCTCTAGTGACTAACAGAACCTTCTAGACAGTGCCATAAAACCATCGAACTTTAACTGGGATTCTGACGACATGTTCATCTCTTTCCTCTTCAGGGCCTCCTGGGGACCAGCCTGGATCTCTGGCTTTGTGGGTAAAGCTTGTGCAGTGCCGGCATCCATATGGGTGCCGGTTTGAGTCCCGGCTGCTCCTCTTTTGATCCAATTCTCTGCTGTGGCCTAGAAAAGCACTGGAAGGTGGCCCAAGTCCTTGGGCCCCTGTACCCGCATGGGAGACTGGGAGGAAGCTCCTGGCTTCTGATTGGTATAGCTCCGACCATTGTGGCCATCTGGGGAGTGAATCATCGGATGGAAGACCCCCCCCCCTCTAATAAATAAATAAATCTTTAAGAAAAAAAAAAGAATTCCATAACCCCTAGTATCCAAATCCACCTCTACGGATACTGCAGGAGTGGTCCAGGAGGGCTGGGCAGGGCCATCTCAGGGAAAGAGATGCCAGCAACCCTGAGAGGACCTACAGATCTGTCACTTCCCTAGGGCTGTGCTTCCAGACTGGAACTCTGTGCCCTGGCTGATCCAGGCCACCCCTTCCCTGTCTGTAGCTCCTCCCTCCAAGTACCTGCCAACCTTCTTTCTCCTCTTTCGAATGGGCCCTCAAAACATGAGCCAACACTTAATTTCTTTAAAGTCTCACCAAGTCAATTAGCCTGCTATCTTCTCCAGGAAGATTTCTATTGTTGTGGTATTTTATTTTATTTTTTAAGATTTATTTATTTATTTGAAAGTCAGAGTTACACAGAGAGGAGAGGCAGAGAGAGAGAGAGAGAGAGAGAGAGACAGAGAGACAGAGACAGAGAAAGAGGTCTTCCACCTGATGGTTCACTCCCCAGTTGGCCACAATGGCCAGAGCTGTGCCCATCCGAAGCCAGGAGCCAGGAGCTTCTTCCTGGTCTCCCATGTGGGTGCAGGGGCCCAAGGACTTGGGCCATCTTCCACTGCTTCCCAGGCCATAGCAAAGAGCTGGATGGGAAGTAGAACAGCTGGGTTTCAAACCAGCACCCATATGGGATGCTGGCACTGCAGGCCAGGGCGTTAACCCTCTGTGCCACAGCGCCGGCCCCTGTTGTGGTATTTTATATACAAAAAAATCTTACTGCTAAGTGAAGAAATCTTCAACAGTGAGGATGAAAACCCAGTGTCCAGTGGACTTTGGGGCCTGGGGAGGTGATGGGTGTAAAACGTCACCTGCTCATAAAACATGTCCCACTCCCTGTGCCTACACAAAGGGCTTGTCAACACCTATCGCTTCATTCATTTATTTAAACATTCACTGATTCATCTGAAAGGCAGAGTGACAGAGATAGAGGGAGATGCACAGAGATTTCTTCCATCCACTGGTTCACTCCCCAAAAAGGCTGCAATAGGCAGGGCTGAGCCAGGATGATGCCAGGAGCCTGGAGCTCCATGCGGGTCTCCCACACGAAACGCCCATTCCTTTAGTTTCTGCCTTCTCAATGACAACCTCAGACTAGGGACACAGCAGGTGCAGATCTTCAGAGAGACTTTAACATCTACATATTCGTGCTAGATCCTCTAGAAAGCTCCAAGTGTATAATTACAGCTCTAATTATCTCCCACGCCCAGCCTACCCATTTCCCGTTGCCCACGTCTATTTTATGTGTTTTGCGTTCACAAATTTTCTTGGGTAAGGTGGGTCACCTCTTTGTATCTCAGATACTTCATCTCTAAAATGCTGACACTCTCCTGGGATGTCCTGACAAGAATGTCCAGTGATCCCCGTGTTGAAAGGGGACACACGAGAAAAAGTAGGGGAGAAAGGTCAACCCTGACACAGCTTTATGTTTGAGAACCACTGAACAACTCTCTGTCAACTTTATTAGGAGCAGCGCGGACAATGAATTAGGTTTCACTGTAATTATGTCCTGGGAGCAAATGTGATTTGCAGCGAAGAGGTTTTCCTGACTCTGATTAAAGGGATGGTGTAGTCTACCCTCTCCCATGGTGTGCTGTCTGGAAGGGATCGGAGCGGTATCACTTCCACACCCTTGTTTTACAGAAGTGCAGTACCTAGAAAAGTCAGGGGACTGTCCCATGGTCACTCGGCCAGCCAGGAGCACGGCCAGCCCTTGATCTCACATTCTGGACTCCCAGGGTAGCAGACACAGCATGAGACACAGGTAGGCGTATCCAGGCTTCCTGCACTAATCCCCTCTCAATTTGCTAATCAATCAGAGCAGCAGGCCCCAAACCCCAGTGGATTCTCATTTCCACTGCACCCCGCCCCCCCCCCCCAACACCCTAGAAGCTGGCAGAGGCACCAGGAATAACTCAGAAGCAGCTGTCAGCTCCCTGCAGCAGCCAGGTGCACGTGCTGCTGCGCCCTTGATCAGGAGCGTGCGTGATGAGCTGCGACGGGAGGTGACGCTCGGCGCACCCCCGGGTTCATATAATTAGATCTAGGAGGGAACTCTCACATAGATGGGTGCATCTTATGCATGAGCAAAGTTTGGAAGCTAAGTAGGCCGGGCGAGTTCGACTGTGAAGAGAATACACACGGTTCTCTGACACTCCAAGTAATTTGTTCTCACAACCCCCCTCGGATGGCACAGATCTCCTCATTCCAGGGGACAAAGTAGAGGCAGTGGCTCTTCTTCCTTCACGTGGGCCAGCTTACCATGTGAGCTTATTTCACTCTATCTTATTTTTTTAAAGATTTATTTTATTTATTTGAAGGGCAAAGTTTAGAGATGGAGAGAGAGAGGGATCTTTCGTCTGCTGGTTCACTCCCTAAATGGCTGCGACATAGAGGGCAGGGCCAGACCAAAGCTAGGAACCTCTTCTGGGTTTCCTGCATGGGTGCAGGGAACCAAACACTTGGGCCATTTTCCACTGCTTTCCCTAGGCCATTAGCAGGGAGCTGGATCAGAAGAGGAGCAGCTGGGACAGGAGCCAGCACTGATATGGGATGCCAGCATCAGTGGCGGTCTTTTATCCCCTATGCCACAACACCAGCCCCTTCAGTGTATTTATTTTTAAGGGAATCTTTGGCAGTTTATGCTTTTTAAATTTTTTTGGCAATTTAATTTTTAATTTGTAAGTATCTTATAAATACATTATGTATAAGTAATTCTTCGTACTGTACTTGTACTTTTTAAATTCTGTTATTGTTTCCAGACACTTAGTCCTATTTATATGATCACTTAATCGTACCTATGTGGTTTTTATATCACTTAAGCTGCTGCTACTTTTATTAGCCAGCTTAAAGGATTTTGGGGTCCTATGGCAAGTTGTTTAGTTGTAGAAGTGAGTCTGCTGTAGCAAAGTAGGACTATACTGCTTTGCAGTTATGTACTTCATGCATTTCATGATTATAGCTTTAGGATCCAGGTGATTCTTCCCACTGTGCCTGCCCTCCCACCCACACTCCCATCCCCCTTCCTCTTCCCTCTCTAATTCTCATTCTTATTCTTTACTAAGATCTATTTTTTTTTTTTTTTGCCAGGCAAAGTGGACAGTGAGAGAGAGACAGAGAGAAAGGTCTTCCTTTGCCGTTGGTTCACCCTTCAATGGCCACTGCGGCCAGCACGCTGTGGCCAGCGCACCGCGCTGATCCGAAGGCAGGAGCCAGGTGCTTCTCCTGGTCTCCCATGGGGTGCAGGGCCCAAGGACCTGGGCCATCCTCCACTGCACTCCCGGGCCATAGCAGAGAGCTGGCCTGGAAGAGGGGCAACCGGGACAGGATCGGTGCCCCGACCGGGACTAGAACCTGGTGTGCCGGTGCCGCAAGGCGGAGGATTAGCCTAGTGAGCCGCAGCACCGGTGATCTATTTTCAATTAACTGATAAAAATATATATGATTAATTCTATGTTTCCCATAGAGTTCAATGATTCGCATGAAACAAAAGAAAATATTATAAAGGAAAAGAAAGGAAAGGATTACAAAAATATAGAATAAAAAGCTGTTCCTCAACAGTGAAGAGAAAGGCTGTTCCTTCTCACAGTGTCAATTTCATTTCTACATGTTGTCTGTTAGGTGCTCTATTAGTTATTGCTGCTCAGGGAGAACACAGAATTTGTCACTCTAGGACTGGCTTATTTCACTAAGTATGTTTTCCAGTTTCATCCATTTTGTTGCAAATGACCAGACTTTGTTCTTTTTTTTTTTTAACTGCAGTGTAGTATTCCATGGTGTACATATCCCATAATTTTTTTACCCAGTCTTCAGTTGAGGGGCATTTGGATTGATTCCATGTCTTTGCTATTGTGAATTGAGCTGTGATAAACATGGAAGCACAGATAGCTCTTTCCTATGCTGATTTAATTTCCCTTGGGTAGATTCCCAGGGGTGGTTGGGTTTTATGGTAGGTCTATATTCAGAAATTTTTTGGCAATTTATTAAAGGCACTAGTGAAAGGTATTGAGCTTCTTATGAGGTGAGTATAAATGTTAAAGCTTTTTCACTATATAAGGGGGCTTCAAAAAGTGTGTGGCAAAGAATCGAAAGGTAAGTTTATTTGGTTGCAAAACACTGAAATGCATGGACAGTTTTTTGCATAACATGTTTTCCATGCACTTTTTGCAGCACCCTTGGATGGGATGTGTGGCTGTGAGTGGGTAAGTTTTATGTAATGTATGGCCGTGTGGTGAGAGAAACCTCTCTTCTGCCCAGGGCCATTCGGACATTTATAGTATCATCCTCCAGCCACACAACATTATCAACCTAAAAAGTAGCTTCCCATAGACTGACTGAATTTTGCATCCTGCCTGTGGTCACCCTGGCCGGACCAGACCAAATGATTTTCTGGGCCTTACTCACCTGTGGGCCGGATGTGCCCCAGCCCTGGAAGTGTCATCTGGGATTTATCGTTCTGACTCCAGTCCCACTGCTTAGAATGCTTTTCTATCTCTTCTGCAGTATGTCCAGAGCCAGTTTTTACACAAGAAAACCACGCTCATTTGTTTAGTTGCTGCTCGATCTAAAAATGAGCGTTCAGTTGGATATGGAAGTTCTCACTTGTTGAGTTGCATAACTATCTGGAATGAACTCTGTTTGCTTTTCTTGCACTTAAAATCACCGTATCAGGCAGTGGGGCTGGAAGAGGATTCATTTATGAATTTTTAGTCCAAAGGTGAGATCAGGAGGTCTCTGATGGATTGCTGGGATACAACTGTGAGGGAGGTAACCACTGAGTAACTGAACTGGATAAAATGAAGGTGCAGTGATAGATTATACACATGATACATGGAGCTAATCACAACCAGTGTTTGAATTAAAACAAAAAATTTAAACAGTGAATATGTTATGGCAGGCCTTGGCACACTATTTTAGTAAAGGGCCAGAGAGTAAATATTTTAGGCCGCTGTGAGCCATATGGCTCAGTCACAACTACTCACCACTTGAAACAGACAATATGTACATGACTGTGTTCCAATAAAACTTTATTGACAAAAGCAGGCAGCAAGCCAGATTTGGCCCATAGGCTCAAGTCTGCTGGCCTCAGGTCATGGTCTTTTACACGGAGGTCAGTACCGATGTCAGTCTCAGATAACAAGAGGTTTAAGTACCCAGCAGTGACTCTGTTCCTCTCTAGAAAACGCAGCAAACACAAAAACAGCCTAGGCATCAGGTTTCCCAGCGTTTCGTATCTAAAGCATTGTCAATAGCTGATGTCACTCAAAGTATCAGAAAGTGAGAAAAACTGAAGTTCTACCTCAAGTTAGTCTGAGTCACTATCCTTTTAAAAATAGCTGTTCTTTTTCATCACATAACAACTGTGTACTAAGGTTAAATGCGCAGATAAAAGTACAGAGAAGATGTTAAAAGGATAATAGTTTTAACATTTTGAGGTATATCTTCCAAACTTACAAATATGAGATCAAGCTGTGCATAACTTTCTTCTATATTTTCTATCTTAAGAATCGAGTTTTTGTTAAATTCAAAAGAAATGCAGCATCATTTGTCATCAAGAACACAGAAACTAAAACCACGATGAGATACTGCCTTATACTTAGTAGGCAGTCTAAAATTGAAGATTGAAATATCAGGGTTTGGCAAGGATGTAGGTCAACTTGAGAACTGGGGGTTGCATTTATTTGAAAGATGGAGGTGAAGAGGGAGATATAAACAGAGAAATATATATACAATATATATTTAATTTCTATAATTATTAAATGAATTTTAAAATTAAATATATTAAATTTATACAAATATTTATTTCTCTCTAGAGAATATATATATATATATATAGAGAGAGAGAGAGAGAGGGGGGAGAGATAATGAGAAAAGAGAGAAAAGGAAAGAGAGAGCGAGAGAGAGAGAGACTAAGACTAATCTTCCATCTGCTGGTTCAGTCCCTAAATGCCAACAATTCCCACAACAGCCAAGGCTGGACTAGGATGAGACCAGAGCCAGAAATTCCACTCTGGTCTCCCGTGTGAGTGGCAGGGGCCCAAGCAGTAGAGCCATCTTCTGCTGTTGCCCAGGGAGTGCATTAGCAGGAAGCTGGATTGGAAGTGGAGGCGGGACTCCAACCTAAGCATTTCAAGTGGCCACAATGCCTGCCCCCAACCTGAACTCTCATACTCTACTGAGGGAGTATAAAATGGCAGATAGAATAACCAATTTGGAAAGCTGACTTTTATAAAAGGTCTAATTAAACACATTTTCCCCTATGATGGAGTAGTTCCACACTTGGGTAAATACCAAAGAGAAACAAGTGCTGTTTGTCCCTCAACAAAAGCGCATACTACAAGGATGTTCGTGGCAGCTCTCTCGATAATAACTTCAAACTGAAAACTCAAATGATGCTGAAAGTGAGACTGTGTATCTGTAACTCAGCAATGTAAGGAGCAAACGATCCATGCATGCACAAACAGAAAAAATCCTGCACAGATACTGATGAATGAACGCAGCCAGTCACAAAAGAGTGTGGGTTGTCAGAGTCCAGATTAGGAAGTCCTACCAGCAAAACAAACTCACTGATGGAGCTCGACCAAAATCGCCCCTCCTCAGTAAAACAGCCACCGGCCACCCGAACCAAGATGGGGAACATCCACCCTCAGGTTTCCAAATGCCTCTTTCTAATAGCATGATTTGACAGCTGGCTTGAAGGATTTTTACATTCATGAAAGCTTACTAAGAGGCACATTTAAGGTCTATGCTATTAAGATACACAAATTATACCCTAATAAAGAGAAACGTGCTCTACAATATAGGTGTTTTTGACCTTAAAAAGGAGAATCAAATGGAAACTGGGATGGCTCCTACGAAGGCCGTACTTAAAGGAGAGAGCCCTGAAATGCTGGCATTGGAAACGGATGGAGGAGGAGATGCACCTCTCGCTTGATCTTTGGTTGGGCTCCCTTCAGTTTCATGCCCACCACTCCTTTTGCAGTTTAGGGTCCTAAGGATTTGCTTACTTGGTAACAATTTGTAAGATGGATGAGATTTAACTACTCAGAGGGATGTCCTACGGAAGAGCCAGGAAAAATGTCAAGGACATCCTAAATGACGTCTCCCAGTCCTCTCTTTATAAGGACCCCGGGGAGGCATCCATCGCAGTCATCAGGACCTAGGAAATGTGCACTTCTTTGAAACGATGAGGCTGCTTTTAACCTTGTGGGCTCTGAGCACCTTGTCACTGACTTTAGCCCCTTTCTGCTCTGACGAGAAGAAACACCGGGACCCAGTTAGAATGCTCTTTGTGCACACACTTACCTTAGTTCATTAATCTGATGCAAGCTTTACTTGACTATTGGTCCCAAAGTCAATTAGGCTGACATTTTCAATCCTTTGGTTGTTTATTGAAATATGATTCATGCGCCATATAATTCATCCTTCCAATTTTGTTATTCATTGGTTTTTAATATATCTACCAAGTTGCAAAATCATCAGCACCATGTAAGCCCAGGGGATGCTATTGCCACAGAAAGGAACCCACTATCAGTCACTTTCTGTCCCCCACTCCCCCACAACCCCTGGCAATTAGCAACCTACTTCGTGTGTCTGTGGATTTGCTCATCTGGGACATTTCATCAGGACAAGCTCATATAAAAAGCGGCCTCTTGGGTCATTTCTTTCATTTAGCATAATATTTCAAGCATCATCCACACAGTGCGTCTATCAGTATTTCATTCCTTTTTAACGGCTCAGTAATATTCCATTCTGTGGATACACCAAATTTTATTTATCTATTCATCAATTAATGGACATTTGGGTTGTTTCCACTCTTTGCAACTAAGAAGAATAGTGGCGTGAACATTTCTGTCAAATTTTGTGTGGCTATCTGGTTCACACTTAGGAGCAGAACAATGGGTCATGTACAGTAACTCTGGGTCTGACTTCTTGAGAACACTACTCTCCAGCCCGGCTCCATCACTGCCATCCCCTCCAGCAGCATGTGAGGGCTCAGCTTCTGTGCACAGAATGTCTGGCATTCTGCCTGGCAACCTTGCAATTGTCCCCCTTTGTGATATTAGCCATCTTCATCACTGTGGTTTTCTCTTGCATTTCCCTGACGGCTAAATACGTTGAGCATCTTCTCAGGTGTTTGTTGGTTAGTTGGATATTTTCTTTGGTGGAATGATGATTCTAATTCATCCAATTTTTAATTGGGTTGCCATTTTATTGTTGTTGTAATCTGCTTTTTAAACAATACTTCTTTAAGCTCCATCACATTCTTTGAAGATGGCATCAAGAGGGAAACATGTTTCAAATGGTATCCCCTTAGCCATGGGTGATAGGTTCTAAGACCCCAGTGGGTGCCTGAAATCACAGATAATAATGAATACCACCCAGACTCTGTTTTTTCTTATACATACACACTTATGATGAAGTTTAATTTACACACTAGGCACAGTAATAGATTAATAATAACTAATAAAAGAGAATAGTTTTAACAATAGACTGTAATCATAATTATAGGTATGTCCTCTCCCTCTTCTTTCCCCCCAACAGCAGTTTAGTACCTGCGATATCTCAGTAGGCAGTCTGATAATCCAGAGGGCTACTGAGTGACTAATGAGGGGAGGGCATACAGTATAGAAACACTGGACAGAGGGAAAATTTACATCCAGGCAGGACACGGCAGGACCATGTGAGACGTCCTCCTGATACTCAGAGTGGTATACAACTTGAAACTTAGGAATCGCTTATTTCTAGAAGCTTCCACGCACTGTTTTCAGACCATGGTGGATGGCAGGTATCTGACACTACAGGAAGCCAAGACTGTGGATGAGGGACAATTGCTGTGTATAGAAAGGGGTGGAGGCTGCTTAGATTTGCCCTTTTGTCGAGATAACCAACTCCACTAGTCTGAACATTTTTGAAGAGATATTGCAAATCCTAAACCAACTCAATACACCATCCCACCCAACCACATGTCTGAATTTCAGATGCTGGTTTAATTGTTCATACTCCACTAACTGAGGGATGAGGGACGAATTGTCATTTTATTGCCTTCTCTTCCATCATACGTACATTTTAAGCACTTTAAGAAATAAAAAGGAAAAGATGGAATTCTAGTAAATCCAGAACTTTTTCTCCAATAAGAACAGTCTCCCAAAGAAATTATTCAGATGGCTTTGTAAAAGAATTCCGATTATCTATTCTACCAGTCAAACCATTGTGGTCACTTCCTACTTTTAGGTCCTGGTTGCCTGCGATGAATGAGCGATACCTTGATGTTTTTTAAATGATGGGAAAAGAGGACAATTACTGACCAGAATCCACATAGGTCCATAACGCACATTTTGATGACACTGCATATCTGAGGAATTTACTGGCACTCCTGATAATTTAACAACTTATAAAAATAATAATTCTGGGGCCAGTGCTGTGGCATAGTGGGTAAAGTCACCACCTGCAGTACTGGCATCCCATATGGGCACCAGTTCAAGTCCCGGCTGCTCCACTTCTGATCCAGCTCTCTGCTATGGTCTGGGAAAGCAGTAGATCATGGCCCAAGTCCTTGGACCCCTGCACCCATGTGGGAGTCCCGGAGGAAGCTCCTGGCTTCAGATGGGCACAACTCTGACTGTTGCAGCCATCTGGGGAGTGAACCAGTGGACAGAAGACCTCTCTCTGCTTCTGCCTCTGCCTCTCTGTAACTCAGCCTTTCAAATAAATAAGTAAATCTTTAAAAAAAATAGTAATTCTACATTATCTCTTTTTGTTTTGGCTATTCGTTACCTGATAGTTAAAGTGGTCTTTCACACACAACTGGCTGTGAGTGGGTCCATGGGCCACTAACGAGCAGTGCATGGCACCAACCAGAAAAGCTAGTGAGTGAAGTGGGCAGGTGTGACTCCAGGCTTTCTATAACACTTTCAGAGAAGTCAGTCAATTTCAGGGCCATGCCCCATCACCAGTGTCCTTCCACATTCAGAGCTACAAGTAAGAAGCGGCTCACATCAGAGGGAAAGGCAGAGAGCTCAAAAGAGCTCCTGGAGAGCTGAAAGGAAGCAGGGCTCCTGTAACAAGGGGACATGCCACTGCTTCTCCCAGACAGTGCGATCTCTGTGCTCAGCAAGGAACAGCTATCTGCGCCTACTCCAATACGCTCTCGTTTCCATCTCTTCTTTTTGATTGAGACATAAGACACATACATGGCTGTGTATGTACGTACTTGACACAGATTTAGAACGAACAGCACCCTCCAAGGCTCCCATTTTTCTCTTTTGAGTCAATATCCCTTTCTGAACATAACCGCCATTCTCACCACTATCACATAAAATACCTTTGCTCGTTTCTAATCTTCATAGAGATGGCATCACATTGCATGCTTGCTCTGTCTTATTCTAAGCTCTCCACTGAATATTATATAAGATGCATCCACGCTGTTGGCTTATTTGTTCGATTGACCGCCTTTTATATTCTACTGCTTGACTATGTCACAATGCATTTACACACGCTACCACGGACAGACACACAGGTTGTTTGCGGGTCTGTGCTATTTTTGATGAAGCCGCTGTGAGCAGTCTCGTATGTATCTTTTTGTGGGGCGCATCCACTCATTTCCCTTGACTATGCTCCCAGGAGAAGAACTATTGGATCACATCGCCATGGCTAGCTTTAGGAGATACCGCCAGTGCTTTTTCAAACTTTGGTTGGATTGATACTCCCACTAGTTACATGAGAGTTCTGGTCACCAACACTTGCGTCTGTCATTTCTCTGAATGCCAGCCCTCCTGGTGGAATAAAGCACCACACTTCGATGCGACAGACACAGTTCTACTATGAAGGAACACAAAGCCACACAGGGAGCACCACGTGTGAAAACCAGACAGGTCTCTGCATGTGCAGAAGACCATCTCCAAGCGCCAGCTCAGCCCAGGTGCTGGGAGAAGTCCTGCTGCCTCTCTAGCTGTAGTATTCACCAGCTGCATCCGTTAGAGGGGCTGGGAGGGCAGTGTTGAGCCTGCGTGTTTTCAGATTTCTGAAGCTCAGAAGGCAAGGGTGCCAGAGCCAAGTTTCCACTCGGTTTAAAACTGCTCAAGCACTTTGTTCCAACACTTTGAAGACGCAAAGCGGGACTCCTTCGCTCACTGCATTTTGCGCTTGATTCTCTTCCTGTCCTCCTTAAGTCCCCTGACTGGATGGAGCTTACTGGAAGTAGCTTCTATCTTTCCCTTTGGAAGGACCACATCATGATCGAACTCTAAACGGGCCCTTTCTGAAACCCAGTGAAATTCCTTCGTTCTATTTTAAGATTCACACAATGTTGCCGAATCCAAATATTGTTTGGAAATCAGACTAAGTGAAGTTTAACCCCTTCCTCCCTCCAGAAAAGTAAACAGAACGTGGGGGATTTGCATTTATCTGCATAATCTTCTTGTCCTCAAATCACGTTGACTTTAAAAGAATCAGAAGTTCCTAAACATCATGGAGATGCTTCACACCGGGAAAATGGAGTGTTGGGACAATCAGGCGTGCATTTGGGTCAAAAACATTCCTTCTCTGAGGAAATGGGGCATTTGCTTGCCTTGATCCCAGTACTCAAAGATGCCTGTCTCCATTAATCTAGTTCATCAGATAATTGCTCGACTCTGTTTGCCAGCCGGAAAGGGGGCAGGATAAAAGGAAGAACCTAACTGCAATAGTTAACAGTTTGTGACGGCAGAAGGAAAAGAGACAGGGTTTAAGTGTTTGATATCACTCCAGGAAGAGCAAATTCCAGACGTACTCGATGCGTGGATTTATTGAGCAATTTAGGTAGCCACCCTCCAGAGAATTGCTGTCATTGGGAGAAGGTACTTAAAGGGCCATGTTCATCGCCCCAGAACACAGGGGCTGTGGGAGAATTTCGGGCTGCTATTCTCTCGGAGACATTTGTTTCCAAACAAAGGGCTCTCTGCCAGCTATTTTAGAAGCACTTGCATATTTATTCAGCCAACTCTCTGTACTGGGGATTGTCTTTGGGCACCGAGGTTTTATCAATGTCTATTTAAAGCAGGATGAAAAATAGCTCAAGATGAAAACATACCATATTTTCAGCCTAGCATGTGAGACGCTTCCTTTTTCTTACAGGGTTGAGATCCGGTTTCTCCATTTCTCCCTTCCCCTCTCGCACACTGAACTTGCCACCTGTCTTATAATCTTCAGTGTGCCTTGGTTTAACTGCTGTTGTTTTCTTTTTAGTGGTTTTAATGGTGTGCGTTAACAATTATAGATTTGATGATATACTTGTGTGTGTGTACGCAGCTTTGAGAGTAAACCAATCTTCCATGCTGGACGTCTTTACAAGCTGTAGCTGGTTACACTCACCAGGGAGCAGACAACCTAAGGATGCCACGTATAAAAGGGATAACACGGTGTTGCTTACATGGAGCAAAGCAGGCAAAGTGCGTTCATTGCATTGATGGGTCCTAAAGGCTATGGAACAGGTCGCATTAAGTATCCATGTTTCAAATCTCTAACTTAAAAAAAAAAATCCATGTAAAGCTCCCAATTCACAATCTCCAGCCTCTAGAACATATCTACCAAGGACAAGTTACTAACTTCATAATTGAGGACCCAAATAAGAATAAGACTTTGTAGGTGCTGTGGCATAGTGGATAAAGCTGCACCTTTGATGTCAGCATCCCACATGGACACCGGTTCGAGTCCTAGCTGCTCCACTTCCAATCCAACTTCCTGATAATGTGCCTGGCAAAGCAGCGGAAGATGGCCCAAGTGCTTGGGCCCTTGCAGCCATGTGGGAGACCCAGAAAATGCTCCTGGCTTCAGCCTGGCCCAGTCCTGGCCATTGTGGCTGTTCACTGGGGAGTGAACCAGTAGATGGAAGAACTCCCTCCTTTTCTCTCTCTGTTTCTCTCTCTCTCTCTCTTCCCTCCTCTATAACACTATTTAAAAAAAAAAAAAGAATAAGACTTTATGCCTGCCTGCAAGGTGCTTAGCCAGAGCAAGGAGCTCCTGTGGGATCCGCTCTCTCAACATACACACATGCACCCTCTGGGCACAAAAGCAAGTTGCCATGAACGTATCGCACCGTGGAGAGACAGGAGTGACCTACACACGTTTCCCGGTGTTAGAAAAGTGTGTTGCATGTGTGAGCAGTGAGGAGCGAGAGGACTTGGAGGAGGAGCAGGAAGGAAAGTCGGAGAAGGGCACTGCAAGCAGAGAGAGGGCAGGCACACACAGGCCAGCCGATGCACACCGTGAGCGGTCAGTGGCAGACAGCACACAGCACGTTCTGGGGAGTGTGACAAGAGATCAGTGTCCAGGGCAGGCTGCAGCAGCTGCAACAGGGCTCTGCCCACGCTGACACATTCCGAGTTCATTCTTTAAGCAAAGAAGGGGGCGGTGAATCCCAACATGGGATTATGTGGCTCAGAGCTGAAACTTTGTTTTTGTTCCGATCTCCCCAGCCCCTTGCTTTGAGAGTGCACATCTGAGCCCCCCAGGATAAATTTCAAACTGCAGAGTGTTTTCTTCTGAGTGAACACATTGCTGTGCTGGGAGCAGCACTGTGATTGCCTGCAGTCACTAGGAATGGCTGATGATTCAATGTGCTATCTTTGGAAACCAGGATGGCTTAGGGTCATGGTGGGAGGGACAGTCACGGGAGTGAACGCTTGGCGCAGGACGGGCTTTTAGCCTGTGCCATGTATTAATTCATTTACTCTGCACAATAGACACATGAAATGGGTACCCTTACTATCTTTATGTCATGGACAAAGAACAGATGGTAAAAAACCTGCCCAAGGTCACACAGAGCTAAGTACTGGGCTGGGATTTGAATCCAGGCTGCCCTTGGAGCTTTTAGCTACAACACTATTTGCTGCTCTTCAGGAAGTGGAGTAAATGATACAATGTGTGTGGGGGGGAGGTCTCCCATGTTTCCCACGTTCCCTCCATCAATCAATTCATCTGGATGCTTGAAATCCCACCTTGGAGTAGCTGGGGCAGCAGGCTCTGTGGCGTAGCATGTAAAGCTGCCTCCTGAGATGTTAACATCCCTTATGGGCCTCAGTTTAAGTTTGTGCTGCTCCACTTCTGATCCAGCTCCCTGCTATTGGCCTGGGAAAAGCAGACTGCCCAAGTGCTTGGGCTCCTGATGCCCATATTAGAAACCCAAATGAAGCTCCTGGCTTTGGGCTTCAGCCTAGCCAAGGCCTGGCTGTTGTGGCTATTTGGGGAGTGAACCAGCAGATGGAAGATCTCTCTCTGTATCTTTTAGAAAGGAGGGGAGGCTGGCAGGCTACCTTGGCCCATGAACCCATTCACTAGCCCTTTGATCAGGACAGGACTGAACCCCAACGATCCAAGAAAGGCAAGACCATGTTGCCTAACCACAGGTTGTACAGAGGTCAAGAGGTGAACATTTAGGGAGTAGGCAGCAGGACAGAGAAAATGACAGCAATTGCACACTCCAGAAACTGGAGGGGCTCCTCTCCAGCTCCATCTCATGAGAGATGAGACCCCTGGAACAGCTAACACACACAAAAGCTGCCTTTGTCAAACGTCCATACTTCTAGTGCTTCAAGACTATCCACTTAGTCACAGACCACTGTGGTCTCCGGATCTGTGTGTCATATTTTTTTCTTAAATAAAATGTAGAGGATATGTTTGTTTTACTACCACAGAGGCAGAGCTAGTATCATTTTCCATAAATAGAAGGACTTCCTGGCTCCTGGCTGTTGTAGGCATTTGGGAAGTGGATGGATGATGTCTCCCTCTCTGTTGCTTGGTCTTCCAAGTAGATCCCCCCAAAAATAAACATTTTAAAATAAAAAAATAAATAATAAATAGAAAGGCAAAATATAAGCAGAGCTTGCAGTTCAACTGGTTTTGTATATGAAGTTTCATGGGCACAAAGCTCACTCATTTGTGAACCTCTCACCCCAGAACAGCAGATTCCACAGACACTGGACAGCCTACAAAGCCTCAAGTATTTGTTATCTGGTCATTTAAGAAAGTTTGAGGGCTAGCATTGTGAAAAAGTGGGTTAAGATACTGGGATGCTAACAACCCATATAGGCACTGATTCCAGTCCTGGCTACTCCAATTCTGATCCACCTCCCTGCTAATGCACCTGGGAAAACAGCAAAAGATGGCTGAAGTGCTTGAACCCCTGTACACACATGGGAGACCAGACAGAGTTCCTGGCTCCTGGCTTTGTCTTGGCCCAGTCCCAGCTATTGTGACTGGGAGAGAACTAGTGGATGGAAGATCTCTCTTTTTCTCTCTGTCTCTCCCTCTCTCTCTCTCTCTCTTTGAAACTCTGCCTTGTAAATAAATAAATCTTTTTTAAAAAGAAGAGGTTTGCAGGGGTAGGCAATTGGCCTGGTGGTTAAGACCCCAATTAAGACACCCATATCCCACAAGGGAGGGCCTGGGTGTGATGCCCAGCTGCGACTCCTGACCCCAGCTTCCTGCTAATGTAGACCCTGGGAGACAGCAGTGATGGCTCCAGTGACTGGGTCCCTGCTGCCCACAAGGGAGGCCTGCATTGATTTCCTGGCTCACAGTTTCATTCCCCTGGCCACTGGGGGGCATCTGGGCAGTGAAGCAAAATACGGGAGCTCTCTCAGTCTTTGTCTCTGGGATAAACAACAATTAAAACGCTGCTCACAACAAAAGAAAATACCAAAGTTTGCAGAGCTTCAAAATAAAAACAGTTTTGTCCTAGTTAGGCACTGTTGCTTATCCCTTCGGTTTAAAAGTGAGATTGGGGGGGCTGGCTCTGTGGTGCAGCAGGTTAAGCTACCGTCTGTAGCACCAGGATCCCATTTGGGCGCCAGTTTGAGTCCTGGATGCTCCACTTCCAATTCAGCTCCCTGCTAATGCACCTGGGAAAGCAGCGGAGCATGCCCCAACTGCTCATGCCCCTGCTCCGGCATGGGAGACCCAGAAGAAGCTCCAGGTTCTAGGCTTCAGATCAGCCCAACTCCAGCCGTCTCAGCTGTTTAGGTAGTGAACCAGTGAGTGGAAGCACTCTCACACTCTCTCTCTCTCTCTCTCTCTCTCTCTCTGTAACTCTGCCTTACAAATAAATAATTTTAAAAAGAAAAGTGAGATTAACAATGGTTAAAAAAGTATTAATTAAGGAGGTACTGACACCAAACTGAGATGTTCTCACTGTTAATCAGTGTTTGAAGGGCACTAATTTTATCACCATATGCCTTGATTATTCCTTAAAATTATATTTCCTATTCCTGTGTGTAGAGTTGACATCTGGAGAAATATTGTGATAAAGGAGTATGTATATATGTATAATATTACTATTATATCATTACTTTTATATAATAATATAATCATATATATATAGAGAGAGAGAGAGAGAGCACACACCTTGGGAGCAAATATGAGGGTATGAAACACTGTGCTTTTTTAAGCCTTAAATGCATGCATGAATTAATCCACCATAAGACAAGCAAAGTGCGGTACACAGGGAACCGAAATTATGGGTGCATTCCAGCAGTGTGACTTCAGGCCGGTCTCTCAGCCTCTCTGAATCTGAATACGGTCCCTGTCCTACCTGCCGCTCAGGATGGCCTGAAGTCTGGGTGTGAGCTCCAGCTGTCACAGGCCTGGCACCTGGCTGACTGCATAAGCCTCCTGCTGGAGAGGGCAAACCAGGGCTAAGGTTTGCCTGGGAGAAGGGAGACGACAGATCTGGAGGAAAGTCAGGCCCCTGAGTCCCGGGTAAAACGGGAGACACAGAAGGCACCAAATGAGCCAAGACTGGATGAGGGTCTGGGGGACTTCGCTCCCAGGGTGATGTGGCTGGGGTGTGGGACTGCCTGGAGACCCCATGGCCTCACCTTGATCTGACTGCAGCGGGGGTGGCAAGGAGGCAGCAGGTGCCCTTTCTAACACCCCAGTTCGGTTTTCTCCTCGGAGTTGGGTTCCATGATACCAGGATACTCTCCCATTCTCTGATTACACAAGTCTCGCCATCTCCGGGCAAATGAGCCTTGTGCCTCCCACTTTACCAGAGACGAGGGAAGCGGATATTTATCCAAGATACTGCATCTGCGAGCTTGAGTTTGAAAGTGGTGACATAATATTTGGGGCTGTCCATCTTCACCACGGCTTTATGAAGAAATCAGAAACGAACAGAACCCTTTGCTCAAGCACCTACAGCACTGTGGTTATTATAAGGAAAAACAGCTGTGGCACCAGCACAGAACTGTGTTACCACCAGAAGAATCAGAGAAAACACCTGTTGTTCGCTCTGTACCTACCGTGTGCCAAGCACGGAGCTAAATGCACCACCTTCCTGAGGTCCAAGACACCAGACAACCCTGCCAGGTCGCTCTGATGATCCCCACCCTATTCCACAGCAAGCAGAATTACGCAACTTGCCGAATGGAGACTGTCAGAGGGCAGGGCTGTACTTGAACCCAGCTCAGGCCAAGTTCAAAGCCCTTTGTTCTTTTCCCTTGCTTTGTTCTGTTGTGCAATGGAAATTTCTCATTTTTGTAAGGTGAGAATGTACTGAGTGTCCCCTCTCCAGGAGACAGGCAGCAGGGAGAAACGTGTTAGTAAAGCTGAAGGAATTTTAATACTTCCTTTGCAGGCTGAGTGTTAATGGGCTTCAAGTCCCACAGTGGCACTGACATCACTGGCTTGCTGGTGCCCGAACGGAATTTGTTTTTCTATCTCCCGGACAGATGCAGGAAAACATGAATATTTGGCAAGTGGAAAGGGACAGTAGATTTTTATTTTTCAACTTCTAGGGCTTTGTGGGATATGGAAATATGAAGTTCCCAGCCTCTGCTCACTTTGGGAATTTGTGTGCCCTGGAGCAAAAGGAGAAGGTGGGGGGTTAATGAGCAGACATGGAGATCACAAACGGACCCTGGGCACACAGTAACAGGCTGCGATGCAACATGGGGACAGATGAAGAAATAAACTAAAATTAGAAAGACATTAAGTGCCCTGGTGATGATTTTTATGTAATTTCCCGAGTACACAGGGCAACTTACAATACGAATTTCCTTGTTACTAAGCCAGTAAAATGCAGCAGAAGCAATGAGCACATCAATATAATTTGTGCACCTGCAAAGGTGATTTTAACTGAGGTTAAGTGCCTTTGGTGGGAAAGGTTTGTTTTAATGCAGGTTCAATGCCGACAGGAAAATGAGCAAAACACAAAACTGCCAAAATTCTCATGTGGAAGTATCTGAGCGTCCGGACAAAGCACATTCATCCCGGGCAATCGACCCATGGGGACAGCCATGTCTACGGTAGAAATCGAAATGTAGAGACTTTATAAAAAGCTGTTTTTAAACTCAATGTGCCCCAAATGAGAAGGTGTCAATGAGCACTCTGGGACTCTTTAAATTCCGGGATTATTCAGTTGCTCTGTTCTACAGATACACTTATGAATGGTCACAGGGAAAGCTGCTATGAAATCAACACTGAGCACCCTTCTCCAACAGAATCAAAGACATGTTTTGCCCACTCTTCAAGGTCATGGGTCACATCAACATAACCTCAAAGAGCCATGCAAAAAAGAGACTGCCTTTGTGAATCCATTGCCAGTGGTTTCCGAAGGGACAGAAATAGAACGGGGGTGGCAGCCACAGAGCCTTCCATAGTATCTTTGTTGCAGATATGGGGGTGGGGTGGGGAGAAGGGCAGGGGCCCAAGGGAACAAGGTCAGATGGTAGAGGCATCCCGGGGTCTCCTCCTGTCCCAGTACTGAGCCTCTCCCCAGACCCCTTCTTGTTTCATCAGTGAGTAAGAAACAAGAGGGCCAAGTTTTGGTGAAGGTGGGTCCACCACTACCACTTGGCCATCTCCCATCTTGACTGAGCTTGGGCCCTGCTCTGTGACCCAGCTCAGCTCAGTCTTTTTCACTGGCAAACACTCCCTGGGATCTAATGTCTTCTAGGGGAGGGAACCACAGGAGGAAGCCGCTTATGGAAACACTGTTGTCTAAACAGGATTAAAAGTATCAATTCGCAGTTCACGCCTGGGCTGTTAGCACCAGCGTTCATCTGACCCAGGTGGAAAACATAACCCCAGGGAAGTTGAAGAACTTGTCCTGGGCCCTGAGCAGATAAGCATATGCCTGTCACTTGAATAGATTCTCATTGAGAGTTGCTTCCTGTCCGACAAGGGTTCAGAAAGTAAAGCTGGGGAGAGGCTGGGTTGGACTGTCTTTTTTCAAACGGTCACATTTTTACCATTTGGCCAATCTAACTTCACTGGGCACTGTGCTGAGTTCTTAGGCCATAAGGTGAGGACATGGTACTTGGCATTCACAGTTTCATCACCAAGCTAGACAGACTTGGTGTGTAACGACTCACATGTGAGTATAGTAAGTCTGCAATTCATGGAGGTACACGCAATACACTACAGAAACACAGGAGTAGAATGGACCACTTGGCCTAGAATGTGGGGTGACGTTAGGGGAGGAAATGACATTACAGCAGGTCCTGGGGTCTGGCTGAAGGAGGAGGTAGAAGCATCAGAAAAGAGGAGGTATGAAGCCCATGGTTGAGCATGGTCCAGCGTGGCTGGGGTGTCTACTGGTGGGAGGTGAGTCCCGATGCGGGGAGCCGTAAGTGGACACCTGGTAACTGGGTGAACCACGGGTAGGCAAACCAATGCCTATGGGCCCTTCATCTGTGTTTGCCAATGAAGTTTTATTGGAATATGACCAATTCTGTTTGTTTATATATTTTCTACATAACTTTATATACATATAAATATATATTTTTATATATATTCTTTATATATTTTCTATATAACTTCTTTGTTATAAAGGCAGAATCGAGTAATCAAGATTGAGATCATGGGGTCCACAAAGCTAAAAATATCTTTGTAAATGTTTCTTAAATATTTGCACTACTCATTTTGATTTCCCTAACTGACTCAAATGCAAATGGCCAGGCTTTCTAAGGAGCATGACGTTAAACCTCTGCTGGTCATGGACAATTAGCTGTTCATCTATACCATAAGCTTGTCTGGACATCTTGTGCAATCCCAAATTTAATGCTTTCATTGGTTGTTTCTCTTTCATTTCAGGGCTTTGCCATGTGCTTTCCAGTGTTGATATCACTACAAGTCTCCAGCCACACCAGCCGAGACCCATCACTCAACTGTGGGCCACTCTGCCTCCTTTGCTTCTTTCTCCAATTCTTCAAAAAGTTTTGTAACACTTAGACTGCTGCTAAAAATTAATTTTTTTATTTGCCATTCCCACTTTCAAATTCAAGGCCAACAGAAAGCTATTCCTGTGCAGAAAAGCTTGCCTCCTCCCACAAAGCCTTTGCAACACAGAAGGCACACCCACCAGCATTTACAAACCAGGAGAATGAAGAAATAATCATACTCTTCTGGTCCTCCACATTAAAGGATTTCTTTTACTAGTAAATCCCCTTACACATTTAAAGTCAAATGTGATCTATAAAAATTAAATTTGCACATGATTTTCTAGGGAATACAACTCTAATATACAGCAAGGAACGTGGTTATTGTTTTATTAACCATTGGCAGTAAAATAGAGTAGAAAAGGGAACTGAGTGTTAAAAGCAGCTTTTTATGGCATGCAGTATATATTCCAGTTCGAGAACAGACTTTATAATCAAACTATCTGGTGCCCTGTCCCTTTCTGACTGTGTTTCCTTGGGTAAGTTAGCTAAGCTTTGCATGACTCAACTTCGACACTAGCAAAAAGTGGCCAGTTTGCAATGACCCTGTCTCCTGGGTTGTGTGAGAACCACTAGGATAGAGCATTATCGGAGGTTAGAACAATACCTGGCTCTCAGAAAACAACCTGCCTCCTTATCTATCACTATAACCTGAGTGTTAGATTTCCTTGGTCTTATCTTCCCTCTCTCCTACTCCAGCATAAAGAATGAAGAATGCATTGGGAACAGCCCTGTGGGGCTCCACCCATCATGGGGGACAGGAGGTCATTTCTGTCTGTCTCATTCCTCCTGGAGGAGTACTATTCTAGATTTCTGGCCCACCAAGCTCTTAGGATTGACACAGAATCCACACCTAGCCAGTGCCAACATTCTGTCCCCTTGGCAAAGCAGTGTGTCCAAAGAGGGGTGCACAACCCAAGTCAGGCCAATGAGACACCATGCCGAGGCTCTGGTGTGCTAATTGAGATCTAAGTGTCTCCTCTCATTTTGCAGGGTCAGCTATTGGCCTAGAGCTGTTGGGAGCCATCTTTGTTAGACACAGAGAAAATCTAAGAACAAAGCCAAAGCAGTGAGAAACACAAGGTGAGAGACAACGCCTTGAAAACCAGCAGGCGCCCTGAGTCCCATGCAAGTGACTCTGGACTTTTCAGGGATGTGTGTCAATTTTTCAGTGCAACCCAGTTTGAGCTGGGTTCTCTGTCACTTGCAGCTAAGGGGCCCGGCACAGCCGAATGCAGTAACATGTCCTATGGCGAAAACTGACTGTAAATCTTGCTCGTCTTGCTGCTGTAGAGAAAGCGAGAAAACATGGCAAGGGGAGGTGGCAGACTTGAACTTAGCTTTCATTCTGCCTTCCAGCAAGCCAGGGATCACTGGGAAAACTGTTTCATCTTTCTGGGTCCTAGAGTACTCGGACGTCAAACGAGAGGCAAGTGAAAATCAATCGCTAAGATCCCTTTTCAGTTCTAACATTCAACAAGTATCTATTATTCTTGGGTTCGTTTCTGATGCATACACGGTGGTATAATTGGTTACTGACTCTCATATTTGCCCACTTCCTTCTGTTTCAACTTCTAAAATATTCTATTAGACTCTCAGTCCCTATATACCAAGTGTTTATTTCTTCCTCTTCAATTTCCTTCTAAGAAAAATATATTTATTTTTGTATCCTTGGACATAATGAACCCATTTTCTTCCCATTTCTATATTTTAAATCTAATTAAAGTGATAAGTTCCTTGAGGGCTGAAGCTAGATTTTTCCTGTGGGTGTAAACATTATTTTTTTTAATTGCCAACCAAGCTGCCAGTTTCTGCAGAGCAGCAGGATATGGGGTTTAAGTAATGTAAGCAGGAAACGGGTCTCCAGCCCACACAAAATAAGTGCAAAAGTACCGATCTTCCCTGTGTCCACATCTGGCTTACTCATTTATAATTTCAGCCCGAACCGAAATTCTCCCACAGACAGGCAGCAGGACAGCCACGTCTACAGAATGTGGGCATGAGCTGATCGTCTCCTGAGTCTCCCGTACAAAGACTCCAGCTCTCTCAGGTCATCCTGCTTTTCTCCACAGTGGTAGGCAGGATTTGGGGCCCAAGCAAACGCCAGCGCCCAATCTCCGCATTTTTTTTTTCTTTTATTTCGAGCAATGCAATAGCTCTGAAGTTTGGAAAGATCAAAGGGAACTGGATGAAATGTGGTCAGATGACTTATCAGCTACACATAGAATCGCCCAGGGGAGAAAGGCTCTCCCTGCAGGGAGGGTACACATGGGTACTTCTCAGTGTGATGACTTTGTCCGTGTCTGTCCTGAGCACCCTACTTATGAACAGGACCCCAACTTCCAAGACCTTCAGAAAGGACACTTCTTGACAAATAGAACAAAACACCCTTCAGCCAATGCGGTTTCACAGGGCTGGAGGATTTAGAAACACAGTGATGCCAATAAGGACCTGCTTTCTGTCTTTGTCCAACAGCGTGAATGCCTTTGGCTTTGGACCGTGGCTACGGGAGGCCTTGTTCACACACAGGGCAAAGGACAGTGCTCTGGTCTCAAAATTCTGTGTGTGTGAGTCTCGGGTTCCCTCACCCTAGATGGACCTAGGAGACATGTTCACACCTCTAAGGGATGAGCACACGGACGGTCTTGAGTTAGCAGAGTTGATTCCAACCCTGAAGCGTTGAGGTGTAAAAGCTAACTAAAATCTAAGAACAGTTAGGAAAGGTAGGGGTGTGGGTTACCAGGAAACAGGTACACCCTAAGAGCAAGATGCAGGAAGAAAGCCAGGCTCTCAGCTGAGCACGCCCAGGGCAAGGCTGCCTGGCTCCAGTGGCTTGCCCTCCTTAGCCAGTCTTCTGCTAGGGCCACATTTCCCAGTTGCAAATCTGAGAGCCTTTGAGTCATAACATAATTCTTCCCAAGCCACTGTTGGATCACAGCTGGCTTGCCTGAATGTTTGTCCCATGCTCTTGGAGGGCAATGGCCCTCCAGAGTCCCTACACAGTCTCACACACAGAGTGGCCCTCACCAAATCCCAAGTCATAGGTGATGAAAAAGCAGCAATCGCACAAGTGCTTCACCTGACACCCAACCCTCTGAGTTCCTGGGGTCTGCTGGAGCCATGCCCTGGAGCCAACAAGAGACATCAATAATGATTTTGTCTTTATGAAAGAATGCGTATTTCAGTCCCTCATTGTCAGGTGTTGGTGGACCATTAACCAACTTGTAACTTACTAAGATGTTCTCTTTGGCATTAATAAAATGTATTGCTGTTTGGAAGATGGGACTTGGAGAAGACAAGCTCAGGCAGGTTTGGAAATGTGCCAGTGCTCCAAAC
Source organism: Lepus europaeus (assembly GCF_033115175.1). Taxonomy (NCBI): domain Eukaryota; kingdom Metazoa; phylum Chordata; class Mammalia; order Lagomorpha; family Leporidae; genus Lepus; species Lepus europaeus. The sequence continues at coordinate 161,594,348 of NC_084828.1, read as the reverse complement.
TTCAAAATGTTGCTTCCTCCAGGAAAGTTATTTGGTCCAACCCCACTAGAAAAGGGTGAACAAGAAGCAAGGTTCACAGTTGTGCCTCTTGCATCAACTTATCCACACATGCAGGCAAAGATCCTGATTCTCACTGTCAGAATGTGGAATACAGCCACCAAGCAGCTATGTGACACGCTTGGGTTCCTAATAGTCCCAGAATACGCAGTGAGTTAGGATCCTCTGTGCATCCACGACACCCAGGGGCCACCTTTGCACCAACCATCACTCAGTTAATTTTTTTTAAATAAATCTCCAGTGATTCCATTTTCACGGCATCTCCTTTCACACCCACCCCCAGCAATAGGTCATTACTGTCATGTCTGAATTCCACATGCTGGCGTCCTCCACGGTTTGATTTTGGAAGCAGAGCAAATACATCTATAGATAAGGCAAACAAGGGAAACGTCTTGTCAAGACCCCACTTACATTCTTTGGACATTCCCACTTCAAAGCACTTCTGGAGCCGACAGTACTGGCATCGATTCCTGGTGACTTTATTAATAACACAGTTCTTATCTCGGTGACAAGTGTAAATCATGTTCTTCTGAATACTTCTGCGGAAAAACCCCTGCAAGCAAGCAAGAAGATGAGAAAACTAAGTAAAACAACCGGGCTTCCAGAGACATCCAAGCCGACCTTATCAATGCATTGCCTGCTCTCTTTGAATAACGAAGTGATGGCAGCAGCAAAGTTTCTTAGTTCAGACCTTGCAATCCTCATGAAATACTAATAGCTCTCCCTTTGTTGCTAACGCAAAAGCCCCTTTTAATCAAAAATAAGACATGACTGTTATTATCTTGCTAAAGGAAAATTAATACCAAGCTGATTCGCTTGGAAAACATCAGGTGGAGCTGGGCTCCCTCCAAACAGGCTCAGCCTCCTAACCGCCTCGCTGGCTGCACGATGATTTCAGGTAAGCCCACTACCAAGAAGCCTAAGGTCGGAAATACGCACTTGCAAAAGAAATTGTTTGGTTCCCACAAGAATTAGGTCTTTTGAAGGAGTCTTCTCTGAGTTGGCTACATACTTAGCTTCTGTGATGATGTTGAAAACATGATTTAATTGACAAAGTGTTTAGAAAAACATTATCCAAAGTCAGAACCAAGGTAAAAAAAAAAAAAAAAGACTCTCTGCTCATTCAGCGGCACGTGAGTGCTTTGCTGTCTTATATGGTAGCCCAGGTGGCTGTCTAGATCAAAATTAATAAAAAATTAGATAAAATTAAAAATTCAGTTCCTCAGCAGCATTAGCTACACTTCAGTCAACAGCCACCTATGACCAGTGGCCGCCATGCTGGATAGAACATATACAATCAACTGCCACAACAGTAGAAAGTTGGGTGGGGAAGCTCTGTACCATGGCATGGACTGATGAGCCCACCATAGGGTCACATGACTCAGGACAGGTACCTTGGTTTGACTTACTATTTACCACTGATGGGACCGAGACTGTGCAAAGACTGGAGAAGAATGGTCGTTACAAATAATCTTTGTCTAGTGTGGGTGCAAAGTATTGCTGCCCAGATGAAAAGCAGTCTCAAAGACAACTGTTTAATTGCATCATAGGATGGTAACCAGCTTTGTATCTAACTTTGCAATATTACTCGTGCATTTTTTTCCCTGTTACCAGTTCCCTCTTTTCCTTACTTGCTTCCTTCCTTCTTTCCTCCCTACTTTTCTCATATCCTCCTCTGAACCAGCTTTGTCAACCAACTGTTCTCACTAACGAGTTACATTTTGCACATGTACTGAATGAATATTTGCATTCACTTTTTTCAGCTGTCTGAGAAGTATATTTTTATACAAGAAGTAATTTATTCCAATTGTGAAACACTGATAATAAAACACAGTGGACGTTAGGTTTAGTGATCGAGGGCCCCAGCCTTCTGCTGGTTCCTCACATCTCTAACCGTACAGCTTTATAGACAATGGATAATGCAGTGGTGCTTACCAAATACAGTGGGTGGTGCAGGGTGTACCTGCTGTCTTCCATCTTGTAACTGCCCAGTGAGAACCTCTCTGAGGTTATAAGTATGGAAACCAAGGAGCTTCACCTTATTGGTTGTGATGTGACTTATATTTCCATGAGAAATAATTCCCTCGAATGTAAGAAACACACCACTGAGAGTGTTGAACAGAAAATACCACCCAACCATCTGAGTTCAACTTTCCCTGAAGTACATTAACACTACAGGAGGCAGAACCAAAAACATTTAGAGCTGAGATGTATTAGCAAAACAAGCTCATGTAGCACATCTTGTTTAGGATATTTATGTGGGCACCCTAGGATTTTAATGTCTAAATAAACATATTTTTACTGGCACAGTTCAACTGTAAGCGCCTGGAAATCTTGTTTAAGGTTGGCACTCCTGTCACATATCCCATACACATGCATTTTCCAAGAAAACACAGTTTATTTTTGTACCTCTGAGGTTACAAATATGCTCAGAATCTAAAATAACAGGTTATACATCCTCCAAAACCCTAACAGAATCTGTGCGGAGTGGTCACTTCAAAACATATCTGCCCTACAAAAAAATCCCTACAGGCCACGCTTGCAGCCAGATGTACAAACTCAACTTCCAGCAATTTCCACAGCTCTTCTGCCCAGAGACAGCGACACTGCGAAAGGTACGGTCTTTCCTGCTCGTGTGAAGAAAGCAAGGTATGTACAAAGGTGACCGCCTCTGTTTATTAAAAACCAAATATTCAGTTCAGCAAATTCTTAGTGAGTGACCACGGAGGAAGGAAAAACAATCTCATGAAGTGCAAAAGAAAGAAGAAGAGAGAATCAGAGAGCTTTATATGTCACTAATTACCCAGTCAGCATGGTTCAGTAACAATGACGGCAGACACTAAATCGGACTTCTTGGTTTTCCAAATCAGATTTTTGGCTGGATTTCAGGAGAAGGTCTAAGTTTCGGTAAATCATTTCCACCATGGTAGAATACTTGCTGACTACAATATATGCTATGCGGTATTTTTATATGTGGGTTGGGTAAACCAAACAGAAGTTTGCATCACACAAATCCTCCTTCCACTCGGTTGCTATTATGAAAGGGTACATAAACCTTGCTCCCTTGTAGACCACTGCTTTGAGGAACAAGTGTGTGGGAGGGGTGGGAGGAGGGGAAAGGGGCCTATCCCCATAGCCCCTAATTTTATTTCCTTAATATTTTTATTTAGCTAACTCTTCCCTTTATTTTTACCATTATTTAAAATAGAAACCTTTCATCTCTGGCTTAGTTGGAAAACCAGCACCAACTGTCAACATTAGAAGGCACTCATAAAACAAATACAAGAAAGTCAGATAATAAAATAATCAGCTGTTATTTCGCTCTCACTGGATACTGGATCTGCGGAAGGCATGGAGCCCCTGGCCCCCTCACTCCTGCTGAACAGGGAGCTGAGCAAGCGTGACAGACACGCATCAGCACGGACTTGAGACTTTCTGGGGAGTTCAGAGAGAAGAAACAAGTTTCTTACCACGCTAGGCGATGTGATTCAAAGCCACAGGTCTGTCCCACCTGGAATTAGGAACCTCAAGCTTTGGGCAACAAAACTGTAACCCAAAACTTGCCCGATATGAAAATGGGCTTTGGAAGTGCTAGCTGCATGTGAAGCCAGTAGGTAGGTGGACACTCCTGGAGGAGAGAAGACTGCAAAGCGGAGCCTATAAAAAGGAAGAGTGTGGGCTCATTTGCAGGAGCAGGCTCTGGGGAAGGAGGAAGAGAACTGGCCTGGGACCTGAGCCCCATGCAGCTACGTCCTCATTACCACTGCGAGGCCTTGAGCAGATCTCAACCTGTCGGGGCTATGCTCTCTCACCTCTGCAAGGTGCTGGCCAGCTCTAAGTTCCTGGGAGCCCAGCTGTAGCCCTACGCCAGGGAGTGATGAGTTGGGGTGGCTTGAGAGTGAAGGTGAGGGAGTTTCTGTGTGCAAAGGACATGGCCAGGGAGGAGGTGGGCTTTGACGACGACGGAAAGAAAAACCCTGCATCTGCACGGGCGAAACAACGATGCCTGAGACGGACCTGAAGCTTCCAGGACACCAGTGAGAGAGAATTCAGCTGCTGCCTGTGTGGCTCTTAGAACTGAATTATTTCAGCTGCTCTGTGGAGGACTTCAGGTGGGTATCCACTGCTCACTTGAAGCTGGAATGCTACCACGCTGTCTCAAGAGCTGGGGGCAGAATCTCTCGTTTTTTAACACCAGGACCAGGGATCCTAATGCCACAAGTCTACTCTTTCACGTTACTGAAACTTCCTTTTCCCAGTAAACCTACGAAGTTTCCATGCAGTCACCTCATCCAAGAAACCTTTGCCACCCGATCTAAGCACAAACAAATGCTTTGTCTTCCAGGCAACCTTGGTGTTTTGCTTTTACTTCTACTTTACAACAGCTCAGGATGATATTTAAAGTATTCATCAACAGCCCTGTCTGCCCCAGAGGTTACATGGCTGATGTGGGGGGGAATGCCAGTAGACAGCTGCAGGTCACAGTTCAGGAGCCCAGTGGGCATGGTGCCATCTTCCTGGATGGGATGCAAGACTCCTAAACAGGGGAGAAAGATGAGCATGGAGGGTGGCTCCAAAAACGAGAGCGGACAAGTGGGTAGGGCCCAAGGCAACCCCAGGAAGTGCCTGAATCTGCTTCCCTGGAACCAGGAAAGTGGACTTGGATGGTGGGAGGGACAAACTCAAGGAAGTGACTTCTCAACAACTGGTGGGGAAGTATTTCAGCTTTCCAATTGCTACAAAATTGTTCTGTCCCATACCAGCTGGGTCCCCAGGGATGGAACCCAGAGTAAATATCTGATAAATAACCACTGACTGAATTAATGAATGGTGAGGCTAAAACCAGAGCCAGGGCCATAAGCCTGGATCTGTGATATCTTTGTCCTTCAAAATGTTCCCCAAAATTGAACGCATTCCTGGAGGATGATACTGCCTTTACTGAAGTCACTGAACAGCCAGATGGTGCTCAAGTTCATGGAAGACCACTATCTGAGGCACAATCAGGTGGCACATTGCACCTCTCTTGGTTAGCAGAGACTTGTACAAGCTAATGATGAGTTTTGTGGTTAATCATAGCTTCTGTTGGGTAATCATGACTTCCGTTGGTTAATTACAACTTCTCTTCATTAACTATATTTTCTTCTGTTTGTGATAATCAGGGCCAATGATCCAATTTACCGCCTACATCAAGAAGATGGATCTGCATCACAAACCGAGTTGGGTGTTTTTTAACAATGGATTTTGCAACCTTTTTTACCTCACGCTGTTCCATTTTTGCTATCAAAGAACCGGGGTCCAACCAAAAAGGAAAAAAAGAAACCAATATGGTAGAGACGGCCAACACGCACGTTTGAGCCACGTGATTCATGTATTAGCAATACTAATGGAATGCCCATATCATACTCAGATCACTTCTTCCTCACCTGGACAGTTCCAAGCACCACTGTTTCAACTCATCCCCTGTGATCTATAGTGCAGAAACAATGCTAAGTCAAAAGATAACTGAATCTTCTATATCCAAATACGTCTTTTAGATAAATTCCTACTGTTCATAATTCCCCTGTGGGACTAGCTGTAGCTCCCGCATCTACAAAGGGCATGGAGAAAAGTAGCTCCTCTCTCTCTTCTTCACATGAAGATATGATATTAAGCAAGGCCACTTTTCTCTAAATCGTTGCTCTAGTCTTTTTCCCCAAACAAGGACCCTGTTTCGTCTTCCAGTTTCCAGATGTTATCATAACAATATTTCCTGCTGTTTCCCACAGAGAGTGATTTTTGTTGGTTTAGATATTTCTCTAGTGATTAAGACAATTAGGCGTTAGAGGCCGAGGTTGTGGCACAATGGGTTAAGCTGCCACCTGCAAGGCCGGCATCCCGTACAAGTGCCAGTTTCAATTCTAGATACACTTTCAATCCAGCTCCCTGCTAATACACACGGGGAAGCAAAGGAAGATAGCCCAGGTGCTTGGGCCCCTCCCACCCATGTGGGAAACCTGTATGGAGTTCCAGGCTCCTGGCATTGGCCTGGTCCAGCCCTGGCTGCTGCAGCTATTTGGAGAGTGAACCAACAGACTGAAGATCTCCCCCCAGCCCCATATGTCTCTGTAACTATATATCCCAAATAAATAAATAAATCTTAAGAAGAAAAGAGGATTAGGCTTTAGTTCAGGCACATGCCGATTTAAACTCTGACTTTGCCAGCTAATATCTATGTGACCATGAGTGAGTTAAGCTAAGTTCTTACCTTGCTCGTCTGTAAAAAGGGGATTATAAAAGTACCTACCTCACAGAGGATCACTGTTTGTCTCTAATGAGGAAAAGCATGTAAAGTGTTAGTACAAAACTGAGGTATATGGCCCAGTGAATAGTAGCTATTGCTATTCACAAAATCTCTTTTCTCAAAGCTTTCTTCTGGGTCATTTCCCATACGTGTTCTGTGTTTAAATATTCTCAAGTAGGATGAAGGATGAACAGTGTTCTGGATCTCTGAACAATACCGTAAATGGACAACGTCATTGATTCCAAAGGTCATCTCTGCATTTTCCCATTCGCTTATCGATTCATTCACAGAACGTCAATTAATTCAACTGGATGTTGTAGGCTATCATGAGGCACACAGGGATGTGTAAGGCACGATCCCAATCCTTTCTCCATGTATAAGAAGTGATAAGTGCCGGTGCTGTGGCGCAGCAGGTTAATGCCCTGGCCTGAAGCGCCGGCATCCCATATGGATGCTGGTTCTAGTCCTGGCTGCTCCTCTTCTGATCCAGCTCTCTGCTATGGCCTGGGAAAGCGGTAGAAGATGGGCCAATTCCTTGGGCCCCTACACCCACGTGGGAGACCTGGAAGAAGCTCCTGGCTCCTGGCTTTGGATCAACGCAGCTCCAGCTGTTGCATCCAGCTGGGGAGTGAACCAGCGGATGGAAGACCTCTTTCTCTCTCTCTGCCTCTCTGTGTAATTCTGACTTTCAAATAAATAAATAAATATTAAAAAAAAAAGCTTAAACCTGTGACACTGGCATTCCATATGGGTGCCTATTCAAGACCCAGCTACTCAACTTCCAATCCAGCTCCCTGTTAATGTACTCGGAAAAGCAGCAGAAGATGGCCCAAGTCCTTGGGTCCCTATACACAAGTGGAAGACCTGGAAGAAGCTCCTGGCTCCTGGCTTTGGCCTGGCAAAACCCCGGCCATTATGGCAATTTGGGGAATGAACCAGTGGATGGAAAATCTCTCTTCTGTTTCTCTTCCTCTCTCTGTAACTCTGCCTTTCAAATAAAAAAAGGAAAAGAAAAGAAAAGAAAAAGATGTCAGGTGAATACTAATGTAGCATTTGGCATCAAGCCATGTGATAAAAACTTTAATGGAAATGGATAGTGAAAAAGTGCCTTGTGCATAGTAGGCACACATAGAATATTTACTGAATAAATCAAGGCCGTAGGAATTGAAAGGCCTTACTGAACTGGCCACTGATCCTAGCTCTAATGAAAGTGTTGGACTTGAATTGCAGGCTTCCATCCAGGAAGAATATTTTGGGTAAGCAAGGTAAGGGGTGAAGGGGTGCAGGGAACAGAAGGCAGACCAGGTAGACAGGTGTGAATGGGGTATGTGTGTGTGAGAGACACAGCTGGAAATGGGGTTGATGTTCACACCGAGGAAGAACTTGAAGGCCAGGCAAACATTACCAGGGAGACAAAGTGCTCGTCTAAGAGTGGGGAGGGCAAGAATTACGTTCTCCCAGGGTTGCCCAGAAAGCTGCTCAGCACCGACAGGATCTTATTTAACACATACTAAAGTAGACACTGAATTCTGGGTATCAATACAAATACCTAGTATCTTGAGCATGCCCATGGTGTGGGCAGCAATGTAGCCACAGCATCCTTGCTTTCTGAAATAATGGTATAATCTACTAACTCACATTTAATCATAAAACTCTTGGTGAGAATTCATACTACGCTGTTTTCCGTGGAAGCTGTCTTTTAGCCACAGAGCCATTTCTATCAGGTTTAACATGCATAGAACACGTCATGATTGAAGAAAGGCACTAAATAAAGAACGTTTTCTTTCTTTTCTTTTTTTTTTTATAAAAGGCAATTTGGTACCATATTTAGTCATAAGAAGCGTTGGGTCAGGAGAAATTCATCCAAAAAGCAGTGTGGGAATCTCATTTATTGGAACTTGGCTGCTACAGAGTTAATTTCTATCCCATGCAAAGTTCAAAAGGGTAATCTCTCCTTCCAGAGTGAAAGAAGGCAAGGAAAGTGTGGAGTGTTCCTTCATGGCTTTCTTTCTTGGCCACCGTAAGGAAAAGGTTCCATCCTGGCTCCAGCAAAACTTAAAGAGGTGACTGTCCCAGGCAGGTGGTCACCTGCCCAGCAAGGGGGGTGCCACTGTGCACCACAAGCCCGCAGCCTCACAGCCGATTCCCACTTCCAGGCAGCAGTAAAGATAGGAGGGGAGTGTGGAATAATCCCATCGTAGCCACTTTGGGAAACATGGTTTTCAGACCAGGAAACACGTTGCCTTAAACAAACAAAAAACACCCTCCGGAGTCCAGTGGAAGTCTATGCGTGACAACGTTGAAAAGTTATTAATAGTAAGATTTGGGTGGGGAGAGGGGAGAGAGAAAAGTGAAGACCTTTTCACCCCACTGAAAGACAATGGGTGAGAGGGAGGGAGAAAGTAGAAAAACAGCCCAGTGTTTTGATGACACAGGTTTCCTTCTGAGCAAGGGAGGTGGGCACGGACTGAGTGCACTTGGCACAGATCACACCAACCTGCAGAGGGGCCAAAGCGCTGGGCCACACGAGGACAACAGTGCAGAGTTCCCACTGCAAACGGGAAAGCTGAGTGGTCCTGAAGGGGAGAGGCTCAGTTTAAAAAAAAAAAAAAAAAAGCAAAGAAAAGAAGGAAAGCAAATAATTCCCCAGCAGGACAGAGTCTTGGGTTTGGGCATTTAGTGACGATGAGAGAATGGCAACAGCACGGATTCAACTGCTCTGTAGCCCTGAAGCCCCGCAGTCCACAGCGCCTTTTGCATGAACCCAATTGAGGAGTTTTAGGCGTGCCTTTTCTCACCTCCCCTGGTCCAGAAGCTTCCTCTGCACACCAGCTCCTGCCTAGGTTAGCAAGACGAGCTCCTATTTTGAGAGACGCCTAGGCAGTGATTACCGATCTAGCAAAAAACACCATCTCTGTGGGAACTAATCTTCCCGAAAGAGTACGATGACGGCATTTTCCCAAACGTTGTCAGATGAACCCCTGAGAGCTCAACCCCCGTGAGACCCAGAGGCCATGCTTCTCAATCCTTCTAATCCTCAATTAATTAAAACTCCCCAGGAACACCGATGAAAAAGTGGTACGTGTTCTTAACCGCGAACCTGAACTCCCATCACCAGCGATCAAGGTCTAAACTTCCAAATCTGGGGATGGCTCAGGGAGGGGCAGAGAGTCAAGAACTTCAGCTCAGTCATTTATTGCAGAGGACCTTGATCCAGGGGAGAACTGCTACTGAGTAATACAAACTGGAAACCCACAGTACGGAGAGATTGCATGGATAAAGTATCTTTTAATTTAGGTGGGAAAAAAAAATGTCTTTTTGTATTTCTAAAACACGACCTTGGCTAAAATGACTTTTGAAAATAACCAGGCAACACACAGGTCTGGCTGCCATCACCCCGTTCTAATTGGTAGGTAGCAAATGCGTCAGGTTTTGTGGTCCACCATCTCCAAAGAGACCTTTTGGGGACAGCGTTTCGTAAGGCAAGTAAACACCGTTGGTTTTAAACTGGCTCCTCTCACAAAGTGGTTTGCTCCGGGCAGGCTAGCTTCCTGGGCCTGTGACCTTGGCATTTCCACAGGGCCTCTCCCTCTTAAAAGGGTCCTCACTTGGCTTCCTATTCTGCTGTCCCCGGCTGGACACTCTCTAGAACTTTTTTTTTTTTTGACAGGCAGAGTGGATAGTGAGAGAGAGAGAGAGACAGAGAGAAAGGTCTTCCATTGCCGTTGGTTCACCCTCCAATGGCTGCCGCGGCCAGCGCACCACGCTGATCCAATGGCAGGAGCCAGGTTCTTACCCTGGTCTCCTATAGGGTGCAGGGCCCAAGCACTTGGGCCATCCTCCGCTGCACTCCCTGGCCACAGCAGAGAGCTGGCCTGGAAGAGGGGCAACCGGGACAGGATCGGTGCCCCGACCAGGACTAGAACCCGGTGTGCCGGCGCCGCAAGGCGGAGGATTAGCCTAGTGAGCCGCGGTGCCGGCTTAGAACTTTTGATCAAGAGGCAAGTGTTTCCATTTTTGCACAGGGTCTTGCAGATGACATAGCCAGTCCTGGCTCAAGAATAGCATGGGCAGCAAATGTCTGCAAGCCTTTTCCTTTGTGAAAATGTAGAAAAGTCTTGGAAGGTCTCTCCTCTCCTCTGGTTGACCCTGGGCGGCTTAGAGACTTCGGACCAGACAGAAGTAAGTAGTGCACAATCACACCCACCCTCCAAGGTGTCCCCTGTGGGGAGCACTACGAAATTCCACCATCTCAGCAAAGGAAAGCCTTCCAAGGAGGGATTTTATGATTTACAATTGGGCTTGACTCTCTGCATGGATGGGAAGACATTGGTGGTGGTGGGAGGAGTGAGGAGAACAGAGTTTCCTTCCAAATAGCACACCTATGTAGGCATTCCCAAGGACGCCCTGACTGGCAGCCCTCCCTGGGGGTCTCGGACCCTCAGCTGAGAGAGAGTGAAACGAAAGGTAGACTAAGAAGGGAACGATTGCAAGGCGGAGCCGTTAACCAATTAGCCAAAGAATTTCTGTGCCGCAAGCTAAATATTATAAATATGATACCTCGGGGATCCTTTCAAGTCTGCTCAAGAGTCTGAGTTAAGACGAGGTAAGGAGAAACACTGCATAACTGGGAAAAAAAATCTGTAAAAATGGGGGATTTCACTGGGCTCCACGTAGCTTTCTTTAACGTTGGCCTTGAGAATGTACTTTAAGCCAACTAAAGACATCTGTTTTCTAGATTACTTGGGTCAGTTATTCTGTGCCCTTCCATGGTGAAACCCATAGTTACCGATTTATTATCAGGATTACTCTAAATATAACAGGGCAAGAAGCCAATGAATCTGAAGTTTTTAAATTCTCAATTATTCGACTGAGCAAATGTACCAAAATAGCTCCTCAGCTACGGCCCAGGAGTTAGCAGCCCCCAGCTGCTTTGCACATTAATTACGAATCTCATCCGGACCTAAATGAAAAGATTCGCCTTTGCATTGAAATGGGAAAGGGGCGGGGGGGGGGGGGGGGGTGGGGTGGGGGGGTTGGAAGGTAAGCAGGAGAGAGAGAGAAAACAGGCTCAAATATACGTCAACTCTTCACGGAGGAGCAGGCCTTTAACATCTCTCTTAGAAGTCTGGAATGCAGTATTTTCGCCATCCACAGAGCCAGGCCTCTGCTCTACCCTAACACAGTGGTGATGACAATGCACATCACCATGGCAACCCTTCATATTGCATGATTCATACCCTTTCACAGACACCAATAATTATGATGTACTTGTATTGTTTTATGACATTACGTTCCCAAATTAGTACAGAAAAAAATATGCTTGTCCACAATTACGCGTCTTTTTTCAAATTTATTTAATTTTCAGGGCCACTTTGGGATCTTTTTACTCAAATTGTTCTCACTTATTTGCTATGTGAACGACTATGTCCGAACTTGAAGTAGAAGGGTAGAAACACAGCGGATGCGAGGGCAGGAGAAGGGAAGGCAGCCAGCCATGTCCATTTAAGTCTTCAAGAGTCTGACAACTGGAAAATAACGGGGATTTATTGGATGTGCCTTCTGCTTCTCCTCACCACAGACACTGCTCTGACAGTGCAAAAATCTCACTAAGTGCATGGAGGAGATACCGATGAAGCTTCCTGTTCTCAAAACGGACTCTGTCCTTGTATGGAAAAACTGTGGTGGCTCCAGGCTCTGGCCCCATCATGCCAAGAGCATTCTTCCAGTCACAACCTCTAAGCAAGGAGATCAGCAAAACCCTGGAGAGCCTGTCTGGGCCCTGGCAGTTGCTCAGATCTTCACTCAGTCCCATGTGGGTACCTGGGGACTCTCCTCTGTTCCATGCCTTTGCACGTGCCAAGCCCTACGACTCAACATCCTTTCTGCACCTTGTGCTCTGGTTCCCACCTGCTCATGGCTCAAGACACAGCCCCCAAGAAGGGTCAGCCACTCACCAAGCATATCCTTTTGTAATACCCACTCTATAGCACAATGCTTGGTCTCTGTGTCTTTCTTCCTCAAGCCAGGAGTACCTTGCAGGCAAAGATGCCTCTTCATCATATTTGTGATGGAGCAAGTGCACTTTTGAAAGGTAAAAAAAAAATTATATCATAAAATATTGTGTAGATAGTGCTTGCAGAAGGAAAGGGAAGAAAAGAAAAGACCAGCAAAGAACCCTAAATTCAATCAATGGATCGACTACCAAAATTCTTAAAGGAAAAAGCAAGTTACATTTCCCAAAGTACAACTCACATATCATAAATTCAGGCAGTAATGTTAATCTAATGATTTATCTCAACCTCCCTTCTTTCTGACTCTGAATTAGCAAAAAAAAAAAAAAAAAAGGCTCAAATTCCACCTACAGGCTCTTCTTTCTTGATCTTTAAAATTAGAGTAGCTATATTATGTCAGCATGGTGCCAAGATCTGAAATTAAATAGGTCCCCAATGCAAAAGGCAGAGTTCTTTTAAACAACATGAACTTGTCTACAATTAGCACATTATGGCTTCCACCTAAGCACCGTGCTATATAAAAATACACTCCTGGCCCTGCTGCTGTTTCAAAGACCACAGCTTTTGTACTTTCTGAATCTATTTTGCACGAGAAATTTTAGCAGAATGCGTCCAATTAATTTTTTAAGTGTTACGTCTTAGCTCTTGCACTCCACACCTGACTTCAGTTGACATAAAGAGGAGCAGCCTTTGGACGACACTGGAGAGCAGGGGAAAAACTGTCCCGGGAATATGAGGCACCCGCCAATTAGTTCGATTGTTCTCCAGTTTTCAATTAAAGGCAGCCTAATGGATGTAGGGGGACTTGTTTTATTTTCCCGGACAGAGCTCTTATTTTTAAACTCTTAGCTCCATTTTCCCAAAATTGCCGGCTCTAGACAGACGAGACATACATCTTGAGTGCTATCCTATTTCCTGTATCAAAATTACATCTTTCTCTTCAGTGGCTACTTCCCATCTGTTTCACCAAGCTCTCTGCTGCCCAGGGCAGCTTGTTCATGGCTGGTGGGCCTTGATGTTGTAGCCTGTTCCAGAAGATGGGGTGTCAGACCCTGTGCCCGGGGCTGGGAAGGTGCATGTGGGAGCCCTGGGGGTGCTTCACCCCAATTCTGCCCTCTTCAGAGAACCGTTCCGTGGGATTTATAGTTACCCTTCTCATGCTCTCAGAGGCCAAAGAAGATAACTGAGGAGGGTGTGTTTATGTTGAACTCATCCAAAAACACTTAAGTCTCTCACGCATCTGCCTGAGTGTGGAATTTGGGAACTGTTTCCTTTAGATCAAACAGGACTGAAGATTTCCTCAGACATGGTTGGCCTTCTTCCTCGGAACACACACATTTTCTGGATTGATATTTTTATCCAGCGTTTTCTCAAATGAATAATTAGGAGAGATCCGAAGGCAGGTGTAGGGAAGAGAGCTGGACCCCATAAATCACGGTGAAACAACATGTAACCATCAAAGGTCTGGGCGGCCTCTAGTGCACAGTGGAGCAGGTTTATTTCTGTGGTGCAGCACTGTCCCCAGACTGGAGGAGTCTGGAGGCTGCCAAGTTCCCTTCCTGCTACGAGCAGGCGCAGCAGCTCTATCAAACCCCTTGGGACTGGACCAACAGCACCCTCAGGCGTGGAACATGAATCCCATTATCCTGGTGACTGGAGACTGAAGGTGTCTACAGAGAGAAGACGTTAAGGCACCGTGTACTAACTCCTATTTGTTTTCAGCATCACCTGGGTTTACTGGGTTCAGACCACAGATGACTGCCAGAGACACACTAGGGCTGGGCATGACACCCCAGCAAGCCCTCCAATAGACCCCGTGAACACACCAACCGGGGTCACCAAAGTGGCGCCTCCGCTCTGCCAAGCAAACACAGAGGACTGCGAGGAGCCCCTCGATGGAGATTCTGAATCAATTCGTAATTTCTGGTTTCCAAATGGCTTTTAGGAGCTTGCTTACCCAAACTCTCAGCACATCATCGCTTCTCATTTTTAATTTTTGTCCGCACAGGGCTCCCACATTACACCGACCTGAATCATGGCCTCTCATCTTGTTATCTTCATGAGGGCAGGCTAGGGTATCAGGCAAGCCTTTGCGTGATAGGTGTCCTCATTTATAGATTGAAAAAAAAAAAAAAAGTGCCAGACATAAATAATTTAAAATCTATTGTATCAGTGTGTGTACCGGCAAAGCAGGCGGATGATTTTTCACTTTTAATTGTGCGGAGACCTTATCTGCTTGGCTGAAAGCAGAGAGTGCAGGCGAAACCACATCACACGCTGAAGAACAGGGAGGCCCTGGGGTCTATGATTTAAAGCCAAAGGAACCTCTTGAGTGGAGGAGGCGAACGCTGCTAAGGGAAGACGTAGAGGCGCTATTTATGTCTGCAATGTGTGTCTATTACCCTGTCCAACAAGAATGAAGGCAGGACAGGGCCAGCTTCTTCCTGGACTGCATCAGAGACACCAGGCGGTGCCCACCACCCTGCAGCCCCCCAGAGAGCCGCCGCGTGTGAAGGAGGAGGAGACGCCTAGCCTTCCTCCCTCCGCCCCCCTCCAAACCTCAAGAGCGACATAAAGGAAGAGAAATCGGAGGAGACCACGCTAGGTACGTCCCACACGGTCCAAACCTCATCCTAATCGAGTAAAACCTTTACAGCACAACGTGTGTGCTTAGATAATGAATTACTGCTCAATGATTGGAACTGCGTGGCAGTAACACCGTGCACAGGACACAATGCTCATCCCCAGACTTTCAGAACGAGCCCCGAGGCCCCTCCTGCCCCTGACCTCCATCACTAGGTAGTGCGCGTGCTCGCCGTAAAGGAGGTCATTAGCACCTGAGTGGAGAATAACTCTTCCCCCACTCAGCAACGTCCACATCAGGTTGGGTGAACTGATGCATGCAGCGCGCTCGGGAACGTGCAGGTAATACCCACAGGACTGCCCTTGTGCCGTTTATGGAGTTGAAGACTTGGCCCTACTCCCGAGCTTCTTGTAAATCAGCACCAAATCTAGAACTCTGCCTGGCTTTCCGCAGATACCCTGTGCGGATGGGGGGAGGTTGCCTACGGGGACCACAACCTTGGCTAAGCTGCCTCTGTTGTGGCTGCGGGGTGGCTGAAGAGAAAAAGCACCACACCCAAGTGCAGAGGGGTGAGGGCAGGTTCCCTTCTTGCCTTTACCTGGCATGGGGACCGTGGGCAAAGTGTCCAGCTGCCCAGGGAGTTCCATTTCACAGATCTGACCTGTTCTCTGTGTGCCTTCCAGGGATGGTGTTTGGGATCCCCACGTGTGGGGAGAAGGGAACGCAAGCTCATCGCATTCCCAGCAGGAGCCTCGGCCCTCCAGCTTTTCTGGTGGACATGGCTGCTGTGGTTGAGATGCAAAGAGCCGACGGAAGCCCAAAGTCTCCCAAATACGGGACCTTTCTGCAGACAATCAAAAGCCCGCAAAATACCCAAACTGGTAGCAGGGCGCCAAAGTGAACTGCGTCACGCTGATACTGATGTTTCGCTTCCACACTGTCAAGTGTAATTTGTGGCCGTCCGCCCTCGTGAAAGCCCACAGTCGGCCACCGCGCTGTGCTTCCCCCTCCGGACCTCAGCACCCAGCCACTGCGAGCTTCCCCCTGAACTCCTGACCTTGGCAGCAATTATCCCCGGAATCTAGACAGCCCCATCATCACCTCAAGCCAGCGTACGAGGGGAGCGGCAGCCGGGGATGCGCTGCCTCCGGTCCCGAAGGGAACCAGAGTGAGGCAGAGGGTCCTGCTCTCCTTTCCATCTGGTTTCTCCAATAAAAGGGAAAAAATAAATGGAAATGAAAAGTATACAATTAAAAAAAATTACATTTAACTTCCTTTTGCTAATGCCTGTTGGATGATTTCTGGCCTGGCAGGAGACTCCAGATGGGCTGTGTAATGAACATAATTTAATACGAGGAACTGGAGTTCGCAGAAACACACTTCTCCCAGTCAGAAGGTAGCGGGTCGTCTCACACTGCTTAATGCACAACACCGGGGCAAGGCATCCCATTTCTTTTCTTATTGCACATTGGCCTTTAAACCTCCTATCAGTATGGCCAGGCCCAAAGCCATCAAAACCACAAGCTGTCACTCTCTGGGAGGAGGCAGGCGGCAGGGCACGCTCGCCCAAAAGCCTGGAGACCACTGACCACTCGATGCGTTTTCCTCCAGGGTCCCAGGATTTATATCACCAATTAAGGCCATAATGAGAGCCCCAACTTGACCTCCCAGGAGCAAGAATTAATTAAGCACAGTATTTCTTAGTAAAGAATGACACTTTTCCAAACGAGTTAGACAAGGTAGCCATATTTCCCGCAGTTACTGCACTCGCACATACAGTCCTAATTGTTAACACAAACAGATCCAGGGGCACTGCTTAGTTTATGCTTGCCATTTGACAGTAAAAGAGAACAATGTTGACTTTTATTCTTATTCAGGGGGCAAAGAGAATATTTTGAGTATATGGCAGATGGGTGAAGCACCACATTGTTAACCTCCAGGATACCTCTTTCAGTTACTAACATCACCAAAGAAAAGTATGCTTCTATGTTCATGTTTCTTAACCTCCCTGCTTTCAAAAATGAAGACTTCTGTTTTAAACCTATTTGTTCCCCCACGTTCTTATGTAAGTTCATACATTTTGTAAGTGAGGTTTCAAAGCTTGGTTAGAGCTTCGTTTTCTGAACTACACGTCGGGTAGCAATCCGGGTCTAGCAGACTTCCGCAGAGGAACAAGCACAAATGCTTCAGGTTGTGGATCACACAGTCCCTCCATGACCACTGCTGGGAAGAGCAGCCATGGACATTACCAAGTGCATGGGCTTCTCCCTGCTAATGCACTTGGGAGAGCAATGGAAGATGGCACGTGGACATGGCTGTGTTCTAAGAAAACCTGATTGCCAAACCCTGAAATTTGAATTTCGTATCATTTTCATGTGCCATATTATACTGAAAAAATTTTTCAGAACATTTAAAATGCAAAAAAGAGGCAAGTACACAGCCTGGTGCTAAGATTCTGCTTAGGATGCCTGATTCCCACATCAGAGTGCCCGAGTTTGACTTCTGGCTCCTAATGCCAGCTTCCTGCCAATGTAGTCCCTGAGAGACAAAGGTGACGGCTGAAGCAGTTAGGGTCCTGCCAGCCACAAGCTGGCCAGGATGGAGCTCCAACTCCCAGCTTCAGCCTGGCCCAGCCCCAGCTGTTGTTGGCATTTGGGGAGTAAACCAGTGAATGGGAGTTCTCTCTACCTCCTAAATAAATAATAAACTTACTGTAAATAAATGATAAATATATATAATATATAAATATATATAATAATATATATAATAATAATATATAAAAATATATATAAATAATGGCTCTTGGCTATTAAAAAATTGGATCGAATTTAGCCTCTGGTCTAAAACGTGTATGTGTGTGTATTTCGATTGGTGGGATTTTTAGAAAACATGTTTTTTTCTCTCTCACCCCCAAACACACATGCAGGCATGTACACATATATACACCCTAATGATCAACATCTTGGTCTCTGAAATTGCTGAGATAGTACGTGATTTCAACTCTGTGCTAAGAACCAGGACGTGCAGAAAATCTCAGCTATAAATAACCATTACAATCAGTGGGCTTTTGTGGCACAGTGGGTTAAGCTGCCGCTTGGGACACTGAACCCCATATTTAGCTTCCTATCAATGTACTAGAGAAGGAGCAGGTGATGGTTCAAGTACTTGGGTCCCTGCCACCCATGCGGGAGACTTGGATGGAGTTCTAGGCTCCCGGCTTCAGCCTGGCCCAGTCCTGGCTGTTGTAGGCATTTCGGGAATGAACCAGAGGATAGAAGATCTCTCTCTCTCTCTCTCTCTCTCTCTCTCTCTCTCTCCCTCCCTCCCTCTCCCTCTCTCTCCCCCCCCCCTCTCTCCTCCTCTACCTCCCCTTCTATCACTCTTTTAAATAAATAATAAAAAAAAAAGAAAGAAAATGAAGCATTTGTTGGGGGCTGCAGGCAAGCTCTTTCCTCCCTACCCGTTCTCATAAAGAGATTCCCACTCTAAATTAGAAATGCTGTCCTCCCCTTCATTAAGGAGTTAACACAGCTAGCAAGGGTCGGCAAATCCCTACAGCCTACTTGCCAATTACTGTATTTAACTCTAAAGAGCTGAGGTTTTTTAACTTAGCTCATCCATCACTCACAGAACATTTTGGTAGAAAATATTAGGATTTCCAAATAACTTTATTGCTCTGTAAATTGCCAACATACCATCTGCAATTGAATTAACATTTATAACCAAACTGAAATAATAAATAAAGCAAATTACGCTGCAAATATTCGCGAGTGCCCAATATGCACTTGAGAACGATAATTAGCATTTTATAATCACGCTTCATTTTCTTTATCCAACTCCCTGTCACATTAATGATAAAATATTTTAAACTGTGCTCTATCAGCAAACGGCAGCACGATCTCCAGATTAGCCATTAACTAACAGGGAGAATGAAGCGAGTTCTTGCTGCTGACATGATGGGCCCAGATGGGGGTTCTTTTCTCCTGTGCTCCCAAAACAAGGCCCAGAAAGCCAATGCTTTATTTATCCAAATCAGAAACTCCATAGGAGCTGAGGCACACATGCTTCTACCAGCAAGGAAAAAAAAAAAAAAAAAAGAAAGACAACCTAAAAAATTTATTATGTTCTTCAGATCTAAAAAAAACCAAAAATGGGTCAGAGGTCAGGCAGCAGAAGTGGCTCCAATGGAATAACTCTTATCTTGAAACAATTCTTTCTGAAATTTGCCTGCATTATCACCTGGCACACCCAACAACAGTATGTGCTAATTCCTTTCCTTGCTCCAAATAAAAATTCATTGATATAAATCATCTCTCTCTCCGTCTACTGAATGAGATGTTACTTAGCAAAATTTCCTCCAAAGTTCCCCATGATTTTCCTCCAAAATCAATTCTTTAAAATAAGTACATTGCAAGTGCCCTCCTGATCTTTGCTATCTTGTGTCCCATTTGCAGTAGACACCTCAGGGTTTCCTGATCATGCTGCTGATTCTGTGTAGGTCCCACATCTTTCTGGTCCAGTGCTGTCTAACACATCAGCCATTAGCCTTAAGTGGATCCTCAGCACCTGCAGGGTGGCTCATCCAAACTGAGGTGTGTTACGTGAAAAAGACTTAAAAGTTTTTCTTAAGTAAATTTTTAGTAAGTCTTGAAATAATACTTTGGATATTGAATTAGATAACATCTATTACTGAAGCTAGCTTCAGTTTCTTTTTACTTTTTTTTTTTTTTTTTTTACAGGTACAGTTAGACAGTGAGAGAGACAGAGAGAAAGGTCTTCCTTTTCCATTGGTTCACTCCCCAAATGGCTGCTACGTCTGGTGCTGTGCCGATCCAAAGCCAGGAGCCAGGTGCTTCTTCCTGGTCTGCCATGCAGGTGCAGGGCCCAAGCACTTGGGCCATCCTCCACTGCCTTCCTGGGCCACAGCAGAGAGCTGGACTGGAAGAGGAGCAACCAGACAGAATCCGGCACCCCGATCGGGATTAGAACCTGGTGTGCCGGCGCTGCAAATGGAGGATTAGCCTAGTGAGCTGTGGTGCCGGCCAAAATAATATACTTTCAAAACCAAAAGTAAAAAGGCCTAATCAAGTAAAGCTTTAAAAAAATCTATTTATTTGAAAGGCCGAGTTCCAGAGAGACAGGGAGAGAGATCTTCCATCGATTGGTTTTCTCCCTAGATGGCCACAGCAGTCAGGATTGGAAATCAGGAGCCTGGAACTCCAACCGGGTCTCCCACGTGGGTGCAGGGGCCCAAGCACCTGTGCCATCTTCCAGTGCTTTCCCAAGTGCATTAGCAGGGAGCTAGATTGAAGTGGAGCAGCCAGGACTCTAACTGGTGCTCTTAGGGGATGCTTGCGTCGCAGGCTGTGACTTAACCTGCTATGCCACAGCGCTGGCTCCTCAGGTAGAACTTCTGACAATTAAATAAATGCTACACATGTCCCACTGGGCAACTGCAAACTTTTCCAAGAGCAGAAATTCTGATCTCAGCCCGCACAATGTACCCAAGGACGTTTTTATCAAGATAACAGTTTGATGAGCCTGAGGTCCATTTGGAGACAGAAGGAAAGTGGCCCTGACTCTGTGGGCTGCTCTGTGCTCAGCCTGCCACTTGTCCAGGTCCTGAAGGCAAAACCAGGGGGTGGAAACTGCATTGCAGAAGCAGTGTGGTGGCTGCAGGCTTGGGTGCTGGTGCCAGAGAGCCTGTCTCTGTCATCTCAGGTAAGCCACTTATCTTCTCTGTTTTCTTTCTATATGCAGGGACAAGTACTATTTTCTGTCCTAGAGGTTATTATGATGATTGAGCTAAGACATGAGAAATGCCTACAATATAAGGGCTCCAAAAGCACTATTATTGTTATTTTCTTCATCATCATCATCATCATCACTAGTCTACCTTCAAAGGCAGGCAGAAGCTATCACAAACTAATGGAACTGGCAAAAGGTCCAAATGAAGCGAAAACAAATAATGATGTGATGGGGCTTGCATCGTGGCTCAGTGGCTTAAGTCACTGCTCAGGACACCAGCATCCCATATCAGAGCACGGGTTCGAGTCCCAGCTACTCCACTTCTGATCCAGCTTCCCGTTTATACACCAAGGAAGGCAGCAGGAGATGGTCCAAGTACTTGGGCCTCTGCACCCAGGTGGGAGACCCGGATGGAGCTGTTTTTGGCTTAGCCCAGTCTGGCTGTTATGGGCATTTGGGGGAATGAACTAGCAAATAGAAGAGATCTCTCCCTCGCCACCACTGCTCCCCCAGCCCCATCACTCTGCCTTTCAAATAAATAAATCTTAAAAAAAGGAAAGGTGAGACCAGAAAAGACAAGTTGGACATAGCAGAAGAACCATGCTTGCCACTAGCTACAGGCTTACGCAGGGGCCACAGCTCACAGGTTGCACATGCTGAGCCAAGGGTCAGCTGTTCGTTCCAACAGTTCGTGGGCCTTCTTCCCTGCTTAGAAAAGCAAGCGCATGCCGTGGCTTTCTGTACCCGCTTTTCTTTAATTCCACGAATGTTTTTCATAAAATCGTTAATAGCGGGAAATAAATTCAAAAAACATAATTCTTTTCTTCTCGTGCACTCTCTCGTCCTAGCAGAGATTGCAAACTGCTCTCCTGCAAGCTGAACAGAGCTCCAGACATGTTGACCTTGGCTCCGATAGCTGGGGCCGGCCAGCGTAGTCTCTTGGAAAAGTTAACTCTGTGGCCAACATTTCAGCGACACAGGGGATGGACTTGCTGTTCCTTTGTTATATTCTCTTGACTCACCAGTGTGTGATCTAAGTGTTTTCCAGTCATGAAATTGTGCAGAACCAGAATGTGCCTTGAAAAAGCCATAGTCATCAAGTAACAGAGTGATTCTCCTAAAATACCGGACACCCTGGCAACACCCCAGAGGGCAGTGGGCCTCAAAAGGCAATCCTGGTCCAGCACCCCCATGACCTATGAACTTGTTAGAAATACCCATTCCCAGACATCCTGAATCTGAAACTCTGGTAGTGGGACCCACAGTCAGCCTTGAGTAACAAGCCATCAAGGCTATTCTACTCCATGTGAGAGCCACTGCTACACAGGATTAATGAATGAGAGATAGGACTCCGTCTTTGCCACACTCCCCACCACTCTCTCTGGTGCCTAATCTGTCTACAGCATTCACGAATCTGCCTGGCCCTCCGTGAGGGAAAATGACTTCTCAACTCCAACAGTAAAACCGCTCCACTGAGAAAAAAGTAAACACAACTTGCAGGGGGCTGATTTCTGCAGAAGAGGATCAGGCATCTTTTAACCCCAAACTCCAGTACACAGATTGGGATATGTAGCAATGCTTTATATAAGGCAAGACCAGAACACATCCTTGCCATAAAGGAGAGTTCACTAAGTTAGAAGGAAAGAGCCCAGGGACTAAGCCTCACCTGCAAAATATGGCAGGAACAGTGCCTCTGCCAGAGCTGCTGTGAGGATTAAATAGATAGATAATACACAGGTAAATGCTTTCATTAACAGATATTAATATACAGATAGGTTAATGCATAGATAAGCGCTTTTATCACTAAAGTAACACGGAGTACACATCACAGCCCTACAGTCTTGATTTCGCAAGCTAATTCCAGTGCTTAGATGTTATTATCCTCCTTCTACAAAACGTGAGACAGGTTGCAGCAGCTTGTCCAGGAAAGTGGTGGAGCCCAGATTTGAACTCAGGCACCCTGGTTCCCAGCCCAATGGAGTGAACCACGCTGAGGGGATGCACACCTATCCCAGGCACAGCAGGGACTGCTCTAAGCAGTTTTATCTCAGCAAAGCTGAGCCTGCTGAGCTGGCGTTGTGGAACAGCAGGTTAAGCCGTGGTATCAGACATCCACCTCCCGTATCCGAGAGCCTGGGGTGGAGTCCCAGCTCTGCTTCAGATCCAGCTTCCTGCTCATGCGCTCTAGGAGGCAGCAGATGACGGCTCAAGTACTCGGATTCCTCACATCCGCATGGGAGACCAGGATGGAGTTCCTGGTTCCCAGCTTCAGCCTGGCCCAGTCCTGGTTGTTGAGGGCATTTGGGGAATGAACCTCTCTTATCTCTCTATTACTCTTTTAAATAAATGAACAGGAGAAAAAAAGCCAAACAACAACAACAACAAAAAAAAAACCAAGACTGATATGAAGTATACAACTCTGTCTCTCAAATGAACATAACCCAGCTTCTGTTACTCAGTGGTAATGGTCACTTGTGGATCAGCCAAGTTCCTGTCCAGCTTTCTGTTCACTGCACTGATGGTAGCACACATGTGAAAAGGCAGAAGGCAAGTCAGTCTGCTTCATGCCCTTGCGCTGTTATTCAAAAATATCCATGGGGAGAGGGTTTGAGACACACAGTGGGATTCACATGAACAGTGGATTTTGTGCTCAGTGATAACCCACCCTAGACTGAAGCAGGTGACATGTTCGGACCAAGAGATCTGAAAACTTACAAGATCTCAAAACTATCTAACCAACTAACGATGAAAAATCACCAGAAACATTTCCAACATTCTATACAGCTTCTTTAAAATCTATGAAATTCAAAGCTTTATGAATTCATCACATGCATTTTATTTATACGTCCTGAACATGATTTAGCACACTCTGAAGGTTTTATGTTTAAATAGAAGCAAATTAATAATTAGCTTTTGGTATTTTAATCTAACTAGAAAAATAACAAAGGAAAATAAGGGTCTGGTGATGTGGTGCACTAGGTTAAGCCACCACTTGCAAGGCTGGTATCCTATATTGGAGCGCTGGCTTGAAGCCCAGCTGTCCTGCTCTGATCCACCTCCCTGCCAATGCACCTGGGAAGGCAGCAGATGATGGCCCAAGTGTTTATAGATCTGCCATTCACGTGGGAAACCCAGAGTTCCAGGCTCCTGGCTTTGGACTTGACCAGCCCTGGCAGATGCTGCCATTTGAACAGTGAACTTAAGAATGGAAGATATCTCCCTCTCTCTGTTTCTACCTCTTTCTGTGTTATTGTGCCTTTCAATAAATAAATAAATCTTAAAAAACAGAAAATAAAATGGTCAGAAATAGGCAGAGATTACTTAACAACACACAGAGCAAGAAAGATTTTACAAAGCAACCATTTAAAATATAGTGAACATCTTTTCATTCTGTAACTTGTTGTATACCACATTAAAACCAATGGATACACCATGATGGATCTGCTGCATAATTTTTAAGTAAATACCCTCACATATTTTCCCATTGCCCTTCCCTTGACATGCTGTACTTCTCAAAAATTCATGTTCAAGTTCAAAGAGGAAAAAAAAATGGGGACAGGCAGACATAAAGCATGTTTGAAGCAGTCCAGCCTTGGAAATATGTACAGAATTTATGCACATTTTCAAGTGCTGCTGCTTTTTTGCCAGAGGGTGTAATTAAAGGCCCATAGACAACTTCCAAACTGAGGCCAAAGAAAATCTTGGTTGAAGTCAATGTCAGTTCAGTACCATGACCACGCACAGGAATGGTTCTTGTACAAAGGGAAAAATAACCCTGAATACTAGAAACACGGAGGCTGGAGCATCTCACATTAGAATCCACATTTCACAAAACTGTAGGGGCTGGTATTGTGGCGTAGCAGGTAAAGCTGCTGCCTCCAATGCTGGCATTCCATATGGGCACCAGTTCGAGCCCCAGCTGCTCCACTCCTGATCCAGCTCCCTGCTAATGTGCCTGGGAAATCAGCAGAGGGTGATCCAAGTGCTTGGGTCCCTGTACCCACAAGAAGCTCCTGGCTACTGGCTTCAGCTTGGCCCAGCCCTGCTGCAGCCATCTGGGGAGTGAACCAACAAATGAAGATTTGTCTCTGCCTCTATCTCTCTCTGTAATTTTGCTGTTCAAATAAATAAATCTTAAAATTAAAAAAAAAAAAACTGATAAAACTGCAGGCAGCTGCTTCTGGTCACCACGACAGTGGTCTGATCTGACAGCAGCAAGTTAAAAACAGGAGGCCTGAGCACTTCCTGGGACAGGGGCCGTAGAACCTGGCCTCACCGGAGCCTTATGATTGGCTTTGTTCCTCTCTGTGACCTTAGACAGAGGCACATTCATTTTCTCAGCAGTTTTCAGGTGGGTGGTGGCCAACGCCCCACCTGCTGGTTAACTCAGTGAGCGTGTGCTAGAAGTAGGGTGAGATGAGTCTTCCCTCCCCTTTGTATCTGGGTGGGTCGGTGACTGCTTTAAACAAGAGCATCTGACAGAAGGAACGCTCTGGGACGTCCATGGTTAGCAAACAGCCCATGTGGCTCCCACTTTGTTCTGCACAACCCTAGCTTGTGAGCCACTGTGTAATATCATGACTGGCGTTTTATAAGGGAGCCCAGGCTATAGCAAGAACATACTCCCAGGACCTCTGGCTCCTGCAGAGGGCCTTGTCAGCAGGAAGTACCAGCTAGCAGACCTACGACTGAGCGCAGAAATGAGTCTAGCCCAGCTGCCAAATCCCACCAATGGAGGCCCAAGACAGCGTCAGCAAAGGCCAGCCACTGCCGCTGTGCACGGACTAAATCTGTGACGGGTAGAATCTGTGAGCTAAAAAATAAGTTGCCGTACACCACTAAGAATTGAGATGCTCTGTTATGCAGCAGTGGTCAACCGAACACACTGAGTGACTTGGGGTCATTTTAACCATGCAGAATTTTCACCTCATGCACCTACTTCCGAAGTCAAACCCTCATGGAAAGGAAGCTGACCCTCTCTGTGTTACTACAAAATGGCTGTCAGAGACAGCAAGGAGACGCTTGCCCCTGAAAACCCCCAGGAAACTGCTGTATGCTTTGCACCTGTTGGTAATTATGGGACTTTTTTTAAAAAAAAGATTTTTTTTTTGAAAGGCAGAGTGACAGAGAGAGAGGGAGAGACAGAGAGAGAGGTCTCCCAACTGTTGGTTCCCTTCTCAAATGGCTGTGAGGGTCGGGGCTTGACCAGGCTGAAGCCAGGAACCAGGAACTGCACCTGGATCGCCCATGAGGGTGGCAGGGTCCCAAGTGCTTGGGCCATCCTTTGCTGCCTTCTGAGGTGCATTAGCAGGGAGCTGAATCAGAAGTGGAGTAGCCAGGACTGGAACTGGCACTTACATGGGGTGTGGCACTGCAGGTGGTGACAACTCACTGCACCACAATTCCAGCTGGGAATTCATTACTTCAAAATGAAAAGAAACCATCTGTTATTTCACTGGTATGTAAGAGGAATGAAGAAAAGATCAGTATTTCAAATTTAAAACAAGTTCAACTCAGAGCCAAGAAGTGACTTTAATAACTGGTACGTTCAACCACCATGTAAAGAAAACAGCCATCCTTGGCAGACACCAACAAGCCATCTCCTGAGGTCCAAATGAATCCAAGCACTGTCCCTGCATTGCCTACTCCATGCCCAAGAGCAGCGCAGCTCAGCAATGCGTAGCAGGGAGAAGGCAGGAAGGCAGATGGCGTGGGCAACCCTGCATACCTCTGGGTGCCCAGAGGAGAACTCGTCTCCTAAAAATAAAAATGGAGTGGGCAGGATGCTGACTCAAATTCTCACAATCCCCTTCCTAGCTGTTAAGACATCCTTGGTCAGCGAACATTCTCCTAGACATCTCCATCTATTTATCTTCCTCTGTCATGGGACAACTTGAGGACAAATGTGCTCCACTCCTCTTTTCTCCTTTCATCTCTCTACATACTGTTTACTACTGATGCATTCAGCCAGCATTTATTACTGAGTGCCTCCCTCACTGCCAAGCTTTGTGCTAGGTGCTGAGAACAGAGAAGTAGAGCAGGGGCCAGCACTGAGGCACAGTGGCTTAAGCTGTCAGTTGTAACACATGCATCCCATATTGGAGCACCTGTTTGAGTCCCAGTTGCTCCATTTCTTTTAAAAAATTTTTTTTATTTGACACGTAGAGTTATAGACAGTGAGAGAAAGAGATAGAGAAAGTTTTTCCTTCCATTGGTTCATTCCCCAAATGGCCACCATGGCTGGCGCTGCGCCAATCCGAAGCCAGGAGCCAGGTGCTTCCTCCTGGTCTACCATGCGGGTGCAGGGCCCAAGGACCTGGGCCATCCTCCACTGCCCTCCTGGGCCACAGCAGAGAGTTGGACTGGAAGAGGAGCAGAGGGGACTAGAACCCAGCGCCCATATGTGATGCTGGCACAGCAGGCGTAGGATTAGCCAAGTGAGCCTCGGTGCCGGCCCTGCTCCACTTCTGATCCAGCTCCCTGCTAATGCACCTGGGAAGGCATCAGAGCATGGTCCTAGTGCTTGGGCACTACCACCTATGGGGGAGACCTAGATGGAGTGCCAGGCTCCTGGCTTCAGGCTGCCCAAGCCCCAGCCATTGTTCCCATTTGGGGAGTGGACCAGCAGATGGAAGATTCTCTCTCTCTCTCTCTCTTTCAAATACATAAACCTTTTAAAAAATGAAAGAAGCCACCAGGACTTACAAGGCTCCTATTCTGACAGCACAAGTGCAGGAGAGAAGCAGTGAAGAAGTACACAACTAATTAAGTAACTTCAATGGGCAGAAAGTGACACTACAGGACCCCGGACAGGAGGATGGCGCCAGCGCTTGTGTTTCTCCTGAAGCTCCACAGGCCGTGCTGGAGAAACAGCAATGACGCAGACTGGGACAGCAGTAGGTGTGGGACAGGGTTTCCCACAAGAAGGCAGACAGAGCAGCCGCCCTTCACCTTCTTGGGGAATTTCCCAGACGGACGGTAGAGGTCACTGGAAAAGGAGACAGACATGGCCTTCCTCTACAGTTCGCAGAGAGGCAACCTGGGTGCAACACGATGTTGTTCCCTAAGTCTGTCCTATGAACTGTGATGAAGCAGCTCTCATAAATTTCTGCAGAGAAGAATGGTATGAAACGAGAAGGCGGGGCAGGTTAAATTAGCACATGGAACACCCACATTCCACATCGGAGTGCATGGGTCATGTGCTGGCTGCGCTGTGCTTCTGATCCAGCTTCCTGCGAATGTGCCTTTTAGATGAATAAATAAATCCTAAAGACAAAAGTCTGCAGGTCAAGGAACATGTGGCAGAGGGCCTTGCGGTTAGGGAGAAGAGAAGTGATGCGCATTCCAGCAAGGAGAGAGACCCAAAGATTTACTCACACCCTTTAGAAATTCACTGGTCTGGGGCTGGCATTGTGGTACAGGGTGTTAAGCTACCGCCTGCAACACTGGAATCCCATATGAGTGCCAGTTCAACCCCTAGCTGCTCCACTTCCCATCCAGTCCCTGCTAATCCTCCTGGGTAGGCAGAAGATGGTCCAAGTACTTGGATCTCGGCCACCCATGTGGGAGACCCAGATGGAGTCACTTCCATTTGACTCTAACCCTCAGATAACTTGAAAAAAAAAAATAAGCAAATGTTACAAGGATACCTAGTTTTAAAAATTTATCTAAGCCATTTTTCTATGCTAATTAAATACCTGTCTTTGTAAGAAGGTCAGTTGTATTATATAAGATAAGCTACTTGGAGTGGGTGTCTGGCCTGGCACTGAAGAAGCCACGTAAGATGCTCACGTTCTGTATCGGAGTGCCTGGGCCTGACACCCACCTCCAGCTCCTGATTCCAGCCTCCTACTAAGGCAGGCCCTGCTAGGCAGTGGAGTTGGTTCTAGTAGGTGGCTCCCTGCTACCTATGTGGGAGACCTGGATTGGGTTGGCAGCTCGGATCTCAGCTGTTGTCAGCTTAAGGGAAATAACCCAGCATTTGGAAGAATTCCTCTCTCTCTGTCTCTCTCTCTCTCCCCCTTCCTTTCTTCCTCCCTCCCTCCCTCTCTCCCTCCTTTCTTTCTTTCTTCCTTTCTTCCTTCTTTCCCTCCCTCCCTCTCTCTCCCCCCTCATTCTCTAAAGTAAAATGTAAAAAAAATCAAATAAGCTACTAAAGTACTAAACACGTATTACCAGTGCACTTAGACATAGCCATGTGCAGTGATTTTTCATCCGCCCATCCTCACTAAACACAGGTAAAGGCTCAGTTCTGTGGAGGTCACCATTATCATCCTCCACCGATGCTCTAACCCGTCTTTCTGAGAGAGTACACAGCAGGGAATAGGAATATTCTTCCTGAGGCCCAGGGTTCATAGATACGAGGGATGAAAAGAATCATGTAGCAAAGAAATGCTTGCTGAGGGCTCACTGACTAAAATACTCTAAAGGTCTCTTACACTTCCCTGATACAACCCTGACACTCTACCAGCAAATGTCTGCACGTGATATAAAGCTTAAGAAACAAGTTCATTGTAAGCTGGCATTTAAACCCAGATACATTCAGTTATGACCCAACCTTTGCTGCAGAACTCCTAATTCTGTGCAGATCCCACCTGCCACAAATATTTACAGAAATAAATGTGGTATCTGTATGCATATCAGGGACAAAATGAGACTCGAATTTTTGGTCAACAGGCAAGAATTAGCACCAACTAGCTATTTAAATAGGATATACCTTCTATCTAGCTCTTAAAGCAGGAAAGAATAACGTTAGACTGAAAAAGAACTGGATGACAAATTGTTTACTTCATTCCGTTTTAGGAAAATAAACCTAATTAGCATAAACACTTAACTTCCGATATTCTCTCTCATGGTTTCTGACACAGAAACTGACAAATCTCACTTCTTCCATCACAATTCAACACAACAAACACGTGGAAAGGTATTAAGCATTTCAGAACAACGCTTCTCATGAAATCATACACATGAGACATTTGTGGACTCAGATGAGAGAGATGTCACCCAAAGTTATCTCAGGGGTCCGGAGACCATCAGTCGGCTAACTTAGGGTTCCAAGATCCAATGACGCAGGACTTGGCTCCGGAGACCTACAAGTACCTAAAAACATGCTCCCCACACCTCAAAATGCTATTACTCTGAAACTCTTCAGGTTAACGAGGAGAAATAACATACATTAGAGGGGCAGGTTTCAAAGTATTTCTTGGCCAAAAGTATGTCCACTCTCTGTACGTCCCCAGATACAGCACAGCTCATCCACAGCTTGAGTACAGCAGGGAGAGGTGAGATCCAAACTAAAAGTCTTATTTCCCCTGGAACAGTCAGCTGATCTCTGCTGGGCTTGGCAAATCAGGAGAATTTGCATGATTTGGGGGACTTTCCAGGCTGCTATGAATGGTGTTGTTGTGTACTTCGAACACTGCTATTTTCAGATCCAAAAGCACAGAGAAGTAGGGCTGTTTGCTCACTCTAGGTCTTCCAATGTTATTTAACCATGAAGATCCATTATTCAGCTCCAGCACTGGGGCGTGGTTAAGGTTAAGCATTTGGCCTAGCGGTTAAGGTGCTGTGTGGGGATGTCTGCATCCCCTATGAGAATACCTGTGTTTGAGTCCCAGCTCCCTCTCGATTGCTGCTTCCTGGTAAGGTATGCCCTGGGAGGCAGCGGGTGATGGCTCAAGTAGCTGGACCCCTTCTACCCGTGTCGGGGATACCAGGATGAATTCCCAGCTGCTGGCTTCCACCTGGCTCAGTTGCGGTCGTTATGAGCATTTGGGAAGTTAACCAGCAGCTGGGAGATCTCTCTTGTTTCTCTCTGCCTCTCAAATATGTTTTTTAAAGGGGGGGAAACAACCTAACTATCCCCCCCATCTCTGACCTACCTAGTCCTTTCCACCGCTCATTACTTTAGGCTCACAGAACCTGAGAGATACATTTTGCATGCTCCAATAGAAGGATTTTTTTTCCCAAACGCAGAAAAAGCCTCTGTAGGAGCAGAACGGAGGGGGTCACTGAAGATTCTGTGTTTCCCTGTTGGAATATTTGCTTTGCAGATCCACCAACCTCTGTTCTAAGTGAAGCATGACATGAAATCCTGCGAGGGAGGAGGAGGCCCGTTCCAACCCGAGGGCCTTCTCGGGAACACTGGTGCACAAGCAGCTAGGCTGACGCTGAAAGCCTGCTCGCCCTGTGACAGCCGTGAGCAGGAGCAGCCGCCCGAGCTGGCAGGCGGGTGCCCTTGACCGCACCGACAAGCGCGACGACAAGCTTTATGAAAACAGTTCTACCTTGTACATTTATGCAGCCTGCACTCCGCCGCTTTTGAAATAGAACAAAACCAACCCAAACAAAAATGCCCCAGGCGACAGCGCTGGCCACAGAACTGGTGCCAGAAATCCGGGCAGGACGCTGCTAGCAAAGGAATGTCATCTTTTCAATATGGAACAGGGAACAAGGCTGCCATGGAGCAGGCCTGCCAGAACCCCAGCTCTTCCCCTCCCCCTGGGACAATGCAAGCTTTGTCCAGGCAGGAGATGCACGCAGCCGCCATCCTCTCCCTAAACTTTTCTCAGGGATGAGTTCTAGGGTCCACAGAACATCATCACCTATCCATACGACACATCTGGTCTTCTTTCCCAAACAGAAGGACACTGAATGACAACGAAATCTCAGTTCATAAAAGTTTTCCAGTCCCAAAGAAACTACTCCAGCAGGTGACATTCAGGAACAAAGAAACCTAGAAGGGTGTGTGTTTTTTATGACACGAGTGCTGGGTCATACTAGTACAATTCTGGTGCGCAAGAATATATCTTTGTGGTACAATCGGAGAACAGAAAACAACAATTTCTGCTGGTTTTCCATGAAGAGGGCAGCTGCCGTTTTCCCAAGCTGAAGGAAGAACTGGCTTTGTAGGTTCTAATGAGAGACATATGTCAGTCTCCAACATTGTGCTCTCCAGAGGGATTTTCTGGGGTCACTCTGTCTACATGTGGTTTTTGCCTTGTGGCTGACACAGGAATCCAACCCCTGGTAAAGATTTAACGGCCCTAGGTGAGCCTTTTCCAGCCTTTCATATGCCAAAACATACTAGCAGTATGGAGATGATTACAGTCACAAGCTGGGAATAGACAGTTCAATGGGTTTAAGGAAAAACTAAGAACAGAAATGCATCTACGGAGGTTTCCACAGCAACCACTTCAGCAAAAGAATTAGATTCTGAATCAAGGTCACCCATAGTGGAACTTGGTCTCATCAACTCTTAATTCCCTCATCTGTGAAATAGAGGGGTCAAAAATAACCCATCCCACCTATTTCTCTAATAATTATGAGGATCAATTCAAAAAACGAAACAGTGGGAGAGGGCCAGGGTTGTGGCACAGTGTATTAAGCCACCACCTATAACACCAGCATCCCATGTTGGAGCACGGGTTCAGGTCCCAGCTGCTCTGCTTCTGATCCAGCTCTCTGCTAATGTGCCTGGGAAGGCAGCAGCAGATGGTCCAAGTACTTGGGTCCCTGCCACCCACATGTGAGACCCAGATACTGTTCCTGGCTCTAAGCTTCAGGCTGGTCCAGCCTTGGCCATTGTGGGCATTTGGAGAGTGAGCTAGCAGTTAGAAGATCTCTCTCTCTCTCTCTCTCTCACTCTCTCTGATGCTCTGCCTTTTAAATAAATAGTAAATCTTCTCCCAAAAAGTGATTTTCATCTCAGGAAAGCTCCCCAAAACTACTTTTGTTTCTCTGATAAGAAATCACATTTAGGGTTGCTTGGTTTGGTTGAGGTACTTGTAATATACTGTCACGATCAGTTTTAGATGACAGTGCCTAGGAATTTTGGGAAAGTCAATTATTTTGCTCCCCACTCACCACTTGCTTCATATCAGAAAACAACTATTGATTTTTGATGATTTGTTTCTAATATAGGTTTTCTGGTTATTGTTCCTAACCGACTAAAGATTCACCGAACAGGGCCATATGTTTGGTACAGTGGTTGAGACCCTGCTCAGGATGTCTGCATCCCACATCAGAGTTCCTGCTCCGTTCCCAGCTCTGCTTTCTGACTCCAGCTCCCTGCTAGGGTGCATCCTGGGAGGCTGCAGTGAGTGTTCTAATAGTTGGGTCTGGGAGATCTGGGGGCGTTCATCTGGCCCAGCCCTAGCTGCATCTGGACAGCGAACAAATGGATGGGAGATCTCTCTCTCTCTCTCTCTCTCTCTCTCTCTCTCTCTCTCTCTCTCTCTGCCTTTCAAGCAAAAGAAATTTAAAAACAATTTCAAGGGCCAGCACTGTGGCACAGCGGGTAAAGCCATCACCTGCGATGTAGACATCCCACGTGGGCGTCAGTTCCTCTCCTGGCTGCTTCACTTCTGATTCTGCTCCCTGCTAGTGCACCTGGGAAGGTAGCAGAAGATGGCCAAAGTCCCTGGACCCCTGCACCCTCATGGGATACCCAGAAGAAGCTCCTGGCTCCTGATTTCAGCTCGGTTGTTGCAGCCATTTGGGCAATGAACCAGAGGATGAACATCTCTGTCTCTCCTTCTCTCTCTCTGTGACTCTTTCAAACAAATAAACAAATATTTTAAAAATAATAGTAATTTTAAAAAATTCATGAGACAGATACCTGAGACTTCACTGGCAGGTGAGTCACTTTCAATTCAACAGGTAATTCATAAGTATTGGGAATTGCATTTCTCAAAGAGCAAAACCTTTACCAAAATTTGCATGCTTTTAGTTCAATATCACAAAAACAACAAATGACAGTATTCCAGGTATTTTCAAATAACAAGCTAAATCAACAGTTAAGAATTCCTCCTTTCAACCACTAAAAAATTCACAAACTACTTAAAAACACCAAATTAAACAAACTATTTTCGACTGGCCAGCAAGAAAAAAAAAATACAGGGTTGTAGGCTAATTTGGGACTCACACGCCACTTCCTGTTTATTTATAGAGCAGTAGGAAAAACAATGACAGAGTTTTCTTTTTCAACACAAAATGATTTCTCAATTCTGAATGAAATCTGCCACGGAAGGAGGGTATTTTCTCCTTCTGCAGCAACTGTTACTAAGAAAAACTAGATTGGCATCTTGGGTCTCTTCCTGTCTCTGGACAGGGAGGTGGAGACTTTTTCTTTAGAACCAACAGCCCAGCCTGTCCTTGAGGGTATCACTGCAGTTGCAAGCTCTCAGGAGTTTGGTCAAAGATAGCAGAATGTAACTTTTGCAGTGAAGGGTTAACTCTGAGGTGGAAGGCTGAAATTACTCAGAAAATGAACTGGACTTTGATCACCAAACACCTTATCCTTCAGATCAAATAGAAAAGCTCACATATTTACAAAGGGCTTATCATCACAAATCCTACATAATCACATACAGTGTATCAAATTTTTTATATGTAATTTATGAGGATATTAATTACTATACAATGAGACATGATTCATGATAGAAACACATATGCCCTGAAGCCCTACTATGCGTCTCCCTAGCATGGTGCTATGCTTTTGTTTTTGAGAGGCAGACAGAGAAAGCCCCCATCAGCCAGCAAATGCCCACAACAGCTAAGCACTGGGTCTGGCTTGTGGGCTCCCACCAGTGGCAGGCAGCCATCGCCTGCTGCCTCCCAGTGCACATCAGCAGGAAGCTGGAGTTGGGAGCAGAGCCAGGGCTCAAACCCAGGCACTGTGACATGGGATGTGGACCTCCCAAGCGGCGTCCTAACTGCTGTGCCAAATGCCCATCCCTGTCCCAGGCCTTGATCAAGAAGCTGTGACACCGGAGACCAGCTCTAGCCCTCCCGAGCATACAGCCTTAAGGAGAAGAAGGACTTAATAGTGAGTTTCTTCTCAATTATTTTTTATTCATTTACTTGTGAGACAGAGAGAAGGAGAGGGAGCTCTCATTCACTGGTTCATTCCCCCAAAGACTTGCAATGGCCAGAAAGTCAATCCAGGTCTCCCACGTGGCTGGGAGGGAGCCGATTACTTGTGCCATCACCCTTGCCCCCCGGGGTGTACACTAGCAGGAAGCTGGAGTCAGAAGCTTGAGCTAGGTGTCAAGCCCAGGCACTCTCACATGGGACATGGGTGAAATGACATTTAATGAGGCCTCTTAAATGTCCTTAGGGCCAACAGCGCTTGCCTAGGGCTACACAGAGTACAGAACAGGCCCCGTTTAGCCCCAGGCTCCCTCGCAGGCTATTTCATTCAAGTCTCTTGGGCTTCTAGCCCCACCTGCACCCATGGCCTCTCCCTTTCCTCCTGTAGAAAACACTGCCATGTCCATAACACGGTGTCTTCTCTAACACCTGCACTGAACACTCAGGGGCTCCCAGGAGATGTCTCCTCTGTACCCACCGACCCCTTCCCCACGACCACCCCACACATGGCACACGTGCTGCCTGTCTCCGGTTCAGGCCTTTGCCCACTCACTCAGCAAATGATCTCCATGCACGCTTTATCTGACAGCACTGTTCTGCATACATCCTAGGCACTGGGCCACCCCATGGGGAGTGAAATACACAAAACCTTTTTTTTTTTTAAATCCAAAAACCAATCTCATGGAAGCTGCTTAAGTGTCTGATGACTGAGGAATAAACAAAGTCCCCACTCTTGGCTGGTGACTGCGACAGGAACAGCTCATTGGGTCCATGCGACGGGCCTAACGTATGATTCCAGGACTAGAATGATGGAAGTGAGGCAGGCTACTCGACTCCGCCTTGCCGATTCCAGCACTCAGCCCTGGCCCTGTGCTGGTTTGTCTTTAGGGTGCTACCCTGTTCTTGGAGCTCAATACTCCAGCACACCCCTAAACGAAAGCCACCATCAGGGTGAGGAAAGCCCCCCAAATTCTCCAAGTGATGTGTAATGTGCACGTGTTCCCATGCCAATTAGCAGGAAAATAAAAATATACCTTTAAGGACCTTGGTCAAATAAAATTACTAGGCACATTTATCATATTTCATAGACGTTCTAAAATTAAGGGCAGACATCCATCTTCCCGATTGCAAAACTTTCTGTGACTGTGCATTCTGCTTGCTGTCTGCAGGACAGCCCAGCCCAGCCCAGCCCAGCCCAGTCACAGAGATGCAGGACGGAGGGGCTAGAGCAGTCTAAACTAGTAAAGGCAGCTTTAATGGAAGGCTACCAACACCACCTTCTCAAGCATTGCCTCTGTGCCCCTGTGGGGAAGAGCAGCTACCAGGCCTGTGCAGACCAGGCCTGTGCCAAGGGCTCCTGCAGCGTGGGCTGGGCAGTGGCTCTGAGACAAGAAGTTGCTTCCCTTCCGTGGCAAGGCAATGAGATCAAGGCCAAAGCAGTATCTGGAACCTTGTCTATGTGTGGGTCCAGTCTGACTGCTCCTTATTGGGAAAGATGACCTTGGAAGAGCTTTTTCACTTTTTCTTGCAAAAATGGCATTGCCTTTATGAAATAAAATAGAACAGGGTGTTTTTTTAATTTTTATTTTGGGGGTTTTCTTAGAGACTGATTGACTGGTTGACTGATTGATACGAAAGGCAGAGTGACAAACAGGAAGAGATAGAGATTTTCCATAAACTGGTTCACTCCCCAAATGCCCCTGATAGCCAGGGCTGGGTGAGATCAAAGCCAGGAGCCCAGAACTACATCTGGGTCTCCCTCGTGGGTGGCAGGGGCCCAGGTTTTGGGATCATCATCTGCTTTCCCATGCACATTAGCAGGGAGCTAGATCAGAAGTGGCTTGAGCCCCTGCATCCATGTGGGAGACCTGGAAGAAGCACCTGGCTCCTGACTTCGGATCAGTGCTGCTCCAGCCATTGCAGCCAACTGGGGAGTGAACCATCGGATAGAAGACCTCTCTCTGTCTTTCCCTCTCACTGTCTGTAACTCTACCTCTCAAATAAATAAAATCTTAAAAAAAAAAAAAAGCAGGAAAAGCTAACTTACATTGCTATATAGGAGTGCACTCCATGGAATGTATTGCTATATAAAAATACTCTCATAGGAGCCAGCGCTGTGCTACAGTGGGTAAAGCTACCGTCTGCAGTGCTGGCATCCCATATGGGTGCTAATTTGAGTCCTGGCTGCTCTACATCCGATCCAGTTCTCTGCTCTGGCCTGGGAAAGCAGTAGAGGATGTCCCAATTCCTTGGGCCCCTGTACCCCTGTGGGAGACCTGGAAGAAGCTCCTGGCTCCTGGCTTCAGATGGGCTCAGCTCTGGCCATTGAGCCCATTTGGGGCAGTGAACCAGTGGATAGAAGACCTCTCTCTATCTCTGCCTCTGCCTCTCTGTAACTCTGCCTTTCAAATAAATAAATAAACCCTAAAAAAATACAGTCACAGAATATATTCATTCTACAACCTCTCCAACATAAGAAAAATAGTTCAATTACAAGGAAATCAGCAATTTCTCTGAGTCTGGATGAAGAGAATGTGGGAGGCGAGTGGGAATGAAGGTTGGAGGAATGACCAGACAAGAACAGCCATGAAACTACCAAGCCATGGAGCCCTGAGCAAACGGAGCTGCAGTTCCAGCCCTACTTCCCACCAAGACCAGCAGGCTCACCACCTTGGACTTGAGCGCCTAGGGACACCAGCTTCTGAGCTTCAGAAACTGTGAAAAGGAACACATAACCCCATTGTGTGGCAGAGGCCAGGCAACAAAAGCCCAAGGGCCAAAGTTAGCACTGCTTGCTTTTGTAATACAGTTTTACTGGAACACAGAGATGCCCTTTCTTTTACAAATCGTCTCTGGCTCCTTAAAGGCTACACTGGCAGAGTTCAATAGATGTGGCAGACAGCATGTGACTCTCAAAGCCTGATCTTTGCAGAAACCAATCACCCACGCCTGTGGGTCATCTAGGAAGGCTGCATGGAGGGGTTGTCTTTTTTTTCTTTTTAGAAAGGCACAGAGACAGAGAATGAGACACTCCATTTACTGGTTCACTTCCCCAAAGGCCTGCCATAGCCACGGCTGGGTCAGGCTGAATCCAGGAGCCAGGAACTCCATCCACATGTCCCATATGGAGGCAGGGAGTGAAGTCTGAGCCGCCACCTGCTGCCTCCCACGGTGCACATTTGCAGGAAGCTACAATTGGAAATAGAGCCAGACATTCCGACAGGGAATGCAGGTGCCCCAAGGCAAATGCCCAGCCCTTAATGTGAGTCTTGAAGGAGACAGTGTTTATTTTGGCTTAAAGGAAGTGAACATTTCAAAAAGAGTACTAAGATTATAACTGATGTTACATCACGTGTGCAGAAGTCATTATAACAATAACATGAATGATAACCAAGCACATGTGTCATTTACCACGTGCCGGGTATTATTCCATGTTTTCTATGTTGTAGCTCATTTGTAGCACAGTTCTGGGCTTCAAGAGCATGGCACCAGCTCTTGTAAGGGGCCCTGAGCCTCTGAAACGCCATGGAGGATGCCATAACAGTGGAAACACACATGTGGGAAGGAGAAATTACACCTCAAGGCAGGAAGCCAGAGCAATTCGGAAGGTTCAGGCTTGTTCTTTTAGGACAACTCACCAGGGTCTCACAAGAAATACCTTAACTCCTCCAATGGCAGTGATCACAGCAACCCAAACAACTCCCACGACACCCCCTCTTTAAAGATTCTGCACCTGCTTTCAACATTGTCACACTTGGGACTCAATTCGCCCAACAGGAACGCTTAGGGGACACGCACAAACCACATCCAGACCGTAAAGTCAGCAAGTTGGCGAGTAGCTTAGCTGAGACTCAAACAATGTTTCACTCTACACACCACCCTCTGTGAGAGCCACACAAATGGAGCCAAACCATATGGGCACTGTGGTGCAGTGGCTGGCGTCTTGGCTTGGGACACCGGTATCCTGTATCAGTGCCTGGGATGCAGTCCTAGACGCTCTGCTTCTGACCAGCTTCCACTAATGTACACAGAACGCAGATGGCTTGTGTACTTCAGCCCCTGCCTCCCACTTGGGAGAGCCGAACGGAGCTCCTAGTTCTTGGCTTCATCTTGGCTGTAGCAGGCATTTGGGGAGTGAACCAGTGCCATGTAAAATCTCTTTCTCTTTATTTCTCTGTCACTCAGCCTTTCAAATAAATAACTTTTTTAAAAAAATAGAAAAGTAAAACATGATTTAGTCTAACACTGTGGATAAGTTTTAGCTGGGAACAATGACACTGCTTCCCAAAGATATTTTATATCCCTATTTTAACGTTGCTTTATTATTGTATGTGGTTTAACCTGCTTGGCTAACCACACCACACACCACACCACACCACATATTCATTTTAAATATTCTTTGTGCCCTGGAAAAAAACTGCCATCAGTTAGCTGGAAATCCCCTAACGAGGACATCCCTCTGGTGGGTCCAGTGGCAGTGTTGCCATGGTGACCCTGAGTCAACACAGCAGTCACTGGACACACCTGTGAAATTCTGACCAGGACAAGACTACTGCAGAGGCTGAGGCAGTACCTGGCACTGGCAACAAGCAAGTTTCTCCACCCCCGATTTGCATTAACAAGGTCACCTGCGTTATGAGCAGTGTGAGTTACTTCCTGAAGTCAGAGGCTGGGTTCTGTGTGTCCCTACTTGAGAGAGGAGGCATCTGACCTAGAGCAACGACCTCCGGTGTCCAGGCAAAAGATAGACAGGGACCTGTGGTGCATCTGCTGGAAGCCCGAATGGTATCGCGCACGGGGCCCATGGTAAATATCCAATTAAATGTGGGCAGAATTCCAGAAGGGAAGTTGCTTCTTGATTCATTATCTCATTATCACAAGGGCGAGATTCCTAATCGGTAGTCTGCAAAAGGATGAACTTCGCACAGAGTAACAGAACATAAATTGTTACACCTTTTCCAGAGGGCATTTTAGTGAGTTGTATCAAAAGCCTTAAAAATATACACAGCCACTGACCTGGAAGCTCCATTTACGCCAAATCAGAGGTATGCCCAGAGACTGTGCATTAAGGCATCACTTACAACAGGGAAACACCGGAAACACCCTAATTGTATAACAACGGGAGTAGTTAAATAAATTATGATAGAGCCATAAACCACTAAATCAATTGGATAACCATAAAAACTACCCTGATGTTAAACTTTGGCCATGAAAGATGATTAAACTTAGAGAGCAGGCTAAAACCAGTTTGTAACATAAAATCCTCTATTTGATAAAAAAAAATTTTTAAAAATCACTACACACTAAACTCACAAACTGAGTTTTCATAGGAGTTCCCTCCCAAAGTAGAATCACAGTGGCTTTTACTTTCTATTGTTTATTCAGTAAAATCTCCACTGTACTGGTAATTTTTACATGACAAAATTATATTTTTAAGTTATATTTCTTTTTTATTAAAAAAGATTTATTTATTTTATTTGAAGGGCAGAGTTACAAAGAGAAAGGGAGAGACAGAGAGAGAGAGATCTTCCATCTGCTGGTTCATCCCCCAAATGTCTGCAATGGCCTGAGCTGGGCCAGACCAAAGCCAGGAGCCAGGAGCTTCTTCCAGGTCTCCCACATGGGTTCAGGGACCCCCAAACACTTGAGCCATCTTTCACTGCTTTCCTAGGTGAATAAGCAGGGAGCCGGATCAGAAGTGGAGCAGCCGGGCATCAAAGCGGCGCCCATACGGCATGCTGGCATCGCAGGCAGCGGCTTAACCTGCTGTTACGCACAGTGCTGTCCCCAACAGTTGTA
Organism: Lepus europaeus; assembly: GCF_033115175.1. Lineage (NCBI taxonomy): Eukaryota > Metazoa > Chordata > Mammalia > Lagomorpha > Leporidae > Lepus > Lepus europaeus. Next base: position 161,553,994 of record NC_084828.1, on the reverse strand, counting down.
TATCTTTTCCTTTGGCTGTTGCCCTGTTTTCTCGTGTTTTTCAGTACTGTGAATGTTGTCATTCTATTTCCCCAGTAAGCCAAAATGCAGACCAAATCTGTTTCAACAAGCAGGAGGAAGGGCATCCCACGTGTTCATGGGTCTGCACGCAATATAAAAATTATCAAACTTGATGACTGGCTGGTGGCCTCATTTGACCCTCCCAGGCTTATGTGCTCTATTAAAAAGATGCACTGTCCTATGACGGTGAACCACTGAACTGAGTTTGTCAAGGTTATGTATCATGGTACAGGCTATGTTTTTGTTGGGGTTTTTCCTAAAAAGAGTCAGAATTCCAAATTACAAAAAGAGGTCAGAGAATTAGCTGACTACAAGCTGATTAAAACAGTTTGTACTGTCCAGATTGGAAAACAGCTTAATGTGCAGGTCCTTAGTATCAGCCAGGAGAGCAGACACACTGGGTGATTACTCTCCCCAGGACATCATGGAAGCAGGTATGCTGAGCTACAGTATACCCAGATTTGTGGACATGAGATGATTCAAAGTGTTTAGAAATAAAATGAGTTCTCTTTTCATGTAACTTTCAAAGGGACATTAGAAAATGATTTATTTATGAATTGCACATCAAATAGACTAAATGCACTGGTATTCTGGTGAAGCCTTCTCAAATTTCAGGATGTGTTTAAGTAGGTTCAACTAAGGGTTACCAATAATAAAGCAGTAATGTTATGCACAAATGTTTCACTTTTTAACCAGCTGTGAACTGGGTGCTCACAGCCCCTTCCTGATCACTGTATTAGAAGCCTCTGGAGGAAAAGGGTATTCCCTTAAAATAAGCAACACGATCCCAGAAGCAGAGAGGAGCCGAAGCAGACCTTGGCCTGAACATTGACGTGGACATTTATAGTAAGGCTTTGGAAAGAAGGAGAGCCCACGTCATTACTGGGAGGGGCTGCTCATGCATTTGTTCAGCCTCACTCTTTGAGCACCCACTGACGGCCAGACTGTGTGCGAGGTGCTGTGCCATGGAACGTAAGCCCCACCCACTTTGTGTTGTGTGCACAGCCAATCAGACGCGGGATGTGGGAGCCCCATTTCCTGAGCACCTGGAAGCTCTCCCAAAGAGCAGCTGAGGTTAGGTTCCTCGTGACTCCGTCTAGACAGACCTGCTAGGGACAGCAGAGGTGGCCCGAGTGACGGCAGGCTGCTCCTGAGCCCAGGCCTCGTGTGCTTCTGTTCTCTCCTGGAGCCCTGTCTCTTTCAACAAGCCAGGGCAGGCGTGGTGGGCAGGAGACGCCACTCCACGCCGACACTTAGCATCCTGACATCCTGAACAGCAGAGTCAAGAGGCTGCCCGAGTCGGCCGTAGCCACACCAGATACGGAGGGAGCATGGCTAGGACCCGAGGAACCACACAGACAGCACCTGGCTGGGATCACAGACCCACAGGATCGGAAGCTGAAGGAGGAGCTGCAGCCTTGGGGTAGGCGTTGGGACGCAGCACCTGCATCCCCTCGCACAGTTCCAGGCGGAGTCCCACCTGCTGTGCTTCGGATCCAGCTCCCTGCAAATGCACCTGGGAAGCAGCAGGAGATGGCCCAAGTGCTTGGAACCCTGCCACCCATCTTCGAGACCTGGATGGAGTTCTCAGCTCCTGGATTTGCCCTGGCTCAGCCCCAGCTGTTGGGGCATTTGGAAGGTGAACCAGTGGATGGAAGATCTCTCTACCTGGGTCTCCCCCTCTCTCTGTCACTCTGCCTTTCAAATAAGTCAATAAATACATCTTTTTTAAAGTTTTGGTGCAATAAAAATTTGAAATCCATGTGTAGTTTTTTCAGAATGCACGTGGATACACATTTCCATGAATTTTTTAAAGCCTCCCCATATTTCCCCTGGGATAAACCAAATGCAACACACCCTGGAGCCCCTGTAATGCTACTGTAGCACATTAACACTCAAAAGTGTGTTTCGCAGTTGAGATGTAGAAACAACAACACTGAACAGACCGCAGAGAGAACTTCAAGAAGTTGTGTATCTAGGGCAGGGCCTGCTCAAGACCGCCACAGCTCCTTTGAGAAATTTTTTATGGATGAGTTGAATCTGCCTATGAAGTCATTCTTTGTCTCTTTTCTCTGTTTAAAAAACTAAGAGGCTCTTACACTCAATTAAGCCTGTTGGACTTGGTAACAATTGTCTCTCTTGATTCAGAGCAGCCATTTACTCCCTGACACATGTTCAGCCTCCAGTGCTCCGCGGGCAGGCACTTTCAGTCCACCCACCCTGAATTTATGACACGCATCCAGTAGCAAGTCCTTGCAGGCTGAAAATCACACTGTAATCCAAAGGCCACAGAGCTGAGCAAACGGGCGGGAGAGAAATCCCAATTTCAACCTCAGGCTCCCTGCAAGTTGATTCAAGGGCCTGTCAATCATATTTAAAAATAAAATCAAACCACTAAGACACCGGACGGCCAGCTGTGATGAGAAGCAGGACGATGCTTTTCAGGACAGTCTTCTCTCGGGAGAACAGCTGTCATGGGGGGGATTCTGACAACCCAACGTCATGGGCAGAAGTTTCTGAATTTTAAACTGGACAGGTACAAGGGAGCCAGGAAAACCATCAAAGACAACTCAAGCTGACAGCCATAATCAGAGGCGGGGTCGCCTGCAGGGGGCGCGCGCGCGAGCGCAGGTACTCACCTTACAGCCCTCACAGGCGCTGACCCCATAGTGGTACCCCGAAGACTTGTCCTGGCAGACGAAGCAGGGCTTGTACACGCGAGGGGGAGGCAGTGGAGACGGGGGGCTCGGCACGAGTTCCTCAGAGCTGGTGCTCTGGGTTTCGATGGCTACGAGAAAACACAACGAGCGCTTCGGGTCATTTCTTGTTTTCACCTGTGAGTTCGCGTGCCCCTACCCACCCCCCCATGCAGTGGGAACACAGGCGGGGGTCAGCCCCAACGGCTGTGACTGTGGCATGGCGGTGGCGACCCCGCCTCGGGTGAGCCAGGCAGCAGTTTATACAGCGATCTCGGGGCCCCTGTCCCTGGAAGGCGCTGACTTTAATCACCATTTTACCCTGGGGAGAAGCAGACACTCAGAGGAGGTGGCCCAACACCAAAAAGGCAGTGGCTGAGCCACGACTCCGAGTCACGGCTTCAGAGTAGAGTTCAGGTGCTGCCACGCATCTGCCTCCCCTAACCTCTGACCCCGAGGCCCACAGGTGACTCCAGCCCAGTCATTCATCAAGTGTATGGTAAGGCCCTCTAACACGTGGCCATGATGGATCTCCATCAATAACAATGCTGGGAAGACCTTTGCTACTCAAAGACTGGACCTTGGACCGGCAGCAACACCATCACCCCAGAGCTCATTAGAGCCCACAAGCCCACGGGACCAAAACCTGCATTCACAAAAATCCCCAGGTGACCGAGTGTGCACCTGCTTGAGAAGCAGGAAGTCACGTACAGGGCTGGCACAGAGCGCTGCAGCTCACGGGTAAGTCCCACAGGTCTTCATGCTACTTAGAAATACGCGATTCCCTTTTCATTACGTAACCACCACGCAGCCACAGGAAATTGGAATTCATGGAACGGAAGACGCAAGTATTCGCCCACCTTTACTCTCCAAGGTTACAGTCAAAGTCAGAGCAAGAATTGGCTCTCCTCTTACCACAAAGAAATATGATGCAAATATAGAAAGGAATGATTGAAAGTCATCAACAATCTAGAATCTTCCATTCTTCAAATCACTTTGTTACACACAGTATATTTCCAATAGTATAAAATTTATGTTCACCACTTATAGTCACCTAGATTTGACTTTTTTTAAAGATTTATTTGAAAAGCAGAGTGACAGAGGGAAAAGAATCAGAGAAAGATCTTCCATCTATGGGTTCAGTCCTCACATGGTCACAATGGCTGAGGCTGGGCCAGGCCAAAGCCAGGAGCAACGAACTCCGTCCAGGTCTCCCATGTGAGCGCAGGGGTCAAAGCACTTGATCCATCTTGTGGTGCTTCCCCAGGCACATTAGCAGGCAGCTGGGTGGGAGACAGTACAGCCGGCACTGAGCTGGCACTCACATGGGCTACTGGCGACACAGGTGGTGGTTTAATTTGCAGTCCCTGTCTCATATTCTTACTTTCCCACAAAACCTTACCTACTGTCCAAATTTAGAAAATTTATTGGTATATAATTTTATATTCTATATGTGCCACTCCTCCCCACATGTACTCTGAATTTGGGTTTCCTAAGACTGAGAAAGCTCCAGTGAATACTCTCATGTTCTGGACACATAGCCAGTAATCAATAAATATTTGTTAAATATGAATGTTTTCCTTTTTCTTCCTCATCTCTAGCACCAAGTGCCCCTCTAAGCTGTTGAAGGATAAAATTAGAAATCAAATAGATCTCTTACACTCATTGCTTCCTTAAAAAAGTAATTAATTAGGCCCTTGGAAGAGAATCAACTATAATTATAGTATTTTCATAATTTGGAGGAATCTTGGAGTGAATTCATTAGAGAAGTACAGATTCTAGTAGATAAATCTATTGCAGTCTCCTGTGGTTAGACCCGAGGTATTCAGAATGAAGACATCAATCGTGGTACATATTTCTTCCAGCAAATAGGAAGCCCTTGTTCGAGGTCTCCTGGCACAGGGATGGCCAGGGCCCTGCAGCAGCACTGGCATCTAGGATGCCCCCAAGTCTGATCCAGCCCTCAAGTTGTATGCCCAAAAGCACGCCTTGCACTGAGCTAATTCAGAAAAACACTGCTGTTAAGATTACAAAACAATAGGACGCTCTTTGTCAAAATCTAACACGCACAATCACCCCCAATTCTTTCATGCAGAGAACTCCGATGTGATGGTCTTGGCATAGATCCTGTCGGGCTTCTTTTTTATGCATATGAATGTGGTTCCATTGTTTGCTTCCTACGGTAGAATTACATTGAGATTGCCTGGGACTCTGTGTAGCTTATGGTGTCATGAATTTATTTCCTCGTCAGTAGGTATTTTTCTCACAGAACATTCCACTGTGATGGACATCTCTGTACTAACCTCACCAGGTTTCTATTTCCTTAGGGAAAACTCTCAGAAGTAGAATTATTAGTTCAAAAGGTATGTTATTTTCAAGATTTATTTTAGCTTTTAATCCATGTTGATAAACTGACTCTTTTAGCAAGGCTGTGTCAATTTACAGGCCTAATATCAACATAAGTGAGTCGTGCCCTCTAGGCCGCCTCAATCTTTTGGTTTGATTTGTGAACTTCTACTTCCACCTGTGTGTCTCACCCTTGGTGGCAAAGCCATGGTGGCACCTGCAGGGCCAATCCCGTACTGGGCCCTTGGCAGGAGCCAGGTGGGGTGGGGGTGAGTTTTAAGGCTCTGCTCACTTGCGTAGAATATAGCTCACTGGACTTGTCCAGGAAAGTTGTAAATAGAAGTCTGCTAGGGCTGAATTCAGCTGTCAGAGCTATGTCTTGAATTTCAAAAGTGGGTGGCCATTTCCATAAATACGCCACTTCACAGGGAGACGCTGAAGGGAGTCCAGCATTTCACCCTCAGAACAGAAGCAGCCGAACCGTGCCTCCTGGATGCCCCAAATCCCAAAACATTTCACAAAGGCCGAGAAAAGTCTCTCCATGGATGGAAGTCATTTCTAACAAAGGAAGGAGTCAAAGGGGCTTTTGCTATCCTGTCTTTCCCAACAAAATGGATGCAACTGGAAACCATTACGCTTAGTGAAATAAGATGAACATCCTGTGTTTTCCCTGATTTGTGGTAACTGATCTACAGAGTACAAACCAATGCAATATATATGAGCAAAATTGACATTCTGAGCTTTGATTAGTGTTTACAGCCCTCGTCCATACTCTTGAGAAACCATGGTTTTTCTACTTGCGACTTGTTGAATTCTGTATTTAGCGGAGGGTTAAGCTTGTGATTATAAAATAAACTGAAAGTATGTTGTTGTGAAAATTAAAAGAATAGAAAGGAAATAGGAAGGACGGTGGGAGTGTGGGTGGGAGGGAGGACATGGTGGGCAGTACCACTGTGCTCTTAAATGTGTACATATGAAATCCATGAAATGTTTCCCCTTATATAAATAAAATTAAAAAGAATGATATACTAAGACGAAGGCTTTTCCTGCACAGTTGCCCTGAATGAAAATCGTTGTAGTGTAAGCGATCAACACTGAGAGCAGCAGACTTCTCTTAGAACTCTGGTTTCACAGCACTGCCATGAACTTGCCCATATATGCCCACTGGCTGCTCAGGCCACACATGTGTTCAATCATTGATTTTACTGAGTGACTACTACCTGCCAGGCATCGTTACACTCTATGGAACGTGCACAGTATGATCCCTTACTCTCACAAGCTTGGCCTGATAGAAAGCAAACCAATAATTAATATGTGAAACCGAGGTTTTCAAACTTGGCTGCTCATTACTATCACCTGGGGAGCTTTTACCCATCCTAATGCCCGAGCTGTCTCCTAGGCCCATTACCCTAGAGTGTCTGGGGGAGGGAGCCAGGAAGCCCTGTTTTAAAAATACTCCCAAGTGAATCCAAATAAAAGCAGTTTGGGAACCAGACTGTAATGACAGAAGCTTTATCAGCTCAGGAAAAATCAAGAGAGGCATCCTAGAGGAGGTGAATGAGCTGTGTTTGAAGGATGAGGTGGTCTTTTTATTGTGTTTGTAATTTAAATCCTACAAATGAGTAAATAAATCCCAGACATTGAAAAGTCTCAGATATGAGAATAATCATCTTCAGAAAAAATTTCCCAGTGACAGTCAAGAACTAAATATTTGACTGTATATTCTCCAATAGTACCCTCAAAATTAACAGTCCACAAAGGCCAAAAAGAGCAAACGAAGTCTCAGTGGCATGGTCACATCACAGAGGCCGGCCTCAGGCCAACTCTTCAAGCCTAGATTCAGAATTACAACCAGAATATGGCATCCATAGAAAAGACTGAACAGTCGCTTTCCTCTTTGGTAATGTAGCAAAAACATACTTTGGCAAAATTCACTAGAGCGTCTTGTGTCTAGGACAGGGGGAGGGAGTGGGGGTGGGGCGGTGGGGGGGCGGTGGGGAAGACACAGAGAGACCAAACGGCTCCAAAGGTTGAGGCTGGGGCTGGGCCAGGCCAAGGCCAGGAGCCTAGAATTCCTCTGGGTAACCCATGTAGGTGCAGGGGCCTAAACACTCGGGCCACCTTGTACTACTTTCCCAGGCACAGAGCAGGGAGCTGGATCAGAAGCAGAGCAGCCAGGACTCATATGGGATGCAGACAACACAGGCAGGGGCTTAACCCCTTGTGCCACAACGCTGGCCCCTCCTCTTCCCTTCTTGTCCCCACCTCCCATAAAGACAGTGGGAAAGAAGGGAGGGAGACAGCCCACCTTGGCTCCCCTTCCACTGGTCATTTTTGGTATTCAAGGTAGAGACAGAACTGGACCAGAGATCTGTTTGCTGTCATCCTGCTGAAATCAATAATCTATTAGTGCTTTTAAATTAGACTAAGATTCATCAAATGCCCTTGAGAGGCCCCAAATATTTTGGTCCATACCCCAGACAAGCACAATCAGCTTACGAAATGATAAAATTTTTTGCCTGGAAACTCTGCCGGCTCAGCAGACAATGTGTTCTGTGTTAGCTCATTCAGCGATCTCACGCAGGCCAGAAATGCAGTTCGGAGACTTCCGGGGGAGGGGGGAGGGGAGGCTGGTGTCATTCAATAAAACAATGGCACTCCAGCCATCCTGATGTGATTTCAGTGTGGGGAAGCGGCCTTTGAGGAATAGCTCAGATCTGCTTTTTGTCTCCTGCCTTTCTTTGCTTGCTTGCTTGGCCGGCGTGGCGACTGCATTCCCTACATGCAGTATGCAAACTACTCAGCAGATGGACTGCTGGGCAGGGAATGGCCAAGTCCCAGCAACTGGTGCTCCCAGGGTGAGACGGATGCTTGGCTCCGCGGGTCCCTGCCCGGAGCGTGTCAGCACCAGAGATGCTGAAAGGGCTTTTCTGGGCCGTGTGCGCACGCACACACACACACACACGTGTGCCCACACACACACACATACACAGGGCCGTGAGCTGTAAGGAAAGCGACAGTGAAGCAAACTGCTCCCACTCGAGCTTGCACACAGATGACTGTCCCCAAGGAAGACAAAGCTAGAATCCCCCTCCTCCCAGTACAGCTAGTGATGGGCCCTGGCTCCCTTTGGGTGGCTCTTCTTCCAGAATGCTTGTGAGTGAGGAGGGAAGCTTTATCAGACTCCCCAGGGAGAAGGACCATTTCTGACTCCCCTGTCCGCGTACCCCATGAATTGATAAAATTCTAGAAAAACGAAATTCTAAAAAAAAAAAAAAAAAACAAGAAAAAAAAAAACAGGGAATAAAGGAGAAACGAAGAGGGAAAGAGCTTTAAAAAAAAATAGAAAACTAGATTTCAGACATAAACTTCCTGTGCACGACTGCTGTAACATTATTGTAAACACGTGCTCTGCATGTCTGTGCTTTCACATCAAGCACTGACAACAGGACATGGAGGAGCCGGTGCCCGGCCAGTGCCCGGCCAGTGCCCGGCCAGTGCCCGGCCAGAGACAGCATTTTGAGAAGCGGGGCTCAGAAAGGACATCATATGGACAGGTTGTTTGCAGACACAAGAAAAATGAAGACCGGGCTTGAGATGGGACAACAAGCCAAACAGCAGCGCCCACCCCCTCCAACACACGCCACCTTTTTCAGCACTGCCACAACTCTGACGGCTCATTCAGTCCCCAAATAAAAGAAAAAACAAACCACACACACACAGTTAATTCTGTCGCCTGTGAAGAGGCTTGGCACTTGGAACTTCACTCACCTGAGAAAACACCGTATAAATGTCCTTGTTGTTACAACACACCTGAGTGCCATTTAAACACACAGAAAGGCCCCAACAATAGCTCCCTTCACAATTCCGCACATGCCTGGCATTTTTCTAAAGGTTAGATTAAGTAGCAGATAACATTTTTGAGAATGCTCAGTATACGTTTTTTTTTCCTCCTAATTTACGGCTGGCTAACCCACGTTGACAGATCTCAGGATTTTATGTTGCGCCTGATTAAAGGCAGGCATTATGAGAGTCCTGCCTTCTTACTCGAACCTTCCACGGCTCAGACAGTATTTTAATGCACTCTCTGGGCAGCTGAGCCTTAAAAAGAAAAAGGAATTGTAAAGCGAAAGGCATTTCCTGCACGGCCCCAAGGGGATTTTCAGCCGAGTTCCAGGGTCCCCGTGGGCAGGAGCAATTTCAGCTAATTAAAGGAGAACGCTTAGCAAAGTGTGGCGTTTGGTCAAAACCTTCGCTTGGGCTTGGTTTTCGTTGGCACCGGAGAGAGCCGATCTGGATCCCCCCCCCTCCCCCCCCGCCCTGTTTTCTGCGGGTTCACGGCAGGACTGCAAAGCCCACAGCTCACATACATTAGGGAGAAAGTCAAAGGAAACGCTAAAGTTCAACTCAAGTACAAGTAATTAGAACCAGATTCGCCGCGGCTGGCTGCGCGCATGCGCGCGCGCGTGGAGCCGTTTCATTGCAGGGTAATGTGCGCGCCTCCCACGGCCTCCTCGTGGGGGGGGTGGTCGGCTTGGAATCCTTTTCTCAGAAGCGGCTTGTTTCCAACCCACGTGGGGTTTGCCCGTCTGGGAATCGCATTCTGACATTAGGTAATGGCCAAACAAGAAAAAAAAAAAAAAACTGCTTTGAAACCGGGCTCGCTCAGGCTGCCGCTGGCTCTGTGGTTAGGAGCCCGGGTTTGGGGCAGGCGA